>NW_008794776.1:3278168-3304092 GCF_000699145.1 Aptenodytes forsteri
AGCGAACGGCTGTGTGGTGTTTAGCTGCCTGCCAGGTTAAACCACAACAGAGGTCTGCACACACACTTGTTTCTTCTGAATACCCAGCCCTGTATCTGCTTGCAGTGCGCATTAGGATGGAAAGCCTGTAGAAGGAGTTGTTTCTCCTGCCTCTGACCAAAAGCTGGTCATCTCCCTCAAGAAACGGGCAAAACGCTGTTTGCTGATAACTCAGCCATGCAGTTCCTTCCCTATACTCAGGAGACAGCTGCATTTTAACAGCAAAGCAATCCCTGCACTTATTTGTAGTTAGCACAGTGGTTGCAGATCCTTTGGGACTGGGGACATCACTTACGTGAATGACAGCAATATTTCAGAGGATGACAGTGATAGCCAATACAGACTGTTGAGTTCCCCGTGAGGAAGTATTACGAAGCCCATAAAAGCTGCAAAGGACTTTGCAATTGCCATCAATTTAATGGAGAAGATGCTGTGGTGATGGGCAACAGGTAAAAACCTGAAAAGAGATTACCCAGCTGAGACACGAGGGAAATGGAGCATCTCAGCTAAAGACCACAAGAGGAAGGAAGCTAGCTGAGAACTGAACACTGATTCCTGCATATTGAATCATGGCCATAGGCAATAACATGATAAGATTTCGAAGGGAATTCATTCAATAACTTACTGTGAGGGCTTTCTGGGGGTTTTGTGGTGTGGTTTTTTCAGAGGTTTTGTTCTGGGGTTTTTTTTCTGTGGACTGTTGAAAATTGACTACTATACAATTATTTGTGAACACATCTTTTCCACATTTTCAGCCAGCTCCAGCTCTGAGGAGGTGAGAAAGCTATATTTACTCTAGTTCAAGTGCTTTGACTCTCAGCAGAGTGAGTGTGAAACAAGTCCCCAAGCCTCCCAAAGGGAGTGCATGGACCACTCTGAACTCCTCAACCCCTCTGCAATATTAGCCCTCGATTGCTCCTTGCATCCCAGCCACAGCAGTACAGCTACGCTGCTTCATGCAGGCTCAGAAAATAGCTGGGAGCCTCTAAGCCTTTGCTCATATCTCAGATAACGCTTTCATTTCAGAGTGAGGTGGGTACAGGTACCCTGGGATGAATTCAACTGTAAATATTCAGAGTGATTCATTGTTTGGCTTTTCTCTCCAATCTAAATAGTTGGAGCTGTCAAAATTGATCTGAGTTTTTACGGTACAATACTTTAGAGAGAGAACAAACCATGGATTAAATTTGCTGTTGTGGCCCAAAATAGCTTTCAAATATCAACACAGGCAAGATACACATAAAAGAGACTATTTCCTTGTGAAGCAAGGCAAGTCCTCACATCTCCATTTAACTGTCTGTCTTTCTCCCTCAAGGTACACAGCAGAAAACTGAACATTTGAGCTGCCTCCCTCTCCCCTTCCCCATCACCGGATTAACTGGGAGCCATGGAAAAATCTCTCTTGCTCATGAAAAGTCTCTGCTTAGGCCCAGTAAGCTGTCCAGGGTGGGAGCAGAGCTGAAAATAATAAGGAGTGGCCCTTGCTTTCTTATTACATCATTAATGTAGTGCTTATCAGAACAAAAGATTATTTTTATTCGGTGCGTATAAATGCTATGACTTCTATTCCTGTACACTACACCCTCCCTGCCCCCAGTAAAGAATAAAAAGGAGTATGGATCATCCAGCTCTCACGTCCAGGGATGTTCATGGGTTTGCACACCCCTTTGCAAGCACACAGGCCTCCTTACGGTGTCAAGGACCCTCTTTCCCCTCTTCCAGTAAAAGGGCCTGACTCTGCTTCCCCCTCCATTGCAGGGAAGCTGCAGACACAAGAGACCAATGGCAGAGCAGCGATGAATATCCATAGGAAGGAAAAAATTAGCTGCTTACAAAAATAAAGAACAGATAAAATCTTATCTGGTAATTCCCAGATCCCCAGGATCTGAAGTGGTGAGTAGCCTCTAAATGATTTTCTTCTGAGGTTGCCACAACACCTCCAGTAGATGTATAAGGATACATGTATATTGGCCTGTCATGTTCTGATGGGATGTGTCATTCATCTCGGGGTTTAATCCTGAGACACTGCAGATGACAAAATGCTGCCCCACTGAGTCTGTCAGGGCGGCACCGATAACTTGGTTTTCACCACCTTTCTTTGGGGTAACCCGTTCTCCACGGATACCCGCTCCCAACAGATACTCCTCTGGCTGCAATTCTGCTGCAGGCAGCAGGCAGACAGGACACGTTTTGTCACTTAACGGCATGAAAGGAGCACAACGATAAAGAAAAGCCCTGTCCAGAGGGAAAATGTTCTAAAGTTAACAAGACAGAAGAAAACAATTTTTTCCAGCTGGAAAAAATCCACGGGTGCTTGTCACTAAAGCTTTCTAAATGTGAGCTACTGCTTAGGTGAGAAGCAGTCAAACATACCGGTGGGTACTAGTTGTAATTCAAGGCAGTCCGCATCCCACTATGAGCACAGAAACATTCCAATTACACTAAGTGCTAGAGGAAAAGATAACATTTTCTTTTGTTGGTTTCACTTAAAAAAACAGAACAAGGCAGTTTCTTGAAAGAAGGCCAGCTTTCACAGGAGGCACCTTCCAGCGTTTCATGCAAAAATTATCAAGCAAGCCACTGTGAGGCGGTGTTATACTGAAAAAGAAAAAAAGAAAAAAGCAGCATCGGTAGGTAAAATTTTGTGGAAAGGAGATTAAGAATTCCTCACACAAATATACCAGCAGCAGCAGCTCAGGGGTTGTGGGAAAGCAAAAAAGGACACAAGAAAAGAAAAAGCCAAAGAACGCTCTCAGTTTTTACAACTATTTTTCATTGTTCTGTTTGGACATGTCCTAGTAAAGCTTTTTCGTTGTTTGAGGACACGATGTAAAAGCCACCAAATGTGCAATTCAAAGACTTAGCTCAGTGTTGGAGTCGCAGACTCCACTGTGTGACTTATGTACTTGGTCAAAACAACTGAGCTTTTAAATCAGGTGAGCACGCAGTGCTCCTGCAAAGGTTCGGGGCAGAGGCCAAGGCACACTCCTTGGTTGGAAGATCAGCAACGATTGTTTCAAGATAAACAGGTAAAGCAATCAATGTTCATTACAGATTAGAGATTTGAAATAAATTGGCCTTCACCCAAGACACAACCATATTGCGGGTCAGACCAAGAATTATCTGTGCAGCCAATGCGATCTACTAAATATTGGGCATGGGAGCAAGAGATGGAGCAGAAAACCTAGGTGGCAACAGGAAAAACACTGGCCAAAGAAAGAGCTCTTTAGGCCAACTGTTGGCTGAAAGAGGCCTGGACCCGTGAGCAAGGAAACACCTTCCAGTTTGAAACTGTGGTGAAAGAAATGGGATTTGGTGCATCTCTGCTAAAGAACAAGCTGTGACAGTGACCCACCTCCATCTTCAGACTTCCTCCCAATGACCAGGATAAGCTCTAACTGAAAGAAATGCTATGAGAAGATGCTTGTTGCACTTCCATGGCCTTTGTATCCATGTGACAGTAACCCTGTGCCTCAGTTTCCCCTGCACAGGATGAGGCTACAGCCTTTGCTTTGCCCAGTTGTTCTCCGAGGCAAAGAATGCCTTTTACTGTGGGTTTTTGCACCGTGATGCACCGAGCAGGATAGGTGCTACAGTGACACAGTAAATCAAGAATACTGAGCAAACTCCCTGCCTTGAGGCTACAGTGCTTGTGACCACAGCCACATGGACACCATACTATGAAGAGGCGTTTCCAAGGGAGACACATTTATAAAAGAAACCTGGAGGCAGGAGGAAGGGGCTGCTTCCCAAAGCACCAGGCTACTCTCCAGAAGCCACGTTGCGTCCCGCTGGACTCGCAGCGGCAGACAATTAATAATGTAGTGGCTGTCTGCTCCTGCGAGGGACCCGGGGGAGGCAGGCCAGCAGCTGCCTACTGCTCCATTATTGAACAGATCTGAGAACAAACGTAATCTGTTTTTCCATTTACTTTCCAGGGACTACTGCATGTTGTCTTTGTCTAGAAACTGTCTCCACTTTGCAAGCCTTCTTCCATCCATTTGCATATCCCCTATCAGTCTCTGGCTTCTGAGGGGCTCCTGACTTTATGGCACATCTCTAGATCTGAGACCTTCTAGCCAAGCCATGCTGCAAAATTAAACCATGAACGTCCAAGAACTTGGAGAGGAGGACCCAGTTTCACAGGGTTCCTCTGCAGAGCAGGTGAAGAGGAGAGGATTTTAACAGGATTTTAACAGGAATTTAACAGATTCAAACAAACTGTAGGTGTAAATAATTGGAGATATAGTCTTACGTTCTTTAAATTAAAAATCAAACAACCCAAAAGACACAGATTTGGATTTATCACTGGACCACAGCCACCTCTCCTCACTATCAGTATCAACTGACAGAAGGTGCTCCCACACCACAGGATGCAGGCATGGCTCCAGTCAAACGGGGGCAGATCTGCCACTTTACTCGCTCCTGCTTTGTTTGCCTTACAGTAGCAATACCTGAGTCACCAAGGAAAGAGGGACATTTGCCTTTTACCCAAGACTACATGCTGTAGCAGAGGTTCTCTAACAACTCTCAGATCACAACTGCAAAGTAAACCCCATCTCTACATGTATCCAAGAGGGGTGAGTGGAAGACGACAATCTAATAGGATTCCTCTGAAGTGGCTCAGACTGTATCTCTAGCACTGAGAAGAACAAACATTTTCCCAGCAGATCATCTTCAGCTGGATCCTTATGGCTGTACCGCTAGCAGATCCACAGGGCAGTGCCACTCCTGCAGTTTATAAACAAGGTTGGTCAGAGCAAGGCTCAGATTTGTTATTGCACTAAGGACAGATGGATGATAAGGGTGACTAATCCCTGATCGCCATCCAAGAGGCTTTTCTGCAAGATCTGGAGCAGAAACGTGAAATTACCATTCCCCAGGCTATTTCTACACAGTTCCCATTTGCAACTGTCAGCAGGTGGCACGGGAAAGAGAATCTCATCTCTGCTGCCGGAGGCAAGGAGACCATGGACGACTCTTATGGATACAAGATTTTCTGAAAGCAATCTGTAACTTCTAGGTTCACCGTTTTTGTCTCAGTCCCCCCAGCGCTCAGTATACCTCTTCTACATGAAGAAACAGCTTAAAGCGTTGTCATGAGCTAATAGACAAGTCTTAATGGGTCTGCACGTCACTGCCCAACCTGCAGGCAAACGTTCCTCTGCATTACAGCAGGGCTATTAGAGGAAGAGACACCCTTTGGAGCATCAGCTGGCACTTCCAGCACCAGATAATGCTTTCCCTGCAGAGACATGAAAACTTAAGAGGAGAGGAGGAAGAAAAACAAGATGAGAAGAAAGAGAAGAAAAATAGACGGAGTGTGCCAGTGCTGCAAGATGTGCTGGCAAGTGGGCAGTCAGCTTCGCTCGAGAAAGGACGTGTTATCACAGGTTCAGGCCTCAAGAACTTAGCTGTTGTATCTGGTAAGCACACATTCACTTTCCTGAAGTTACGCAGCTTCTCTGTAATCACTGCTGGCTGCCAGTATTTCACTACAGAGTTAAGTCTCCATCTAAGGACGTGCTGCCCCATAACAGGACCCAGGCATTACGGTAAGGTGCTGTTACTTTCAGGCCTAACCTCAGAGCTGAAGGAGTCAGAAGAGCTTGTTTGCCAATGACACACCAGAGACCATTTAAGAGTTACTCAAAGAGGCTTCATAAAGGCCAGGGCTGAGAACAAAAGCCCTTTTAGTACAAATCCGTGACAACGCTAACGTATATTAACCCACAGCACACAAACCCTTTAAACAGCATGAAGAAACCATTAAGCAAAACCCATCAAAAACATATAAAAACCATGCTTGCAGAGCAGGAAAGGGATGGGGGGAAATGTACAGTGCTTTCTGAATGTCTGGCTGGGGAGGAAATGTTTGCAGAAAGAATGCAAAGACCCCAAGGAATCCATTAAATTCAGCATCACCACGATGCATTGCTAGTGTGGAAGGCCTAATTACACTCTAATCATAGCCTCTAACCCAAAGTGCAGACCTGCTTCGCTGAGATTTGTACCTGGAGAGGATCTCCAGTACTTCTTTTCAGACATATTTGCCTGCTACAACCTCTTGCTCTAACACAAGAGAATATTTGATGTCCACGTGCAATGCACTGAACCAGAATGCACTCCCATCTCAGCATCTTGAAATAATTGAGAATCCTTGGAGCCAAACGCAGAAGTGGCTCAGCAGCGGTAAGGCAGTAGCACTTTGCTCCCATGCTGTGTGTTCATCTGAAGACCTCAAAGCTCTTTAAAAACATCACAGTGTCACAAGGACCTTGCTGGGACCATTATTAAACTCATTTAGCTGATGGGTAGGCGGAGGCCCAGACAGGATGAACAATCCTTCCACTCAAGATCCATCGGCTCTCTAATGGCAGCCCAAAACAATCAACTCTTATTTTCCTTACTTATCCCAAACACTTTTCCGTTCCACTGGTAAGGCGAGGGGACATTATTGCAAACTTTTCCCTCTCCATCCTAATTCACTCTTCATCCCCATCTGCTTTGAGACAGCAGTAGCAAGAGAGTTACCATGGCTGCTTTTACCTCTGTGCTACTCAAACAAATGCAGTCACAACTGGAAAACTACTCTCAATCTATAATTGTCATGGACAGAAGACCAGCCCGTAGTATAACAACAGGTTTTGGTAAGCAAGAGTGCTTGCCACACACCGAAGTTCTTGGCTAGCAAGGCTGGATACATAGAAGTAATGAAAAATTTGAGCCATCCTTCTTGCAGATTAAGGACATTGATCAATAAAAATGCTATATTGAACAGCGTAATAGAGTTGTTAAAGATCATTGCTGCTTCTTTATCTAACAAGTCAGCTTCTGAAAAAATCCGTTTTATATGGAGCCTAAGAAGATATATAAACATTGGCTGAGATCACCAGCGGGTGTAAATTGATGTAGTTCCACAGATGGCAGTGGAATTGCCTTGATTTAAAATCAGCTTAGGACTTGAGCATGTAGTATTATGCAGTGGTAAATAATACCCGTAAAAATTAGGCGGAGGGTGAGGGGTCAGACCAGACTGAAGCTATTTGCTGTCTTTAGTCTCCATGCCACTTCATGTCATGGAAGTCTGCTTTCAGTATTGCCAAGATACTCAGGGTCACCTCTAGGGAGAGGTGGTACCACTGATCTGTGAGATCGTATCTCATGAATCAGGCTGTTCCCTTCAGACTGAAAACCAAGGATGACAGTAATGCAATTCATCAGTTCAGAAAGGATCCCCCACTCCTGTCCTGCTGAGCCAACCTTTCCCACCCATCACTGATACCACACATTTGGTCTATCCCATCACAGTATGCAATTTCAGAAGAGACAAGCAAAGATGGATGTGCTCTGGACTATTTTATGACCTGTATTCATAAGCAAACATGGGACTTAGGGTGGTAATTTCCAGGTTTTTACCCCCCCCCCAAAAAAAAATGGTTTGGGGTATTCAAATAAACTGAAAACTGCCACCCAACTGCAGAAGTCCTATCCCAGTAGAATGTGCGTGGAAGGAGAGGGCCTGAGCACTTGCTTATGCTCAGTTTCTCATTATGAAAAGCACTAGTAGCCTGCGCCCAGTCCCACTGTTCTCCCAGTCCGGCTCAGCCCCTTGCTTTAGGAGAACGTCAGCGTGTGGGTTGCGATGTGAGGCTGACCCTCTGTGTCAGCCCTTCTGGCAGCTGCTCTGTCAGCAGCCAGCGTGGGAATAAAGGGGTCTCATCTGATCTCAGGACCTAAGTAGGGCCAGGTCCAGTCAGTACTTGGATAGGACACTGGCTGGGAACAGAAGGTGCTGTAGGCTTGGGACCTGATGGGATGCATCCACGAGTGCTGAGGGACCTGGGCGCTGTCACTGTGAGGCCACTCCATACCCTCTGAAAGGTCATGGCAATCAGGGGCGGTTCCTGAGGACTGGAAGAGACCAAACACCACTTATATCTTCAAGAATGGCAAGAAAGAGCATCCAGGGAAACACCTTGATCTCTGGGGAGGTGATGGAGCAAATAATCCTGGAAACCCTTTCCAAACACATGAAGGATTTTCTCTCCCTGTATCAACCTGATAGAAACAGTGGGGGTGCAAAAAGGAGGAAAATGCAGGCTTCTTGCTCTTGCCATAGCTACTGGTATAACCCCAACTGATTTGAATCAGAAGCCCTGCTCCAAAAAGGGCTTTATTCAAACAAACGTGGCCTCTGTTTGCAGAGAGAAGTAGGGTCTGCTTTCATGACCCTTCGTGCTTCCAGAATTCTCCTCCCTGACCCCAGGAAGACCCCCGAAGGAGGAAAAACCTTCACCAAGATAGAATACCCCTCAGGGACCATGTGCTGGGGTGGACATGGGCGCAGGTTCAAAAAATCAGGGGTAGTTTGCAAAGGAAGCGCCTGCTACGCACACAGCAGTAGCGATCTGCAGAAGCCCTAATCTGATCAGCTCAGATTAAGCCCAGTGAGATCATTAATATTAGCAGGATTCCAAGGCATAATATCAAGCTGACTTCCCATGGGAATTACGACAACTCTGTCTTTGATATCTTCCCCTTAGGCTCAGGCACTATATTTCAGCCGCCACAAACAAACAAAACTGGAGAGAATATGATCAACACAACAAAAACAAGTTTAAAAAAAAGGAACAATTTCCTGCAAAAGTCCCCCATATGCTTTGCTTGGAAGTGGATTCTGAGGACATGAGTAATACCAATCCCAGAAGAATAAAAGAAAAGGCAATGTGACTGCAGCACAGAGGACGAAAGCATCTCCCATGAAACGCTGCGGGGAGGGGACCAACATCCCACACCGGAGCGCCCTGCATTTGCCAGCACGCTGCACGAATGCCAGCAGCTCTGCCCATGGGTAGCCGAGTCGGCACCACCCATCCAAGGCAGGTACTTTGGTACCAGCCCAGAGGTGAGGGTCGGAGCTCAGATTCCTGCCCCCAACCCTGGCCAACTAAGCTGTTCATGCATGGCTGGTCAGCAGGCTCAGGAGCTAAAACTGCCCTCGTTGCCCCTTCAGGCACCATTGGCTCTCAGGTATTGCCCTATTTTAACCCCATGAGCCCCAGAGCTCAAAATAGGCTTTTTCATCTTCCAAAGGAGGAAAACACTTCACCGCAGAGGGCAACGGATTAGAGGGGGTTTTATCAGGGCCTCATCCTTTATACCAAAAAACAGGTAAGTGGAGAGAAAGAGGTCTCCCATCTTTCCTATCTGTTTACTTCTCTAACCACAGCAGACATGTTTTCAGACTCCCCTGTGGCCGGTGCCACTGAGCACGGCAGAGCAGACAAGCCGCACGCAGCCCTTTGCTGGCATCGTTTGCTGTGCTGCCTTCCAGATGCTTGGCAATCAGCAACTTCCCCAGCCCGTAAATCGCACAGGACTCAAAATGAAGTCTCCCGCCTCACTCCTGGTTTATTAACCCCATGAGGCATTAGGGGACATTTCAGAAGCAAAATGACAGATAAAGGGAAAGGTAATAAAGCAGAAGTGGCTCCCAGACAAACAAGCTTTACTCCCCACAAAGGTGCTTTTGGTCATATCTTTGAAACATTAATTCTAGCTATGGCTCTGCGACCTGCCTGCCTCATCTTCACCAGCTCTGCAGTAGAAATGCACTTAAGTTACCAGCAGCTGATGATTTTCTAAAGACCCTGGCATAACCGTGAGGGAACAAGCAGCAATGCACCGTGTTGTCTTCAGCCAGACATTTCAGGAGCATTTGTGCCTTGCCCACAAAACTCAACTCATGTCTCTATGATCCAACACCTTTGAACACCTCTCCAGGTGCTGGGCTGTCAAAGGCGGCCCCTCTCCCTGACATTTAGGAGGAAAACCTCCAACAACTTCAAAGGCAGCAACCTTTTCACCTTATGTGAGCCCAGGTGCAAAACAAAGATGCTCATATCAGCTCATATCACTTGGCATAAAGGACAGCACATGGGAGGATCTTGTGTCACTTCTGTCTCATTCCAGCTATGGTCTCCAAGCAGAGAAAAGCACCGCGACACCAGACCGGGGCTCATCCACCTCCTTAGCATCAGAAGCCCCATCAGCACGACAATGACAAGGGATGTTACGGTGACCTGTATCACTAATAAGCTGCAAGGTCTCGGCATTTCTTCGCCTTGCTGCCTCTGTCTAGTGAGCAGCATCGCACTAATCTGCTTATTTCACCTCGCCTCTGCCTGAAGTTTCCTGTCAACAACAACAAAACCCATTCTGTGTATTAGGTACGCCTCCGATCGCAATCACCCAGCCCCGTGTTACATCCCGCTCCCTGGAGAAGAGAGCCTGCCGTGTTTTCCAATTCCATGCCCCAATCTCTTTAGACAGATTTCACAGTAATTGTAAAGCTGAACCGCCCGGATTGCATGCAGCGCCTTCGCTTCAATGTTTATCCAAGGTGCTGCAGATTTCCAGCTGCGATCTGTCAGCGATTATTTCCATACCCTTCACTTCACCCTTGTATGCAAGCATGTACCGAGGAGCGAGCAGTAATTAAAAGAATTGCGGTCTATTTAATTACCTTCTGACACGATAGCGCAACAGCTGCCTTCAAAGCAGCACAACTCCCAGCAAATCGAATCCAACGGCAGTCGAGCAGCAGCGTGGGACCTGCATCGCGTTAGCGCAGGTTGCCTCTGTTTGCAGGAGGGGAAAAAAGCAGCAAGCTTCTCATTTCCAGTTAGGAAGGGAACGTGCCGCTTTCAGACCAAAACGTATTGCAGAAGCCAATGACATTTTAAAAGGGAAACTTTGAGTGTGGCCCTTAGGCTGTGGCAGCTTTTGGCCCGGGCAGGTTCAGCAGGGAGCAGGCTGGGGTTATTGCAGAAAGGAGGCGGGGGCTGCCCAAATCCACCCACACAAGCCAGAAAGATTTGGTTTCGCACAGATTCACAGTACCTCATTCCTCAAGCAGAGGAAAGGTCTCATCCCACGCAACTTTCCCCTCACTCCTTAGCAGCGGTGCCTGCTTTTAAGAAGTTAATAGCAGTCTGGGAAAGCAATGGGGAGAGGGGGTAAAACCTGCATCTCCTGCAGCCCAGAGACCCTCAGAGGGTCTGGGGAAGGATCCAGACTGTTCACCCACAGTCTCTTTCATGGGAGAGATGAATTGTGAATGTCTACGACCACGCAACATCAGGCAAGGCACCTCAAAGCCCCACGGCATGAGTGGTCCCTAAAGGAAACTCCAGTGGCCTGCAAGTCCCAGTGTGAACTCATGCACTGGGATACTGAGACTGAGCAATTCCACCTCTGCCTGCTCCCAACTTGCCATTGTGTCAGGATGTAATTGCTTCTCCTCATCACCCTTTCACCCTGGATCCCATGGGCTGAGTCTATGTCAGTTTGTACTTGTGAAGGTCATGGTCCTGCAAAAGGCATCTTATTTTTATCTCCAGTTCAGGCAGAGGGCACAGAGCCACAGGGAAAGATGCCCCACTGCCCTGCCTCCCAGCAGGTGACTGCAACCCTCCTGCTGAAGGAGATGGCTTTTAACAGGTCTTCTTCCCTAACAAGTCTCACCTCTGAGCTGTGCCTTTGATCTTTTCACGCACCTTCTGCCTTAGGAGAAGACATAATTAGCTTCAGAGATCTTTGGAAATGAAGGAAGCCTGAGTGATGGCTCAAACACCCCTGTGCCAGGACCACCACGGCAGCTTCAGGCTCTTTCAGTCCTGCCTTTGGGGATGCTGGCTCCCCACACCAATCCGCTACAAACCTGCGGTGAAGAGACAGGATGTAGAACCCACAAACAGTTCCTCTGCAGAAAGGAAATTAAAACCAAGTAGAAAAATCCAACCACACGCTCTCGAGCTCATCAGGAGACGACCAGAAGGAAAGCAAGGAAGGGAGATCCTTCAAGATGACAGCAGAGTCCATGCCACCAGCCTGATTCGCACCAGCTCCAGAAGGAGCTGCAGGTGCAGAGCACCTCTGAAGACAACATGCTTTTAATTTTGTAAGTCACCTAGGAACTCAAAAATACAGGCCAGATGTTCCTTGAGAAAGACATGCTACCGTTTCCTCCTTAAACAGAAAGCCCTTCCAGAAATTGTCAGGATATTAAGAGAGTTTTTTTCATGACAAAAATTGACTTAGGTGAAAATCTCCTCCCCACAAACCATTCAATAAATTCTGTCCCCACTTCTTTTTTGTTTTTACTGGTACAAAACAAGGGAAGAAGATGCCTGTCTTCTCCTAAGCTGTTTGCTGGATGTATTCAAAATACAGCATGTTCTGGGTGATTTTGGATGTAAGAATCGATGTCACGTCTCTGTTTTGCACAGGGCAGTTTCTCTCAGAACCCAGTGAGAATATTCACATTCAAGACTTGAAATTCATTCTCTGGAAAAGTCCTCCACGCTTTGTTTAAAATTCATTGTTTCTTGTAAACTCATTCGCTAGAATATTAATAGAAGGAAAAACATATAAAAGGAAGAAATGCAGCTGACAGGAATTTGGTTAAAAATTCAAACCAATGTTCACAGGACTTTTCAATTTCCCAGCTCCGGGTTGCATAATTTTCGATGCACAGGCCCTGAAACGGGCCTGAATTCTAATGCTATTTTGAAAAGAAAAGACATGATGAATGTTTTGGCAGATTCTTGAATTTCTTTTTAGCTCACTGTGAAGATATGATTGAAAACGCAAAGAGACATCATGGAAAAAAAAAGAAAGGAGACAAAGGACAGAATGTTATGCAGGAGGAAAGAGCCTGCATAGGCAAAGAGGCCAAAAATTGTGTTTTTCTCAATACAAGTTTGGGTCCAAAGCAACCACAGTCAAGACCGAGCGGTGCACAAACCCATTTGCCTTTGGTGGTGCTCCACAGGGGTGAGGAGACTGCTGAAGGAGACAACTGATAAGAGCAGTGGCTTGGAAAACACCTGTGGGCTCCTCTCACGTAGCTATGATTTTCATTTGACTCCACACTGCAGGGGTGAACGCTGACTGTCCCAGTGACCAACCCGTTAAAGCATTCGGGTCCTGTAACTAACTTGCAAACCATTGTATATATTTCCATTAGACAAAATAAATACTTATGATCTAGAGTAATATCATTCTAAGTTGCAGAATCGGTGGGGGAGGCGGGAGGGATAAATGTCTGAAGTAGTGATTAATGAGGAACTACCCTGTAATTACACAGATTACCAATACCCCATCAAAAGGCAGCAAAGCCACACTGAAGTAGCACCCAAACACTTCCAAAGGCATGAACTGTTTCATAGCCGGAGCTCTCCTTACCACAGACTCTGCAAGTAGCAGAAGACTTGGCCTCACAGCTGGCATCTGCTCTCTATCCACCCCCCGTTTCTCTCCAGCCATAATTGAGAAAATCACCAGCAATCAGAGGAAGTCAACTGCTCCCAGCCCATAATGAGACAGGGCTGGAACAGCTGTGGCACATCTTTTTACAATTATCCATCCTCCACCTCTCTAACTAATAACAGTTTCATGAAGAATAAACCTTGCTACACCTGAAATACTTCAAAATAAAGGGACACCCTGGCTCTGCTTCATCGGTAGCAATGAGGGGACAGCACCAGAGCAAGCTGCCTTACTGGATCCGTTCAGCCACTGCTACGGGTGATAAAATACCACCTGTAAGAGGAGCTGAGATGTGAGCTGGCAGCACTGGTGCAGGGGAAAACATCACACACCTAGGGAGAAAAAAAATAGCATTTGAAGATGCAAAGGCAGCAAGGTAGGAGCAAAACAAGAAAGTATCTCAGCAATGCACCCTACTCTATAGGAGACATCACATTATCCTCCAGGACCTCCCTGAATTATTGCTTGAATTAAAGGGGGGGAGACGGGACATCTAAAGATATTAATAAGGACTGAAGTAAAACAAGCAGTGTACTAAAGCTATCTCAAGGCAATTTCATATGTAAGGAAGACAAACTGAAGGAAACCGGTTGCCAAAGGGAACCAAATGACAGTAGATAAAGTACTAGAAGGACTAACGGTGACCAAAAAACATAATGTGAACTGCAAACAGAGGCTTTAAAATAGTAGTTTCTCCCTTCTGTACTTTGTAACGTGAATGCAGAGGCTTGATGTGACTGTGTCATGCCAAGTAAAGGAAAGATGGTGAGGGAGAGTGTCGTGCATTCCCCACACACACACCAAGACCATATAAGACAACCTGAAAAAAAATACAGTAAACAACAGTAACTAAGAAAATAAATAGCAGGGGATATTTCACTCAGTCTTTATCCAAGGACAAGCAGTTAACCAAGATCACTGCAACTGTTTTGGGGCTGGAACATGACCCACAGCAATTAAGCTCACCAGTACAGGCCAGAGGAGCCAATATCCCTCACGGAAACTGCAGCTGCAATTTCAAATGAGCAGAGCACAACCAGCTGCACTGGAGTCTGGCTGCGGCAGCTGCGTTTCAAGATTTCTTCAGACTTCCAACATCCTTTTAGCCACCTTTCATCTGCCATGCAAACCCCCTCCCAGAACTCAGCCCCTTGTGAGAACGCCAGGAAAAATGAACTGTCGAGCATCGACTTAATGCGGGTAAAGAGTGGAGCCAAATTCAAGACCATCCTCCACGCAGGGCACGACCAGAGAGGAGCAGGTCAAGGGCATCTGGTGAGCTAGTCCAGCAGTGCTTCCCCCACTATGTAACAGAGCAAAACTGAGGATCGCTGCAGCCCTCGTCCTTCCTAGCTGTGGTCCCTCCTTACACGTGGGCTATGGCATCTCATAGCATCCATGTCCTGGCACTCCCCTCCCTTTTGGCAGCATAAGACGAGCACAAAGCAGCAGCAAGGAGGAGTTCATCCATAAAGCACTGGGCCACTCTGGTGGGCAGACGAGGCTGGGACAGCAGTGCCCAAGCACTCCTAATCCTCGGTGTTTACAACCAGTGGCTCAAAGTGAGACCTGGCATCGTACCACACTAGCAACGTACAGGTCATAACTCCAAAAGGAGGTCACAGCAGTGTAAAATACCGCCCAGAGCAATGTTTGGTGTTGTTACTAAATTAGCCTTTCAGTGCCATCGCCATGGTACATGCCTGCGATACCCAGAAGTCCTCCCTGCTAGGCTGACAGCAGCATCGCTGCGTGGATGCCAGTGAAATCCTCCCACCAGAAATGGGATCTGAATCCGATCCAGCTCATTCACTCCCCCACCCTGGCCACATGCACACACTTCTGCAGAAGGCAAAATGCTCTTCACAGAAAACCCCAAAATTGCTTTGGTTGTGTGCTTGAAGGGAATTCTTTGCTGGTGAGAAGCATTCGCAGAGACCCTTCCCAGGATAAAAATTTGCCAGCACAAACTGCATGCTCCCCAGCTGCTAAAATCCCCATTGCCAAGCATGGTGCACCTCCGAGCTGCGCACAGACAGGACGGGCCCCTAGGTACGTGTCTGCATCAGCAGAGTGAAGTCTGTGTAAACCACAGAGCCATTATCAGGGGTAAAATTAGCTCCTGTTACTGACAGCATCTATCACTCATTCCTACTCTAATCTCTACCAGGGGAAGGATTTACAAGCAACAATGATGAAAGAGAAAAGGGAAGAGGGGGGGGGAAAAAAAAAAAATCAAAGCAATACAGAGGGGAGAAAAAAAAATCAAAGCAAAGATAACAAAAGCATTTGTGAGGCTGGAAGAAACAAACTATATTATATTACAGGGACCGAGGGATCCTTATCGTGCCCAGATAAGATTTTCATTCAACGTGTTGGGATTTTTTTTTTTTTTTTAACTGCTTAAGAAGATTCAAATACATTGCCAGGTACCTCCAGCTCTATAAGGGTTTTCTTTTAGCCATGCATCATTGCAGCAGCTTGCGTCAATAAAAATCCTAGGGAAACACATACAATGAGAAGCACATTAAAGGGACACAGATGTTGCAAGAATCTTACTGAACAGGTACAAGAAGTAAAGGTGGGAAAAAGATAAAGCTCAGATTTTATGTGGAAGGTATTCTTTAAGAGATTTATTAACCCTTTAAAAAGGGTTTATTAAAAACCTATTTATCGCAGAATAATCAGTTGTGATGAACCTAACCCATAGATCAATGGATAGTACACTATTAGATAGCAGGTATTAGTAAATGACTACATAATGCAGAAATTAATGAGCCATTATGAAAAATGATTCTTAAAGATATAACCAGGAGAAGAAAGCAAACCACCAACAGTGCTGCTTGTTAGCTCCCAAATAATCTTTGCTTTGCCCTTAATAAACCTCTTCATTTCTTGGCAGAATTAATCACTGCAAATAAATGAAACTTCTGGATGTACTATTCACTGAGCAGCCTACGGGACAGACCTCTTTATTCCCTGAAAGCACGCAGCTAATGCTAACTCCACTGGAGTCACAGGTACCTCAGTCACCCGTACAAACGTCATTCAGAAGAACAGCGTGATTAAAATGTGCCTTTTATGCACAGGTCTCAGAACACCCGATCAATAATTATTAATGGAGCCGTACAGCAATCCATTCACACAGCTACTGCCGAAATCATGCTGCCCCTTTCGCCATCGCTGCGCCAGAGGGAGAGCTAGCCCTGAACTTCCAACCTGACTTCACTTCACGTAGCCAGCTGGAGGTGTCAGGGGCCTGTCTGAACCAAATTATAAAGGAGAAGAAAAAAAACTAGAGTGAAGAGCCTGCCCTATCTTCAGAGCTTCACCAGCAAGTCTCCCATGAGGTTTCTCTAGCATTATAGGAGACTTCTGCCCCTGAGCACCCATTTGGATGGGAATGCCTGTCGGATACAGGCTAATGGGAGCTGGGAGGCAGAGAGCCCAGTGCTCACAAAACATACCCACTGGAGCTGCTGCCACGCAGGGTCTCACGAAGAAAAGCAAAGAGAGAACACGGGGCTGTCTTCCCACCCAATCGTGTTCCCTTCACTCCTCTTCCTCCCCTCCTGGCAAAGGGAAGGCATCAGCATCTCTCTTGAAACTACATTGAAATGAATGTGAGGAAACTACCCGTTTGCTAAGAGAGGCTATATGTATGCGTATGTGTTTGGGGAAGTCTAATTTGCATTTCTGGGCCTCAGAGTGCCCCAAATAGAATTTACAGTGGGTTGTGAAGATTGCCATCCCAGCTAATCAAATATAATAAATAGCTCTGACTGAGCAGATGACTCTCCTACAGCACTGTGGTTATCAGAGGGATCGGTCTTAATTTGAGACTCCATTCATCAGCCCTGCTAACAGGATTGTGCAGAGAGTGATATTTGACAGAAGTGTTTTCGAAATTCCTAAATGGAGAGTGTGCATTGAGGGAGACAAGATGGATGTTTCCATTACGGTGACTGTGCAGGATGTCTCGCCGCCCCCCGCTTCCCACCCAGCAACAAAC
This sequence comes from Aptenodytes forsteri, assembly GCF_000699145.1. Classification (NCBI taxonomy): domain Eukaryota; kingdom Metazoa; phylum Chordata; class Aves; order Sphenisciformes; family Spheniscidae; genus Aptenodytes; species Aptenodytes forsteri. The sequence goes on from NW_008794776.1 coordinate 3,295,555, forward strand.
GACTGACGGACACATGCTATTACGGTGAATATGGTGGCCACAGATTCCTTCTTGTTTTGTTTATTGAAAGAAAAATAATGAATTTATTCTAGGGATGAAGGGTGGCAGGAACCCGGCAGTAGCTTGTGCTCCCGGCTGTACATCACACTGACACACAGCTCTAAAGTTCTACCTGGAGAAGGCGGTGAGGGCAGGAGCGCCCTGAGGGACACGTACACACTTGTGCAGGGAGTCAGCCATGAACTGCTGCAGCACCTTCCTGCAGCCCCGGGCAAAGGGGTTATTAAGGATTAAAGGCCAGAAAGGACCTCCTGATTTAGTGATCCATGTACCCTGCAGGCAGAAACATCATACAATCCTCTTCTCCAAGTTATCACATATCTCCTTAAAACCAGTTTGGTTTTTAGACCCCACCACTCTCACTGGGCACCCTCACGACCCCATGTTTTGTCTTGATCTTAACCTGCAAGAATGGTTCTCCCCCATGCACGTTTATCCTTCACCGTATGTTCAAGGAGCAGCAGTAACCCCTCTCAACCCTTGCTTTGCTAGGCCGAACGTCCCAGTCTCTTTAACCTCCACTCATAACAAAAAACAAGTGACTTCTTTTTGCAGCGATGCCAAACTGAACTCGTCTTCCTTGGTCACCTGGGGCAACACCTTTGTACAGCAGCATTAACACATCTCTGCTTCTACTAGAAACACCATAGTGGATATATTTCAGATTTGCATCGGCATAACCCCCCCTTTGGTAACTCTTCCCTACACCTTGATAATCCCCACTTTCACGAGCGGCTGTGGCGGCGAAGGGAGGGATGCCGGTCCACACCTTGATAATCCCCATTTTCACGAGCAGCTGTGGCGGCGAAGGGAGGGATGCCGGTCTGATTTACACTGCAACAGGACTCGGGTTGCGTGGCAGACCACAACCATGGCGCAGCATGGTTTTTGGCACAAGTCCTGTTGCAGGTGGGTTTATCCCTTGCAAATGCCTGCCCTTCCCCACCTTCTCAGGAACCTCTAGACCACTGAAGCGCTCTCCAGTTTCTCTCCACTTCATAGGGACGCAGGGCGATTCACTCATGCTTGGAAGAGCTGCGATGAAACAAGCAGTTGAACAGCGAGAGGTGGAACTGGCCCGCATTAACGCGGACAGGTCAGACCTGTTTGCTTTGCGAAACCTCTCCCAGTGTAGGTTAAGCCTGTGATGAGGGGTTAATGAAAGACGTGTTAATTATCACCACCACCACCCTAGACCTGCACAGTTTATGAGATGTGGCTGAGAACAACTTTCAGCACAAAAATATGTTCTTCTGTTTCCTGGGAGGAGGATAATGAAAAGCCATTTTCTCCTGTCCATAGCACGGGCTGAGGGGCTGATCAGATACAGCAGATTGCTGAAGGGCGGCATGAGAAGCCCTACTCCTGGCCCGGCTGTGCAGCAGGCAGGTCCCCAAGTCCCCAGGGCACATTGGGAGCAGCGAGCACTCCTCCCTGCCGCAGCCTCCCCTCTGCTGCCTTGGACCCGGGGGGGGGGCTGTGAAGGTTGGTGGCTCCTGGCAAAGAACAGGGCAGAGGGGCAGAAAGGAGCAAGACAAAAAAAAACAGAGGGAGGAAGAAACAGGAACGAACAAGTTCTCTCAGACCCATCCATCCAGGCAGAACATTTTGCCCCAGATTTTGTAAACAACACAGTAGAAAATGGTAAATCATAAAAGTTAAAGCGATCCCCTGTATTCCTCCCACCTTCCTTTTCGTTCTCTTCATCTGGAGCCATTCCCTTTGGCAGAAACAAAGGGGACACGAAACATGCCGGAAAAGGCTTCTCAGCTCATGCCTGCTTATTCCAGCAAAGATCTTGAACAACCACAGGGCTGAGAGTTGCTGTCCCAGTGTGAAAGGAGAATCACTGTGAACCCTCTCCAGAGACAACCCCGTGCTCATGGGACAGAGGGGAGCAGGGACAGGTCAGCAAGGAACAGGGGAAGGAAAAAAGTCCTTAAAAACATAAAAGGGAAGAGGGAAGCTTATTCTGCAAGTCAAAAACAGTTTGGCATTTCCAAGTTAAATACAAGTGAAGCCTTTGTCCGCATGCTCCATTGTAACACTGTTGCTCTAAATCCCCTTTTATCCCTTTAATTATGCATGAAAAAACCACACGACCTCCCTGCTCGTACACTCAGCCGAGCAGTGGCTCACAGTGCGGAAGGCTCATTATACAGCTTTAGCGGGGCTGAGTGCTCTGAATTATTTAAATCTCCATTAAGCCTCCACTATGGCATATCTATGTGATAAACGGATCAGGTGCCGCTGGATTTCTCCCCTGGCCAACCCGCTCTCCCTTCTCCTTCCCCCTCCCTCTCCTTCCTCCTGCAAAACTCAGTAGGGAGGGAGATAATTGCCAAGAGGGAAAGGAGTTTGCACTCTTGCTACCAAGTGTTTCGTTGTCATTTAAAAAAGGCCAACTGAGCCAAGTAATAAAGACACTTAATCAGGATTAGCGCTAGAGGGCATGGTAAGGTGGTCAATGCATAACTTGTTTAATGGCCATTTTATTGTTTAAATTAAATAAAACTTAAATCATTATGTTTTACTTAAGCAGTGTGAATGCCCTGCCCCTGTTCCCACAGCACCACTGCAGAAGCACATAGAAAAAATGGTGTATTACCAGAGCCGGGGGGAGTTGCGATGATGGGGCTCAGTGTACCCAGCGTGGGGGGTGATCTATATTGTCCTCCCCGTTCCCTTTTCACATGCCTGCTGTTCTAAAGGCCAGTATCATAAGGAGAGCAATGGTCCAAGGAGAAGCTAGGAAAGGTGGACTGAGGAATCTCAGAGCACAAAGTGTGAGGGATTTGTGGAACAGCCTTCTGGCTCCAAAAAAGGGGGAAGAAAAAGAAAAATAATCACAGTAAAACACAGCTTCCCTAGGAGCAAGGGAGGTCATCCCAGATCAAGGAGAGGCCCTTAATCCCTGTGAAGCGAAGGGCAAGATCGGTTCTCCTTAGTGAAAGTTTCCTGCTGCCACAGACCTCTTTGAGCGCAAAGGTATGGGGGAGAGGGAGGCAAAAACTCTTCAGACTGCTATTCAAAACACCTCTTCATGGCATGGGCAGACCTACCAAACAGCACCCCAGGAAAAGCTCAGGTTAACGCTTTTGTTTTCCTTGGTTTCTGGCTGCCAGGGACAAGCAGGCACAGGTGATATCAAGTCTGGGCACCTAGCAGCCACAAAGTTTGGAAAAGAAATAACGTAAGTCTCAGGTAGAAACATTTTCAGAATACTTTTGGGTTGGGGGAAAAATCCTCTTTAATGGAAAACACTGACAGCCCCTAATATACCTCCTTGCCCATCTCAACACCGGGAAAGAGGAAGGATGCCATGGTCCTTCCATCACATCCCATCACTGGGGACCAGGGCAAGTTGACGATGAGCTTGGTAACCACTGGCCTCGGTACCCCTGAGAGTTCATCACCACGGCACATTCAGCTCACCAAGAGCTGTGTAGCAGCTATGCACCACCACAAGCCACAGGCACCTGTCACCTGAGGTACAAACAGCCGCACAAACACACCCCAGTAAAACCAACCTTCAGAGCAAGTCAGTCCACAAAGGTCGGTAAGGGAAGCAACATCCCCAAAATACAGTTATTACGTCAAATCCACAATTCCCTACCCCCCCAAAAAAAGTGAACAGGATTTAGCTCCTGTTCAACCACAAGTTTCCTGAGTGAACGTGAATAAGTCCCAGATCTCCACAGGCTTTGGCTCCTTGACTGCAAGATGGAGATAAGAGTCCATCTGTTACCCTTCACGGCTGCGGCAAGGCCGGAGCATCGCGAGGGGCTTTTGGAGGCCGAGATAAATGGCTAGCTCTCCCCACGGTCTCAGGAAGCGCTTGCTGAATGGGGCAGGAAGCAGGTGGAGACAAGGAGGTGCATTAAGTTATTTATTTGTGAAAGCAACTGGAAAATGTGCTGAGGAGGAAAGAAAAAGTCTTTGGTGTTAAAAATAACCTCTGCCAGAAAAAAAAAAAAAATTTAAAGGCCTCTTATTTTAAAAGTTTCTCTCCACATTTACTTGAGATAAATGGAGGCAGCACAGTGGCAGCATTTTCTTAAGACTTGAGAAATAGATGGCAGGACTCTAGAGACAGGTTTCGCTCATATATCATTCCCTTCCCCTCCCAGTCTCTGGGGGACACGTGTTGCTGTGACATCTTTTACTAAGATTTACAGAGCAGTCATCCTGTCAGGGACGTGAAGGCAGCCTTGCTGCCACAAAGCTGCTGTCAAGCCTGCACCACGTTCAGGAGGCAGCAGTTAACCTTGTTTTCAAGCCACGGTTTCTACCTAGAGAGGCAACAGAGACAAAGAAAAAGCCCAGTCTGCCCCACTTCAAGCTGCTTCTGCAAGGGGACTATTTGCTCTCTACTTACACCACCCGTTTTTAAAACCGGTATTTATTTTGCTGCTCTGGCAGTGCTTATCTCTTCAAGATGCAGGAAAGCGATTAGAGCTGGGCGTCCTGTTCCCGGCTCCGCTCCTAGTTCCCTCTGTGTTACCTTTGGGGATGGCGGCGGGGGAAAGCCTGACCTCGTCTGCCTCAGTGGCAGCGCTGGGGTTGCCCTCGCCCTCCCTCCATGCCTCAGTTTATCTCACTCTTGCCGACTCCCATCTGTATTTTTAAAAACAGCATGAGTCAAAGTCCTAAAATGTAAGGAACTGGCTTTAAATTCAGGCTGCATTTTAAAGAGGAAGGTGCCAATTTTTTTTGTATGTGAAATCTCCAGCAACGACCTCTAGGTGTTGAGACTTTCTTTTAAAAGTCTGAGATTGATAGTAAATATACAATATTTACAAGTATGAATCATCCAGGTTTACACAACAATTGTCCCTTTTGCTGACAACTCTCAAACTAACTTAGCTTATATCAAGACAACCTTCCGCAGGCAAAAAACATAAGGCATTGCCTTCCATTAATAATAAAGACAGGATAATAATAATTAGGCCAGGAGGCGGACTCAGACCTCAGGGCTTCACTGGGTGCCCTCAGCCCCGGTGGCTGTCCGGACCAAAGCTCAGGGGCTCTGCCAAGGAGAGGGGCCACCTCGGCAGCCTCCCACCGCCCCATCCATCCTCCTGGGTAGCCAGCGTGCCCGTGCGCTGCTCCTAACTTCCAGCGACTGATCACACGCAAGCGCCTTGAGACGGATAACCAGAGAAACTTCAGTATTAAAAGAAAACCACTATCAGTTTCTAATGCAATTAACAGCCCCCTGCCAAGAGAGCCAATAAGAGCACTTCATCAGACCATTATAAGCCTGGAGGGTATAGAGAGGCTGCCACGGTAACTCCTTTAATTGCCCTTAATGTTTCATTAAACACAATTACATTTAAACCTAAACTGTGCCATTTGTTGTGGTTTTAATTAGACAAAGGGCAAGATAAAAGGATTGGATTAACCCTCCTTTTCCCTCCCTCCCTTCTACCAGGGGCTGGCCACAGTCTGAAACTGGACTGAAACAGGGAGAAAAGCAAAGAGGATCAAAGCACGAAGCACCCCCACAGACCCACACGCACGGTGGAGAGCAGCCGACTTCAAGGAGGGGAGAAGATGACACTGGACTTGAACTCATCAGGCTCTCCCTGATGGGGAAGGCAAAGCAGTGGACGTGCCCCTCTGCAGACCGCGCAGCCCCCCTCCTCCCTCCTGCCACCCGCCTGCCTGCGAGGGTGCAAGCCACTCCTGAGACCCGAGATCCCTCCCGGCTCTGCCAAGTTTTGTGCTGAAGTTAGAGATCAGCAGGTAATTTGCTTCGGTTAGTGCAGCTCAGGCCGGGCGCAGGGGCTCCCCGCTACAGCCGAACCCGAGCTGGTGCTGGGGCAGGGTGGAGGAGAGCCTCAGCGTGGGCGAGAGCTCCAGGTGGACTCTGGCCTGAAGGAAAGGCATCCTCTACTTCCATGACCGCATTGCTAAGAGCGAACAACACGCCTTGAGCTCATGTAGATCATATTTCCCCATTTTATCCGTTTGAAATAACTTCAGAAATTTCCCTTGTACATACCCCGGTTTACACCTTTTACACCCGCTGACTAAAGTCTCCCCAAGATTACCAGCTTGTTTCCAGGACCTGCTCTGGTAGCCTTTGCAAGGGGAGCTGGCAGCACTCCTCTGCTCTGGGCCTTTCTTCCAAGTCCAGCACTCGTTGCTACAGTTCCAGACTTTTTTTTTTTTTAATACAATTCTGCAGCTTCCTTGGCACAATCAGTAATTCCCATGGCCACATAGCCACACTTGTTACTGATGCCTCTCCTCTGTTAGGCAGATGTGTCAGCCCGACACTTCTAGAGAGGCTACTCTGCTGGATGTACACTCAGTCCCATATGCTTGTAAAACCATTCTTGAAACATACACGAAAAAGCATGCAAACACTTATTTTAGCCTAATAAAAAGGAAAACCATTTTTTCCTTTACAGAATTTATTCAGTACTTGCTTAAATATTGCTTCTAAATTAGGTCTAAGGCTTAAATGCTGAAACTCTGCACCCATCTGATGTTGCATACAGCTTTGGCAAACCAGACTGTCTTCTCCATCTTTTCTGAGCTTTTCAGTGACTTAGAGGAAAAAGAAAAGCAGATTTAGCTGCAGTGCCACACACCCAAATCAGAATAAACTGCTGAAATGCTGCTCTGTTCAGAGATTTATGATACAATTAACATTTTTGTTGGTTTCTAATGACTTCTTTCTTCCTTTTTGAAGCTGACAAGAGAGTAGGAATAGCCACGGGGTATAATCAGACTGTCTGCAAGGTGGAAGGGAAATGAAGCAGAGCAGAAAGGGACCCTCTGAAGCAGGCGGGTATCATTATTATCTCTTTATGGGAGCGTTAGCACCATTGGAGGGCACTCAGGCACCACTGGAACAAGAGCAGCATAAGAACTTGAATAGAACCGAGGAGAAGATGAAAAGAATGAAACAGGCACTCGGTGACAGGCCTGAATAGTCTCCTTTGTGCCACAAGACTTACTGAGATTTCGCTATCGCTTGACAAGTGCCAAAACTCCACAAGTCTGATCCAAAGACTACATGTGTCAACAGGAAGCCTCCCATTAACTTCAGGGAAACTTAGCCCAAGCCAAGGTGTAATAGATCATGTGCCACCGTTACAGGGAAATAAGTGAAATCCATCTTAGAATTCTTGCTGCTAATTTTCAGTGATTTTTCACAATGTATCTCAGTGCCTACTCACACAATAAATCAATGCTTTTGCAGCGCTGCAAGTAAAATGAGGGGATGGGGCGGATGAGAAAGGTGGTAGAGAAAATGTGTGCCATTGCTGAGAAGGAAGTAATTGCAGCAAGAACAAGCTCCCTGTTGGCCCATTAACACAGCTAACTCTGTGCTGCAATGGTACATAGTGGCCTCACCAGCCGTAGAGACAAAGCCTTATCATCTCCACTTGAGAGGGAACTGAGGCACAGACTAGGAGGTTAACCAACACTGCAGCAGGGCAAGAGCTGTACACACAAACTGGGTCAGCTCATATACAAAGCAGAGGTGGGAGACTTGGGATGGGAATCTGGCTTTGTAGAAAAAGCTACCAGTCTTACTAACCACTAGAAGAAAGAGCATCATTGCTCAGCATGGGGAAGAAATGCCACCAGAAGCAAAAGAGTTCAGGGTAGCCCAGGGAGGAAAAAGCTAGACTTCCACTCTGAGGCTGTGGACAGAGCGGAGCACATCGGCCGGGGGACCAGAGAGCTACGGGGTAGAAACACAGGACTTTGAAGCAGTCAAAAATGGCAGAGCAGGTTGCAAGCTGGCAACTCCCTGTTACTAGATGTGCGCTTCAGAGCTATTAAAAAAAAAAAGATTCACAGGGGAAACATATCTTAATGCGTCATTTACAATTTACTCCATCATTCTTTTAATTTTCTATTTGCCCAGAAATAAAGCTGTAAGTGGTCCAGTTAAAGCAATCCTGCCTTTTCACCTCTCTGCAATCCCCGTGGCAGCTCCTTTCCTCTCTGCTGAGGTACAGAGAAAGGAACATCTCTTCTGACCACCGCCATGGCCAAGACAACCCAACATTGGCATGATGCTGTTGCTTAACAGAAAAAAATGTAGGAGCAGGGGACTCCTCCATCAGTGGAGGCTGCCTGCCTGCAGTAAAGCTCCACCCGTTGCTGGGAAGGCATGTGCACATTGCTGCTTCAACCTCCAGGATTAAGGGGTGACCCTTAGGTTTGAGCTTTGGGGAGCAAAAGGGAGTGAGGGGCAGGGGGGTACGAGGGAGTGGGGAGAACAGCTGTTAAGCTCTTAGAGATAATAAATTGAATAGCTCTGAAATTGGACCCACAAGGATAAAAGTGGTTTTAGTGCCTATAAGACCGACTATAAACTCAATCTGTCAGACAGCAGCAGCTGTTAAAGATAATGGTCCTGGTAAATTTAACTTCCGAACTGCCACAAAGGGACTAGTGTGATGTTAAGTTTCTCCCTTCTTTGAAGGGGGGTGGGGAGGGGGGGAAAAA
>NW_008794776.1:3304232-3314066 GCF_000699145.1 Aptenodytes forsteri
AAAAAATTGTTTTTGTGCCTAAAAAACCCGACTATAAACTCAATCTGTCAGACAGCAGCAGCTGTTAAAGATAATGGTCCTGGTAAATTTAACTTCCGAACTGCCACAAAGGGACTAGTGTGATGTTAAGTTTCTCCCTTCTTTGAAGGGGGGTGGGGAGGGGGGGGAAAAAAAAAAAAAGCAGCATCAAAAAATGCAAGATCTTAAACTTGCATCTCCAGTCAGCTAATCAAAAAACCTGCTTTGAAGAGCAAGGATGGGCTGTGCCCCCATGGGGGAGAAGAGATCCCCCGGAGGCTTTTAGGCAGATGAATACCTCTGGGCTGCTTTGATAGGATTCCACAAATGATACCAAATATTTGCTAATCAGCCAAGGTCAGCAGGGAAAGAAATGACTCTCTGCTCCGAAGCCAGGCATCTCCTAATTATTTAAGTCCACGCTGTGACTTTATCATAAGCTCTAGGCAAAGAAAAGCGTCTAGCTGGACTACCTCCGAGCAGATGGTGACTCAGAAGCGTTCCCTTTCCCTCGGTCCTCCCTTGCCCTGGAAGTCCTTCATCCGCACCAGGCCCCTTTGGGACCGACAATCCTTCCCCCAGGAGCTGCCCGGCACGGGGTGCAGCAGGGCAGCGTGAGACCAGCCCCACCGAGGGAAGCCCAGTGCTGGCACAGCACGGGCAGGCAGCGCACGCTCCGGCTGCTCCTTGCCACGGGTGCACTTGCCAGCGCACAGCAAAGTGTTGCTGGTACCAAGTGTCCCACCAAAAACTCAGGGAATTTTATCATTGAAGCCAGCGGCGTCAGGGTCTGGCCCACAGAGACTGGATAGAAATCTCTAGATTGGCAGCGTGACTCTTCAAAACCTGTTTTCCCTGCCAAGCAGGTAATACAGCATGATTGAGAACGTGTCTTATACATACCGCTGTTCCAAATAAACTATTTGCAGCAAGTGGTTTTTAATATGACAATTAGAACTACTTACGCAATTTTGAAAAGGCAGCAGGGTTTGGCTACAAGAACAGAGGACAGTCCAGTTAACTTCACCTGACAAAGCAACTACTGCAACCACGTAACCATCATCAACTTTCTACAGAATAAAGCAAACAAGACCTGAACGGTCCCGGTGAGCGGCGAGGAGGATGGCTGGCCTCTCTGCACTGCCTCCTCATCCCTGCTCAGCTCCATACAACCACACCTCCAGCATGGTTTGCAGCATGCCCACCTCCCCAGCCCTTCCCAGGGCACACTGCAGGGACATGAACCTTTCCTTAGCACATATTCCCAATATCCTGCTTGCTTCAGGATCAGAGGAGGGTTTCATCTTGAGAGGATTTCTTCACAGCTCATTTTTCATCTACCTGAGCAGTAATCTTGGACTCTTGCCACTCTGAGGGAAACCTATAGGTGACCATTACTGAGGAGACAGGGAAGAAGTGGTTCCTTTGGAAGTGTTTTTACCCCGATGGGGATAAGATTTCTCATGTGCTTAGCATAACATCTGCACCTTGATGGATTTGGGTTTCACTGGAGTGAAGGATATGGTGTCGAACACAGCAAAGCTTCCAATCAAGTCCTTGGGAGAGGACCATGCAACTACTCTGGAGCAATATCCTAGAATTACTTCCCGAGACAGGGATATTTTTCAAGGGATTGGAGGACCGACTCCTTTTGGATGCATTTCAGCAGTACTTATCGTTTCTAACCAGCAGTTAAAGAGTGCTGAAGGTCTCAAGTCAGAAGCAGAGCAATGTAAACTAGCTTTAAGCTACTTTGAGATTAAAACTCCTGATTTTCTTCAACACTATGGATAATTTATCATTGTTGTTATTACCCAGGGATGTAAGAAGAGTCCAATCAAACTTAAATACACAGAATATCCGGGGGGCATTTACAGATACACTAATGAAAGAAGAGAGCAACCCCAAACCCCAGTGTTCACACATCTCATTGCCACTGGAAATCCCTGATTCAAAAGCAGCTCCTCCAGCCTTTCTCTCATCAGTGGTGTGTAAGGACAGTACAGAACGGATGTAGGATTAATCCCTGTGAAATGATTTATCACTGCAACCATGTACAATACAGCTTCTGTCACGGTTGTCCATTGCTTCCCAGCAATGAACCCGGGAACTTTATTCCCAGGAACATCCAAGTTTGCAACTGGAGTTCCCCTAAAGCAATTCCCCAGCCATCAGCAGCCCCACGCACATGGCACACACTGGAGATCTTCTCCTCCCTCCACATTTCTTTGTGCTCTCAGAGGGGAAAAAAAAGAAAAAAGGGGGGTTGAAAAAAAAAAAAAAAGCAGCCTCTGCAGGCCTCCGGGTTAAACTGTGACCTACTTCAATCCACACTGCTGTCCATTATTACCAATCCAATTATTCCAGACAGGTTAACTCAGCTTTAATTTATGTCAATCCAATTACCTTTTTTTTATTATTATTAAATAAAAAGATCACTTCATGCTTCAAATGATTTATGAATACTGGGTCAGCATCCCAGGGAAAGGACTTAGGAACGCTCAAGGTCAAGGTTGGCCTCATGCAGGAAATCCCTCCCAGAGTTTGTGGGGAGAGCTTTACTCACCTCATCTCTCTTTTTTTTGTATTTTAATTGGATCTCTCACAGAAGAGCCTATGGCTTCCAGGACTCTGCTCAGTGAGCAGGAATGGTATTCTGATTGCAAATACGTTTCAGCTGAAGTAAGAGGCACTTAAATTAACTAGATCTCCTTGTCTGCTGCAGTATAATGGGACAGCTGAGCACAAAGCTTTCCCCTTCAGGGAAAAAAGGAATCCAGGATGGAGATTTTTTGAAGGCACAAAGGGGAGTCAGGTATCTAATTCCCACAAACTTGCACTCAATTCCCCTCTGTCAGCCGTCTCCAGAAGTCAACAGCAGGGGTGTTTTAAACAACCCTGTCACTACCTTCACTCCTACCTTCAGTCATTGCCAGGATTCTGGCAAGCTTCTCTGAGCAATCAACTGGCTTGTATTAGGGTGGTGTTAAAACATGCTCAGCAGCTCCTCCTCAGCTGGGTGCAAAGCCTCAGCCTCTCTGCCACCAGTGCCAGGACTGAGGCATCATGAGATGCTTTGTCTGCTTTCTTACACCTTTAGACCTGAGAGATATTCCACCTGCCTCCAAACAAGGACTCCAGATGACTCAGTTCAGCTCCCGCTTCTGCCACTAACCCACCCTATGACCCTGGCAAACTCCTTTTGACTTAGGTGCCCCGATTTCCTCCCCCACAGAGCCACCCACCCGCTCTGCCTCCTACCCACACACAACTCAGGCCGGTCACTACAGACCCTGCCAGGGAGCAAATGAATTTGAGACCCAACAGCCTTTTGACTGAGTATCTCCCTGGCTCCTAGACAGGCCGTGAGCAGAGATGGTTAACTCTTTAACATGTATTTCTCAATTATTTTTCCCCAGCGTTTCTAATTAGGACCAAAAAAGTTTTGCTTCATTTTTTTTTTCCTGTCCAGCTAAACTTTCCAGCGGAGATCAGCTGGAATGACAGAGTCAGTTCTGCAGATAACTTGGATCCCGGACCATTTCCAAGGCTTTGAGTTAAAACCTTGAGAGGTACCTTGAAGATAAGGGACAGTTGCTGAAGTCAGTGAGACCCAGTTTCCCAAGCCAAATTCCAGCAGCCGGGAAGACACACTCTATATGGGATGGTGCTTCCAAGGAAGCCCTGGAGCAGAGCCCCGGGGGTTAAGGCCACAGAGTCACAGGGAAGAGGATGTAAAGCCTAACTGCATCCAGATGGGGAAATAAAGGGAAGACAGATTTCAAGGATGAGCACTTCCAAAAAAAAAAAAAATCTTCCTTTTGAAAGAAGAAAAGGGAAAAAGCATCTCAAATCAAGAGTGCAATTTTAACAGTCTCCTCAAAGTGCTTCCTTCACCTCCTTACCTGAGTGAACCAAGGATTACCTACATCTCAGTCTTAGCCAGATAGTTGGACAACAGGGCTATCCAAAACCATCTCTGTCAAGGACAACACAACAAATCCTCTGCCTGAAACGATGTCCAGACATCCAAACACTGAGTCACTTCAATATCCCAGCCAATGTGTCCGTAAGGGAGAAAAGCCAGCCAGCTGGGACACCCTGCAATGCCAGACACCCTCCTCGGGGCAGAGTCACCAAAGCAATGCCATTCAGAGTGAGGATCCCTTGATAAGAGGTGGGATGTTACCTCACCCTTTCTCAGTCTCTCTCTCTTGCCTTTTGATCCTCACGCTACCCAGTAACTCCCAACAGCCTGGGCAGCATCTGTTCCCCATCCCTCCCACATTACCTTGGGAATGGGAATGTCCCCTTTTCCAAATACAGCTTTTTATCTAGTATCCTAAGAATAACTATCTGCGTGCACACATTACTTGTCGTTGACTAGATATTGCCATCCTACCCCAATTTTAGATGAGGACACAAGAACAGGTCAGTAGGCTACTAACAGGGTACTCAGTTCCCAAAGACACCACATTAAGTGGTGAAGGACTTTAGAACTTATTTAGTACAAAGTTAAACGCTGGATAAGGAAAGCACCAACATGCACAAGCCTATTACATTATTCCTTTCCTTATCCTCAGGCTGTGCCATTAGGAAAATACATGAGAAACTGGAATTTTGCTGTACGGCTACAATAGATGTCCATGCGCTTCTCTTGAGGATTTTTTGGATGCTGCTTTGTGGAATGCACAGCCCAAATTCATTATGTTCTGAAGCAGTTGTTGAGTTGTCTGAAAACAGACAAATGAAAACACAACACCAACCAAAAATAATAGCTTTTGCAAAGAGGCATTTTTGAAATTCAGGAAATGCATTACTAAAGCCAGAGAACTTAAAGCTCCCCTTCTGCATGCCACCAAAGCAACGGGGATGAGCTTCCTTGGAGAGGAAAAAAAAAACCCCAAAAAACAAACACTCCCCCCCCCCCCCAAAAAAAAACCAAAAACCACCCACTAAAAAGAAAAGTCCAGGCCCACCAAGTGGTTTTGAAATTTCCATCCCAAACACCAAGATGACCCCTTGGGCTGGGACAGCATTGTTTCAATTAGTGCTGCTCTGCCCAGCCTAATTGTAAGAGTTGGAAACAGCCAACATTCCCGAAGGGCCGTGAGCTCTTTCCCCTATTGTTTTAGGCTCAGCATGGAGAGAGCAAGTGAAGGAGGAGTAACAGTGACAAACATGAGGGAAGCAGCTGTATTCACTTTCCCTAGGGCTATTTCTGCCAAGTCTTAAAAATATTACTGAGATCCTTCACCCTCCTCCCTCTACCCTCCTATCACAGACACCAGGTTTCTCCCAAGTTGTCTGTGACCTGGTACTGTATCTCCTAAATAGGACCCCTCCTTTGAGGACAAAATCTGGTAAAGGCAGGTGAAAGAAAAAGCCTCATAGCTCCTGCTGTGAGAAGGCTGCCTTTGGGTGAATACAGGGAAGAGTTTGCTGTCTGCAAACAAGGACTGAAAAGATTTTCCATTCCAGCCTGAGTATGCGCTGAGGGGAACCAGTCCTTCAGGATCCCCTCTCTGCCCTTCACTTCGAAACCGGTCCCAGGCTCCAGCTCAGCATGTATTTTCATTTCACTCATGACACGTGCCAGTATTGGTTTTCTGCCCACCCTCTTCAAAGGCAAGAAAGAGAAGAGGAGACAAAAAAGAAAAAAGTGCAGCAAAAAATGATGCCACTCTCAAGAAATGGCACTTTAGGCAGTCCCCACTACATCAGTAGTGACAGTCAATAGCACCTCCAAGGACTTGCTTTCTTCAAGTCAATACTACATTCTGACAGCCAGTTTATTCCTGGGATCCATGAGCCTCTCTTCCAGATTCAATCTTGCTCAGACAATCATTCCTCTGAGGCTTTTATCCAGCTTACAGATAGTACAGCGATACAAGAGCCAAACAGTGAAGAAATCTTACTGCTGCTCTGCAGAAATGCACTTCTTTACTAAGTGGCTTTTCTTACCCGCCAGGGTCACCCACGGCACTAAGGAAGTCAGAGGTCATTAGAAATAAAGCAGAGATGCTTAAACAAATACCTCATCCTGGATTCCACATGGCTCAGGCTTCAGGTGATCCTCTCCTACAGCTTTCCCTCTTAAGAGATTTACCACTATACTGGCTTGCGTATACATCCACAAGAGAAAAGCGAGGCAGAGAACGTGACCTTCTAAGTAGAAACCACGATTTAAAGTCTGCAAAGCTCATTTCACCAACTTGGCTGCCTGAGCCAGAGCTGGGAGGGTACCCACCGACACCTACCACCAGTTTGTGTTTCAGCAAGGAAGGCTCCATCTTTGTTAAAGAAATGCCCACCTGTATCACTAAAACATCTTTAGCGGACAGTCCTTTTCCTCAGGCACCAAGGAATAAAAACATGGTCATCTTTAAAGTAGGCTTAGAGAAAAGAAAGCATGTACTAAAATAATTAAGTTCCATGCAGCAAGCCCCTGGCCTTCACCTGCAAAGACACAAGCATAATTGCAATATTAAACAGACACATGAAAAGCCTCCAGGACGTAAACAGCTTCTACAGAGATCACCAGCAAGGTCTGTGCCTTGGTGAGAGCTGCCTTAGCAGCTTCCACAGCAAGAGGTAGATGCTTTGTGTTCATCTCCATCGCTGTTCCAATTTTACTCGCATCCTTGTATTTCAGGAAAGCCCATCTCTGCTATAAACCCTGCATAGAGCCTTGTTTCTAAGGCACATTCTGAAAGGACTTGTTCCTGCTGCTGCAGAAGTCTGTTTTTAATGTGCCTGCCTGTTGTGGGTTGCCAGGAGGAGCAGAGGGATTCCTTGCCAGCTGGTGAACAGCATGGGCAAAGAGGGAGAGTCACAGTAAATTAACCTGCTGCTCCCAGCTTTGGAAGACCACAGTGGGAACGTCATGCCACAGAGTTGCAGTAGTGTCCTTGGGGTGCTACTCCTTTCCTTTCTTATATGCCAAAAGCCTTTGATGAAATGAAAGCTGTCTATCAAAGAGCATCTCTCTCATCAGCTAAACTTAGCTCTGCTTTGTGCGTCACCATAGCCTTTGCCCTCCTCCCTGCACATCTGATCCCTGGAGTGAAGGAGTTAACATGCAGCTCACTTGTGCTACAGCAAAGCCACACAGCTGAAGATGTTCAGTGAGTAAATGAGGGCAAGCCTGGGAAACGACGAGATTTTTTCCAGCACCTTACACTTTATGCCTACCTCTGCAGCACCAGTAACAGAGCATTACACTCCTGAGGGCAAAACTTTCCAGTGTCACAGAAAGTTCACCATCTCAACCTGAGAATGTTAGACATGGTTGGTGACTAATGAGGCCCAGGGAGTTATGGATTACTGCTGTTTGTACAGCTTTATGGAGGAAGCTGTAAGAGTGCTCTGTAGATGAAATCAGTACATATTTGCACATTAATGTAATTTAACCTGAACTCATTCTATCTTTTAAACCTCTGGAGTGGCAGGGAAGACCCACGAGCAAACAGGCAAAGAATATCTTTATTATAGAAAGGCTAAGGTGACAGTCTGTAACATGTCAGACAACTAAGGCTAGCAGGAGGCTGTAGATCCAGGCGAGAACAAAGAAGGTTGCAGCAAAGAAATACCTCGAAGATATTCTCCACTACACACACAGAAAAGGATAATTTTGCCTGGCAAATGCACTTAAACCTACACACTCACAAATAACTTGTTTGCATGGCTGTACTCTTAGAAGAAGCTGCTTTACTGAAAACAGATGTTCACACAAAATCCCCAGAGGCTTCTGAAAAGCCCCTGCAGTTAGGAGCTGTATTTTGTATAAAATAATGCCAAGGACTGCTCAGTTCCCCACAGGGCAAGGTAACTCTTTTAGAGATTTTGTTACTTCAGCCCTCTTCTGCTTGTTCTGCTGATCCAGGACAAACTCACCTTGCTGGCCCAAAGCAATGATGACAGGTTGACTGTACTGCTTGGCGTTGTACCAGCTCAGCCTGTCCTTCCGCAGATGGTGCAGAAGCGTAACAAGTCACCTCTGGTGCTCCAGCTAATTCAGCAAATATGAGTATAGACTGGGTGAGCTTGTAGCACACAGAGCCTCAAATACCAACTGTGGACCCACGACCTCTCACAAAACCTCCATGGAGATGGCCCTTCAAGCGCAGTCCATTTCAGGCAGACCTGTATCTCCAGCCCAGCCACGGCCACCACGTAGCATAGACACACTCTGAGCTGGCTCACACACCGGCAGCAAGATGGGGCTCGGTAAGGGCTATCCATGCAATCCAGGCAGATGTTCCCAGCCATGCTGAGCTCCTCGCTGCCATTGCTGGGCAGATCCCAACATCTGGGATCTGCAGGTCCCCACCCTGCTGCAATCACAGCCCTGACAGCATGACTCCAAGCCTAAGCCTGCCAGCTTTGCCCGGCTGGAGTTAAAGAAGGTCTTTAACAGTAATAATGAACATGGCAGTCCTAGGAAGGGACTGAATCAGAACAGGCTAAGTAGTGGCTAGAACTCGGTCAGACTGGATAAACTCATAACATAACCCACTTAGAAGCAAGCTGCCTCCTCAGCACATCTTTCTCAGCAAGAAGATGAGAGGGGAAGGGAAAAAAAAAAAAGTATCCTGGGAAGTGATTAAGGACATTTTAAGGACACTGCTAAGAAAAGTGTCATGAGTTGTAGGATTTCCCATCACACCTTCAGGGTGAAGCTGCACCAGGCAGAATATAGAGCTCTCTCCTACACCCCTTTATTCTGCACGGCAGCCTGCGTGCAGGGAAAGCACTCCTCCAGCTCTCATTAACCACAGGACTGCTGTTACCCAGCCTTTTGACCAGAGCTACCCAAGTCAGGGAATCCAGACGCTAACTGGACCGCAAGTACATTTTGCCTGGACCCCACCAGACTCTCAGATGTGCAGCACATCCCACGTGCTTGTCATCCTGCGCTGCTCCCCTTGTCTCAGCCACAGTTCCCACCAGCTGAAGTACAGGACGGTGGCCCGCTGATCCGCCAAAGCGAGGGAAGCACACTGCTTCCTACTGGCTTGACTGCAATCAAGTTACACAAGGAGCTTCAGTGAATATAAGCAGCCTCTGGTAAATACTGCACAGGCTTGTTTAGCCTGTGGCTCTTTACACGCACCCACCAGACTCTTTATATGTTCCAACATAGTGTTTCTTATGGAGGACAGCGTTATGCAAGGCTGAGCAATGAAAGCAGAGATTGTTACCAGCTTTAACAGGCTTTGGATCATGCCAAGAACAAGTCCCACTCTGTTTTAGTTGCTTCAGTATGATAACCCACATCTTTTCTATAATAATCAGATGCTCCTACACTGCAGTCGGGAGCAGAAGACAAACGACTAGTAAACAGACGAGCAACAATCTCTTTAAAGAGCTGAGAGTACTGCCAAGAATATTTGTAATCTGATTTCATCCCTGCCTCTTCGCCTTCCCTGACCTGTCACTGGACCTCAGTGTGATCTACCCGGTGGTTTTCAGGCTGCGGTACACAGATTACTTCTGAGTGGACCAAGAAAAGCAAACTGATTGGCAGGCTGAGTTTCATTGCAGGCCTACATCACTGGCCTACACCAACCCATTAGCTCATTTATGAAGAAGTTTCACTTTGTTACAGGTCACTGAAAAAAAATTTAGTCTAGACGGCTGATGTATTTATTTTAGGAAACAAATCCGCTTAGACTATGACCTGAACATAAGTTCCCCACTATCTACAATGCCAAAGACATACTTGAGATTGAAACAAACTTCTAATCATTTTCTTTGATATAAAGAGACTTCTGTTGTTCAACAGATTGGTGGTGCGGTCCCTCCCGGGGGGGG
>NW_008794776.1:3314301-3329743 GCF_000699145.1 Aptenodytes forsteri
GGGGGGGGGGGGGAGTCTATTTACCATTTGCTGTCTGCCACAGCAGAGATGAACTGTAAGAGCACAGTGCGCTCTGCTCTGTGCAGGAGAGCGAGAACTGCAGCCACTTGTCACCTCCCTCCCTGCTAGCTGCAATTCCAAAGTGACGCATGCAGCAGACTTTTCTGAAGCACGTAACCTAACACACATAAAAAACCAAAAAGCAATCCGTCTAAGCAAAGGGCTTGAACAGCATACCCCGCTGGGGAAGAGAAACCCTAGGGTATCAGCTTGGGGAACCAGAATAAGTGCTAGCACAAAAGACTGACCCAGACAACATAATAGGTGTCATGCTACTATCCCACATGTCCACGAATGGCCATCCAGGAACCCAGCTGCTATCTACACTCCTCCACTATGTCCAGCTTCCCCATCCAGGTTTACAGGTGTCCAGCTTTAAGGGACGTAAGTTTCCAGGGGCATTTCCACTACCCCCACTGAAGTGACTCTGGTTCTGCAGCTGAATAAGGTCACCCCCACCCTAATTCAGGGCTCCAGGCTGCTGCTCTTGGCAAACTCTGTGCCAAATCAACCATTTCCTTTGATTTTTTTCCTAGGCTGACTTAGCTCTCTTTCAGAAATGGCCAATGGAAAAGAAAAGAAAAAAGTCACTGTCCCCAGATGCAGCCCCAGCCTGAGCAAGTGCTGTAACAAAGTGAGTGGCATGGTACAGCAGGTTGCCTCCTGCTCAGGTGCTGCTATTAAAATGGGTATGGTCAGGGTGGGGAGGGAGGTCAACAAAACAGCCCCTGTAGTCGCGCCGGTTAGCTCATACTACAGCTCTCACGTGCAGCCCTGCAGCTACTGCACACTTTGCACCTGCACCAAGAGCCCCAAGGGTGCACAGCACAAGAAGGCCTGTGAGTCACAGGAGCCGACGGGGAGGAAAAGTAGGAGGCAGAAGGCAAAGGGTTAATTCACACCTTTCTGTTGGAAAATAATCACTGGCTTTAACAGCTTCCTGCAAAAGCTGGGGAGGAAAAGGGAAATAACGACTCCTACACCTCAAAGGCTCTTTCTAATATCACTCCAAATGCAGCCACATCCACACGTTGATAAATACAGCAGCAACACACAATTTAAATACAATTAGAGGCGACTGCTCTCTCCCTAAGCACTACTCAGGAGTCAGACTGGGTGGTGGTATGCGGCTGTGCATGAACAATCCCCAACACACACATAGCGAAGCTCTAGTTTGACTCCAGTAAATTCTGGCGATAAATTCCTCTCCTCCTACCTCTGAGGAAGGAGGTCAGACCAGCTGGGAGGGAATGCAAAGATCTATGCATTGCTCCAGGCCGGGAGGGATTAATTAATTAGGCAGCACTTATTACAGTGAAGCAAAACTTACTTCAACTTGGCCCAACTGTTTAAGGAATAAAGGGACAAGAAGATTGTGGGCAGGTTGCCACGACCACACAAAACAGCCGGTTTCAGAGGGACTCAGCACTAAGCCAGCCATGCAGCCACAAAAAGACTAAGCAAGAGCAAAGTCCCTGTCTCTGTGGGGTTCTGCTGTGGGGTTCGAGGTCCACAGGGAGGGATGGGCATGGCGTTTCCATCAACTGCCCCCCTATGTTCTTCCAACAGGACATGAAGTTGGGCTTTCTGCTCAACTGCCCCAGTTCTGCAACTGTTCTTCCAACAGGACATGAAGTTGGGCTTTCTGCTCCTTCCCTGGCATGCAACTTGGAAATAAGTTCAAAGCAAACTTGTTTGATTCCTCCATTTCCAAGTTGCATGCCAGGGAAGAAGTTCAAAGCAAACTTGTTTGATTCCTCCAAGTTGTCCCTCATGGGGCTGGAGTGAACGTTTCCACGGGCCTGGACTGACACTGCTCTTCTCTTTCAGGATTTCCTCTTTGCACATGGCAGTGAACAGGGAAATTTATAGTTCCAGATGAGGCAAACCAAAATGGATAGATTTTTTTTTTTTTAAGTTAAATTAGAAGGAAAAAAAAAACGAACGAACTACCATGACGTACTCAGTTTTGGTCTTACTGAGGTTCCATCTTCAATTTCAGGAGGGATAAACTCACAAATGAAAAGACATAAAATTATAAATAGAGTCTGTGATCTGTGGCTCGTCCCTGAGTAGAAAACGGGACATTTCTTTCATTCCTACAGACTGGTGGATACTTTTGTCCCTTCTCTCTCCAGAAATGAGCAATCGTCCCACCCCTTGAGCACACAGACCTTACTGTTAAGAGGAGACAGAAAATGGTATAATCTTCACAGAGATGCAAGGGAATTGCCATGTTCAAAGAGATGCAACCACTCCAGGAGGAACACCAGAGAACCTTTACAAGAGGGGAGAGCTCAAAAGAGCAGAGGGCTGGATATCCTGCAGCACACACATTGCAGAAAAATCCCAGCCTTCAAAGCCGCATGGAGCCCTGTGACTAAGCACAAGCCTGCGAGCAGGTCCCAGCAATCGCCTCTCCAGGCCCTTAGGCTGCTTCAAATGCAGAGCAAGCACAAGACACTGACAACACGAGTCTTTCCTCAAGCTTTCAACCAAACCCCACCGTTTCTTCACGTTTCTGCTCCTCTACTCTCTGCTGGGGAGTTGTCAGCAGCCTCCCGAGATGGACATTCACGGCAGAGTGCACCCAAATACATCCACATACAGGACAGCTTCCTCCACACAGGCAAGGCAGAGAGACAAAAGTCAAAGTGTTCCTACGGGTAGATTCCACCCTGACCCCCCAGCAAAGCTACCGGATCTTTTCCATGATGGTTTAATCTTTAATTCTGCTCACCACACTTTGTCCCACAGGTTAAAAACCAAAGGTGTTTATTAGCAGCCAGATGGTCAGACTCCATCATCATCACCTTTGTTATTAGCAGCCAGATGGTCAGATGGTCAGACTCCATCATCATCACCTTCCCCTAGGTTTACATCTGTGAGCTTATTCTGTATTGAACGTTGGTGTTTACTTTTCTTTTTTTTTTTTAAATCTACTTGTAAGGAAGCAAGAGACCACAACAATG
Source organism: Aptenodytes forsteri (assembly GCF_000699145.1). Taxonomy (NCBI): domain Eukaryota; kingdom Metazoa; phylum Chordata; class Aves; order Sphenisciformes; family Spheniscidae; genus Aptenodytes; species Aptenodytes forsteri. Next base: position 3,317,334 of record NW_008794776.1, read on the forward strand.
CCCAATGGTTTTATTAAAGTATTAGAAAAACATAAGCAAGCTACATAATGAATTCATACCGCAACACAATTCCAAGCTAGCAGTCACAGTACTTTACATTTAAATTGTTATTTGGCAAAGAAATCATCCCTTAGTCAACGTAGCTCATCAAGTCGATCAGGCACAAAATGCCCCATAAAAATTAGCAGTTCCTCCTTCCCAGGAGCTTAGGAAAAAACCATCATCACACACTAAAGCAGACATTTCAAAAATCTGTTATATGTCAGTACAACATGTCCCTCACAATGAGGACAAGGGCATGCAGGACAGAGAGAGTCCCTGAACTTGTTGCTATGGCACATCACACTCTGGAGAGTCAGGACATTATTTTGGAGCCAGGGATGCGCAGTAGAAAGCAACCACCTTGCGAAAGGAAGATCTGTGTCTTCAGGTTGTGGGGCAACATTTCACCTGAAGTGGTCTACGTTCACTTAGGACTAGCATGAGAAAGGGTGTGTAAACTTTGAGTGAGGTGCCCCAGTGAAATACGAAGGACAGGCTCTGCAACATCAAGCAGAGTAAGCGCATGCAAATTAATAAAGGAAAAAGCTTGCAATAACCTTACCAACTAGTAAGACTCAGTGAAGATTAAGGTTTATCTAGTGCTTACTAGCCCAACAAGACCTATAGAAGAGTGAAAAATCTGATTTACTGAAGACACACCATGATCTCAGTGGCAGTACCATGACTGTCTTGCCCTGCACAGGATTCCTCTGCTCAGCCAGGGACCTTCTCTACAGGATGCGCAGTAAAACAGCTGCAACAAGTGACTCGATGCCTTCAGAGGGATAATATTCCTGACAGTAAAAATATGAAACCAGCACAGCGATTCATGCTCATTTACAAACAAGACACTGCACTAACTTATGCTCATTTGCACATGAAAATTACTTAAGCATTTACTGTATATTGGGGTGACCAGAACAGCTTTGGAGCTGCTGTTCGGTGGCCATCATACCGTACAATTAAATACATTTCATTACTCATTTCAGGAAAAGCATCCACAGTTGCAAGGGAGAGGCTGAAGCTGATGACAGGAGTGTTACATAAATGTTATTGATTTTGTTTCTCCAAACGCTCATGAAATAAGCCAGATAAACACGCCAACTGGTTTTGCTCAACAATGTAATGCATCATTCAGCCTTTCAGCAGAACACATCAAACATCAGCTGTGCATAGCATGTACACTTGATGCTGCCACAAAGGACCGAGGAAGGGGGAAGTGGTGATCAGATAAAGGGTGCACATTCACTCCTCCGGCAGCGATGCAGCAGCAGCTAAACTTCCCAGAGGCGGCAGAAATGTAGCAGTATTTCTCACATAGACCTTACATTTTAAAAATATATCTTAAATCTGCCTGTTTCTTAGCAGCATCTGGAATGGCACAGGGGTCCTGTTCATCAACACAGCAAGAAAAATCTCCACCCTAGCACTATAATCAAAAGTAGTCACGACAAAGGATGAAGGAGCAGATATCTTGTTCCCCCCGCTTTACAGATGGGAAGTGAAGTGAAAGATCCAAATGCTCAATGTGGTCACACACACACACACACACACACAAAAAACCTTAGCATTTTTTTGTTATGACCAGGAAAAACAATGCTGGGGAGGAAATATCACCAAAAAGCGCAGCAGATACTTATGGGCAGATCATCTGCAAGAGAGGGCGTTCCAAAAAACAAACCAACCCATGTGGCCAAGTATAGGGATAATGTTATCCTCGTTTCACCCACACCTTCTTTCCCAATATGTCTCCTTCTTCATCAGCTAGAGATCTGATAAAAAATTTACATAAAAAAAAAGTAAAAAATGATGTAACTCGCAATTCTCCCATCTGCTCAGTGCCTGTTAGCTCACAAACCATGGAAGCGTTTTAACAGGCATGTCAAGGGCTGGATGGACATGCGAAAAAGCAACTACAAGGCCCAGTTTTGGTATGTAGACCCTCTTGGTGATGATGAAACCTGTTGCTACATGTAATCAGCTTTTAAAGCCTAATAGTTTACTTTTCTTTTTTGGACAGGGGGAGAAGAAGAGGGTTCTGAAGACATGAAATACTAACCGCTTTAATCTTTCAAGGGTTTGGGAACAGAGTTTGCTCTTTGATACATCTAGTTTCATAAATCTCGAAACACAAGGACAGAAAAATCAATGGTTAAGAGAGATTGATCACTCATCTGAATGGAAAGAAATGAGTCAGCTTGTATCCGATTTGCTGATGATGCCTAGGAAATCTGTCAAAATGCATTTTTTGGGAGGAATAATCCCTTTAACCAGGAGGGAGAAGCCACAAGTACCAAGGGAGTTAAAACTTGTTGGGGGAAGGTAAGAATTCCCAAAACATTTTAGGTGATTTTTTATTTTAACTCCGAAGCATTGTTCGTATCTCCACTCTTTCACTCCATTCAAAAAGGACAGGACGGCACAGACATGTTACAGCTTCACTGCTGGATCAACACACGCCAAATGGACCCCCTATGGTTAACCAAAAAGGACACCCCTACATTTCAGCTGTTACTCAAGGTAAAACTCAGCATCAATAAACAAAAGGTCAGAACCAGCATCACGCTTTCAGATCTTAATTACAAGAGCTTCCTATCCAAGCCTTAGGGTGGGACATTCAAAAGCATTTAATTTGCTCCCATTAAAGTCAGATGCAATTTCATTCATGTATTCAGAGCGTTTAACACGGGAACAGACTGAGCCCTTGTCCTGCTCTGCGTGTGCTTAGCAGTTTTTGAAAAAACGCACTGGAAGACGCATGAAGTTCCCCAGGTCAAGCCAAGGGACCCAGCAAAGGAAGAAGGAAAATGCCACACAGAAGCTGGCCAGCCGTCTGCAGCACCCATCTGCGTGGGCAAGGGCTGGATGGCACGTCCTACAGCGCTGCCATCCAGCTACACAGCCCCAGCTGTTACCAGCCCATAGAGAAAGGGAACAGCAAATGCTTTGGCAAGTCACACTGAAACCATTTACATTCAGTCTCCTTCATGAACCACACGTAGCTCAAGCTTCCCCTCTAGTGACTCAGCTGCCTCACCCTCATGTATTTTTAGCATGCTTAGTTAAGATATTTCTGCTATTTCCTCACACCAGAATTTCACCTGTCGCATCTTGCAATCAATCTGGGTGGGGGTTTTTTCTCTCTCATTTTCCTCTCAATGCATTTTGTGGGCAAGTACCTACATAGGTGTCGGATGGGGGCCACAAGGAGGGAGGAGAAGCAGGTGGTAAAGAACTGGAGATGCTTTTCCTTCTGTTTCTTCTGTGCTGGCAACAATTACTGAAATGCCACACCAAAGCCACCCTCTCTGAAAGACTTCAGCGGGTACAAACGCAGCAGCCCATCTGCTTAGCAACACATGGTGCCAGCAAACACTGTTTCCAAGCCCCAGGCTGAGGTTTGCAGATATGGCGAAGTCACATTGGGTTCCCAATCCCAAAGACAGGCATTCAGATAGGGGGTAGGGCAAGAGTGGCCTTCCCACAGCAGGCAGGTGCTATCAGCAGGACACACCTATCCTTCCCTTTTGGCAGCATCACACACCAGTAACAACCTGATTTACGATCTCGTATCTTCTGTAATGATACTCAGATGCACCCTCTTCCTCTGCTCCTTCAGTACAAGGATCCTCTGTGCAAGCACACCTTTCCTAGAGCACAGGAGGAACATCTCTAATCAGACACTAGCTTCTCCCTCCTCTCCTTCTCACTGGCCATCCAAAACATGTCTTCAAATTTTCCCAAATGCATTTTGACGCCCAACGTGCTCTCCAAAAACAGCTCCATAAGAAATAAGCCTCTATGGCGTGAGCCACACCTTGCAAATGCCGCATTGCTGGGGTGCTACCCGATTTCATGTTCTCTTCCTTCCCATCATCCAACGAGCCCCTTCACCTTTCTTAGTGTCAAGCCGTCCCCAAACGCTCAGTTCACAGCAGCTTTACGTCTTTTTCCTGCAGCTTCTTTCTTGTTCCGGGCCAGGTATGAGGCTCACTTGCATTGGCCCACACCAGTGCTCTGCCGGCCTGACACGCGCAGGGGAGTGCTGGTCATGGTCATGCGTGGGAAGATGATGGCTCTGCCGTGTCAGACAGCTGGGCACGAGCATGGAGGCTGCGCGGGGGGAGGCACAGCACAGGCTGACAGCACTACAGGGAAAGACGCGTCCAGTGGCTTTATGGGACCTGACTGCAGGATTTCTGATGCTTGTCATCCTTGCTGCCAGCAGCTGCAAGAATTTGCCGCATTAGCAAAACACAATGAAAGCTGCCCTGTGGGTCACCCTGCAGGTCAGGATATTGTAGCTGTCTTGCATAATGTGAGTCCAAGCACTCCAGGGAAACCTAGTAGAAGATCAGCTTTGTCTGAAGACGTGCCTTAGATAAAATCTCACCCTAGGAACAGGGTCTGAACACTTTGCTCAAAAATCTCCCCCAGGACAGATATCTTAGGTGCAGCCCAAACATAGTATCCCATAGCCCTGCTTTGGCCTGGGAAAATGCAGAACAGGTGAAGCTCTTGACCAAGAGAAATCCTGGGTTTTTTTGACATTTCAAGTGCAGACAGGGATCAGTCCAAAAATCAGTATAAGTAGATGCAACTGAAGTCAAAGGAGCTAAGGCTGCTCCTGCCAACCCCAGGTTGCTCAGCGTGGTGACAGAGTTCTGGCACTTGAAATTCTCTGTGGGTCAAGTGGGACTTCAAAGAGGTTTCTAAAAAAGGAGAGGGAGACACTTGGTAGAAAGTTAACCAAAAACCTGCAGCAAGCATTAGAAACTGGCACGAAAGGCCAGAGGAAGTCAAGAACAGGCAGAAAAAAGACAAAAGAGACAGAAATGCTTGAGTGATCATAAGGAAATGATGTTTTGTTATGTGATCCAAAGCCCTCTGCCATGGGTGCCATATAAATAATTATTAATTACGTTGTTGATTATCTGTGTGAGCAATAGAGCTAATGAGCTGGTTCTTACAGGAGATAAATACAGCTTCTAAAGAGCAGGGCAGCCATTCTGCCAAAGGCAAGTAATTAGAAGCATTTCTTCTCTGCTGAAAGTTTGCTTTTTTTTTTTTAAAAATCAGTATAAGTAGATGCAACTGAAGTCAAAGGAGCTAAGGCTGCTCCTGCCAACCCCAGGTTGCTCAGCGTGGTGACAGAGTTCTGGCACTTGAAATTCTCTGTGGGTCAAGTGGGACTTCAAAGAGGTTTCTAAAAAAGGAGAGGGAGACACTTGGTAGAAAGTTAACCAAAAACCTGCAGCAAGCATTAGAAACTGGCACGAAAGGCCAGAGGAAGTCAAGAACAGGCAGAAAAAAGACAAAAGAGACAGAAATGCTTGAGTGATCATAAGGAAATGATGTTTTGTTATGTGATCCAAAGCCCTCTGCCATGGGTGCCATATAAATAATTATTAATTACGTTGTTGATTATCTGTGTGAGCAATAGAGCTAATGAGCTGGTTCTTACAGGAGATAAATACAGCTTCTAAAGAGCAGGGCAGCCATTCTGCCAAAGGCAAGTAGCAAGTAATTTTTCTTCTCTGCTGAAAGTTTGCTTTTTTTTTTTTTTTACCCTGAGGACAACCAATACACACTGTAGATATTTGCTATTAAAAAAATATTAAAAAACCCACTCCCTTCACAGTCCCAGTAGACATAAACTGAATTTCCTTTAATGACTGGGCCCAATTAACTGGAACCTGGAGCTCCACTTTGTAAGCAGCAGGGTTCCTCTTTGGAGGCTTGGCCCAGATGGGCAGGAGACATCGAAAGGTTGAGGATTAAAGTTGCTTTGTTTCACTAAGCGTGTACACCATATTGCAGGACGGTTGGCATGGGAACACAGCTATGGAGAAGCCTGTAGTGCATTATAAACAGTCTCCATAAAATACAGAAGCAAATAACTGGGGAGATGAAGGGTAGACCCTTCACCTATCACTGGGAGAGCTCAGCAGACGGAGGAAGAAGGAGCAGCCCTTCCAATTCACAGTTCTTCATCCATGAAACGCCTGCTTCCAGGATTTTTGTTTTAACATTACTGTTTTAAGCCTTCAGCACACATGTATACTCAACCCATTTCACCAGCCGGTGTCCGAACCATGGGGATCCAAAAAGAAGTTCCACTTTAGCTGCTATCATCATTTATAGCCTTGAATTGCAGTGCCTCTCAAGGTGCGGGTTAATCCCAGGACAGAATTTGAGAAGAGGGCTGCCCTGAAGGAGCAGGATTAGACGGTCACTATTACATGGGTTTCTTTGTGAGAGCCATCAGCAAAATCCTAAAACTACTTTCTGGCAGTGGATGTTCAGGCCCTGATCCAGCTAATTAAACACAAATAATTCCATTCTAGTCAGCAGAAGTGCTTGTGCCGGTTAAGGGGGTACATAAATACCTGTTTGGCTCAAATACCGAACGAGCAAAGCAAGAAACAGTATCAGTTAAGCTGCCTGAGCAGTGAATGCCATGCGACAGGTATGTACCCGCAGGTGCATATATATCAACTCATCCACTGTGGGATTTTATCTGGCCGGCTGGGCAAATACCCCATCAGTTACAGCACCTCACGCAACACCATCTAGCCATATGTTCACGAGGCGACGCAAGATGGCCCATCCAGAGGTGACCGACGGGACAACCACTGCCAGCCACCACGTCTGCAAGCAGGGGGAACAGAGCGCGCTGACCCACTGATCTCAGCCCAGGTGCCCCGTAAGCAGGCTGGCATGCCTCAGACAACATCAAGTCCTCATTGCAGTTACCTCACCTTACCTTGCAGACCCACCAGCTGGAGACACCAGCCGTTTCCTCGGGGACTGCCCCCTAGCACCCCTCCGTACCCTGTACCGAGACACACTGGTGTGAGCAGGGAGCACCTTACAGGCAAAGCGAGCGGCTTCGGCTTAGCCAGCGTTGCAACCTCCCTGCGAGCAACCACCCAAAACTGGAAAACCTGGAGACATTCAAGTGTTTGTGTTACGAACTGGAATTTAGGTCTGGGAATGATCTACAAACACGTCTGGCTGAGCAGCCAGCCTCCTCCTCCTCCCTGGGGGCTGCGAGAAGCCTCCTGGAAGGCAGTCATGTTTGCGCGGCAGGAGAGCAGGCAGAGCCCGGGCAGCCAGCACACCACGCTCACCCCAGCGCTGGAGACCCACGGACCGACCGCTTAAATTTCCAGCCAAATTTCTGTCCAAGTTTGCACATGACCCTAACGGGGCATTTGACTTACAGCTAAGGATTAGTACCTTAGTACTAAGCAAAAAAAGCTCTCCCAACTGCGATCTTCACTGATAAGCGGTGTTAACCCCCTTCAGTTCAAACCAGGCTGCGATTCATTCCCCCACACAACCCAAAAACCTGACGCTCATCCAGCCCTCCTAGTACATCTTTAATATAGTTGCATAATGACAACATTTTCTTATTTCCCATGGAAAAGAGTTTGGCTATTTTACAGGTTTAAAATGATCACTACGCAGTAAATATTAAAAATGGTGTTGTCCCAATAACTAGGAAAGTCACCCAGGTGCCATTTCGCTGGTGCAGGACAAATTCTCCACCCTATCTACCTTTCTAGCACAAAGCTAGTTTTCCTTTACTTTCCAGACATCTCTGAACATCTATTAATAAAAGGGAAAGGGTAGGTTTCCTCTACAGAAAAACACTCCTTTTTCTCAAAGTCATAGATATAAATTAAAAGTAGTTGGACCCCAAAGTCACTGAAGTATCCCCTGCCAACAAGTGCAGTAGCAAATCAGGAATAAAACTTATAACCCTGCTTCTGCATAAGAGGGGAAATGGGGGGGAAAGGAAGAAGAGGAAGATGATCAACAAACTTTGGAAACCTGCAACTTCTCTTCTAACACTTCGTTTTGCCTCTTCCTTTACAGCAACATGATTTGCAGATGAAACACCACAAGCATCTTCTGGAAGTTCCTTTTTTTCTGATCTCATCCAAGGCCATTGTTCCAGCACGCTGACCTTCAATCTGTAGAAATTTCCTGATCCCAACTGAAGCACTAGATAAAACAAAACACTGACCCTGGGGATTTGCTCAAGAGACAGGAACGCAGAGAGTCAAGTATGAAAAGCTGGAATTTATGGGCTTGCTGGCAGTCTGGCTGCAGGATGGACACTGGTCTTCTGCAAGGGCTGGGAAAAGTCATTCTTTGTTACAAGCAAGACAGACCAGAACAGACAGGATCGCCTGTAGACCCAAAGCTATGAACTCTAAATACCATCCCTTTCCCCCCCCCCAGCAAAAGCAGAGAGACATCTTATGCCAACCTACCCCGAAGGCCTTCTGATGCAGCTTTGTCCATGGTTTTGAGTGTGCAGTAAGGAATTAGTACATTTTTAGGCCTTCAGGGAACCTTTTTTCTTAGTTTAAAGAAGAAAGTCCATGGTGCACTAAAACAGGAACTTTAAAAATGTACCTTTAAAAATTAGCACCCTGGGCACTGACCTACACAAGCTGCTTCACTCAGCCAGGCCATCCGCTGCTTTATTAGACATGACCCGGCGTGCCTTATGTATTCCCCTACATTTTAAAGGGGTCAGACAAGAGCTCCCGAACAGGCTTAGAGCTGCCAAAGAGACCTCACTTTTTCCTCCCTCTTTTGTTCTTCGGTAGCCATGTGCCGAGAGCAGGGCTCTGCATCCTGAGGTGATTGCACATTTCTCTAATGGATCCCCATGAATAGTAACTTAGCCCATTAATGACTTGATTTGAAGGAGGAGTTCACTGCAGGGGCCAGGAACCCAAAGACACACGCCTACGACTGAACAAATACGTCACCTCTGCGATACTGCATCGTGTGTCCTGCTGGTGAAGGTCCCATTAAATCACCTTGGACTTCTGCTGCATGTTCTGCATCCCCACCGTTATGAAAGATACATGGGAACTGCTTTTGCCTTCACAGCTCCTTATTTGTGGAGGTCTGGTCTCATTCCTTACAGGCCTTTTCCATTTGGGACCGTCACGTTTGTTGTTCACATTAAGGGAGTTTGCGATTCTAGCACTAACTTTCACAGCGTTTGCATTATTTTGCAGCTCATCTGGATTGCGACTAGGGACTGCGGGTCCACCCTAAGGGTTGTTACCAGTCTGCAAATTCCCAGGACTACGGTGCTTGCTTGCCACTGCTGTCCACAAAGAGGGAATCGAGTCTGCAAACAGCTGCCCTGAGCTGCTAACTGAATATTTCCAGATGAACCCAGGAACGTACCTCCATGCTCCAGCACTGAGCGCTACCTTGTAAACAAATGCCCTTATATAGGTCTGTGTGGGCAAAGTTAATTATCTCCAAATAGCTTCCAGAAGCCTCAAATCAATTTATGAAAACAAAAATTAACTTTCCATATAAACATAATTACAGTGAGACAACAGTATCCAGCCTGGTGCTAGTGCTGTTTTTGGAAGCTGGGCAGAAAGCCAAATGAGTTCATTAGGCAGTGTAATTAATAATGGTTTTCCCCTGCTTTACGAAGCCATTTAGGGTCCTAAGAGACAAAGGTACTGGGGAAAAAACCCACAGCTGACAAGTTTTAAAAGGTGCTTCTGCAACAATGATTTATTTTACAGCTCCATGTGAATATGTATCATTTAATGAACATAAAAAGAGCAGGGGAAAAAAAAAATACTGCAGCAAGATCCATTCACTCTGCTCAAAAAGGTGCCTAGGAAGACTTTTCTTGAGACAGAACCACCAAGTTTCTCCTCAAGAAATGAGCATCACCCACTTTAGAACACAAGAAGAATGAACATGGGGGAGGATCAAGCTAGCACCGCATAACCAGCTTCCCCTGTTCAGTCCCCCACCTCCATTATGCCATGAGCCTAGAACGGCACGAGATCTTCAAAACGCGAGAGGAGCCCACAAGCAAACACCATTTCATGGTTCTGATTCCAGCAAAACACTGAGAAGAAGTTTCTTTGGTTTTTAGGCAAATCTGATTATTTCCTATCAGCTCTGAATGTCATTCTCTTATTCGCAGGCTACAGACAGACATGCACTTTGCAAGCACCGATCATTTTGTCTCTCCAAGTGCTTACTGGCAATGTGCAATCTGAAATGGAGGTCTTCAATGTGTGAGAAACCCGCATCCATCATCCTCCGTCCCGCTGAGCCCAGAAAGCTTGTGTTGATGCTACCAAGAAAGTGCCAGTCAGTGTTGACAGCTGCTGCACTGGATGACAAAGATCCAAGAGTACAAGAGTCGAGCCACATTTCACTGTGCAGTCATTTCTGTGGAAGCAGGAGGTCAGCACTGCACAAGTCACCAAACATCTACTTAACAGGACAAGTTAAAAGCAGGTAAAGACAGCACCCATCTCATCATCAATATCTAAATATCTAGACCTCTAACAGCACACCCTAAATGCTATTACCTTTCTCTACATTTCTCTGTGACAAGGGCTCCCTGGGAGCCTTGCACAGCTTGCAAACCAACGTCATGCAGCAACAAAGAGGTGCTGACTCAGCAGTTGTCAGGTCACCGGCTGCTGTGCTGCCGCCCATCTAGCAGCAACAAAGCCACACTAACCCACTCATACAAAGCAGCCGCAGGATCGCCGAGTAACCACTGTCACTTCCCACCTTCCGGCTACCCCTGGCACTCCTTCATCCCCCCAAGTCTTGACTGACGCAGCATGCATTATGTGGCTCTGAGCCACATAAAGGGAATATTTGGGTACGCGTGCCCTAAAGCCCAGGAGGTTGGCAAGCCCGGCCCTCTAACACCCCAACTCAGCTTCTTGCTCGGTTGCTCCACTTCACTATAGCAGAGGGAAAAAAACCCCACTATGTATTGCCTGGTGGAATACACAAACCCACCGCTCAATCAAGCAGCCTGCCTCATAGCACACCGCAGCAGAGCGGTGTAATCTATTTATGAATGGCAGCGGAACCGCTAGATTGAATTACAAGGCAGGTATTCAATCAGGCAGGATGTGTAGCTGCTTTCTAACAGACTGGAGGATTAAGAGAGCGATAGAATACATGCTTTCCTTCCACATGACAGCATCTCCCTCTTCTCCCCTCCCCAATCAAGAAACTAGCAGAGGCTGTACTTAAAGAGAAGAGGATTTGCAGTGCTCAGGACCCACAAGAAGGATTAGAGAAAGGTTACAGAGAACGCGCGTACAAAGACAACTCTCCCGTATCATCCCCAGCAGAAGGATTATAAAACAACAGTCTGCGCAAGACAGGGCAAACACACCTGAGCTACCAGGAGGAGAACAGGGTGCAGCTGGAAGAGCTGGCAGCTGCTTAACGCCACGCAGCCAACAATTTGCACAGTGTCTAGTGTAAGATGACTGCAGCACCTGTTTTTAGCAGAGCTCGAAGACAGGCTTCACAATTTTTAAAAGGCCTGTGCAGTGTAGAGAATTGCAAGCAAGAGAGGCTGCAGTCAGCTATTTTTTTCATTCCAGTAACTCCCAAGGTTTATTATCTCCAAACTGCACTAAGTCCTGCACAAGCCGAAGACAGGAGGAGCCCCTGCTCAAAAGATCACATCACATGCAATGTCGAGGTTCCCACTTCACCCATTGCTACCATTCCTAGGGGCGTACGTTGTAGCAGAGCATGACAAGGAAATAAGGGAGCTTATTGCTTCAAGCCTAGAGAACCACAGTGCATAGATGCGAAAGTCATCTGATGGAAAAAGACTGCAGTCTAGTACAAGAAGACAGAGGACAGTGTTTCACATGATGTAGGAAAGAAATTCTGTCCGATGCAGCAGGATTACATCATGTCTGACGGCAGAGGCCCATTGTGCTCTCACTTGTAAAGCAGGATTACTGTATATCTGATCTGCAAGAAGGATTATTGTGTTTGAAGCGGGTCGAGTACAATCAGGATAAACTGAAAGGCAGTAATACGCTGGTGGAAGGTTTCACTGGATTTGTGACGGGGCAGATGGAGAGCAGCGTATCACAGGCATTAGCAACGATGCATCCACACATTGAGAGAACGCCCTGGACCTCCTGGAGATGATTTCAGCATGTGACACAGATCCACTTCACCGCCAGCCCCCAGCTCAGTTGACGGGTTACTGAACAAAACTTATTTCCGAGTTTGTAACAAAGATCCATGCAGTTCTTGTAAAAAAAAAAAAAAAGCCAACCTCTCAATTGTCCTCTTGATTTCAGCCCTTTTCAGTCCCATCTGACCCAGCGCTTATTTTCAGCCCTTCCCTTCGTCATGGTTTAACCTCAGCCAGCACCGGAGCCCCACACAGCCGCTCGCTCACTGCCCCCGCCCCGGTGGGATGGGGGAGAGAATGAGAAGAGTAAAAGTGAGAAAACTCATGGGTTGAGATAAGAACAGTTTAATAATTGAAGTAAAATAGTAGTAATAATAATAATAAA
>NW_008794776.1:3329877-3333228 GCF_000699145.1 Aptenodytes forsteri
CCCCCTCCCAGCTTCTTGTGCACCTCCAGCCTGCTCAGTCGGTAGAGCATGGGAAGCTGGAAAGTCCTTGACTTAGTATAAACACTGCTCAGCAACAACTAAAGCATCAGTGTGTTATCACATTATTCTCATGCTAAATCCAAAACACAGCACTGTACCAGCTGCTAGGAAGAAAATTAACTCTGCCCCAGCCCAGACCAGGAAACCCTTGCACATGCTTTCCTGTGCTTGAATGACCACCTCTTTTTATTTATAATTAAAATCTTAATTGAATTTGACAGTGATAAACATGCAATGTATGCTTTAATGTCTTACAGTATATTAACTCTGGGACATGTATCTATTGCATTCTCTGTTATCAATACTCCAATAAACTTCCCATTAAACCTTGTTATAAGAAAATTGAGTTTTCATTGAAATCTACATGACTGGACTAATACTGCAGGAATCTTATCAGGGAAGACAGCATAGCCATCCCAACACAACACAAGCCAGACAGCACTTCACACACAAGATATTGACTATAAATCGTTGCAACCGAACGGCAAGAGAAGACAAAGCATAGCTGCCTGTTGGGATCATGCAGGCCTTATTTTACTTTATGCTGGGTCATGCCGAGATTTGTCTTATAGAATTTTTTTTTTTTTTTTAAATACCATCCCATCAGCGGGGGAAAGCCCTATGTCTCACCACCTGACCTAAAGGTTTTGCATTAGATACCACTTTCAGCTGAGGAGTAAAGGCCATGGGGATTTGGTGAGACTCGTGCCACCTACAGAGTATGCAGCCTATAGACTGCCGATAACCCTCACAGCTCCTCACCTGAGCTACTAGGAGATTCGTACTCAGGTTTGGCACAAAGAGATACCTCCTGATTAATATTCCCCCACAAACACACATTTCATTCTTTCCTCTTTCTCACCAACTCCTCCTGCTAGAATCCGTCCTTCAGAAAATAAAAAAAACTCTGCAGCAAAGCAAGCAGTTTGCTGCACTCTCAGTATTTGACAGAAGGGAGAACAGATTGGGACTCCATGAAGAGTGACTCATTATCAGCAAATAGTTTTAAGTGATGATTGTTTCATCACCACCCACCCAGCTCTCCCCTCTGTCTGCAGGCTAGCGCAAAAACTCACTGCAAGAGGATGACAAAAAAGAAAAATTAGGCAGACGACCTTACCTCTTGCTTCCTCTCCCAGGATCAAGAGCAGAACTGTCTAAAAAGGGAATGTGCAACAGGCTCCGAAAACCTTGGGTTACAGACTGGGGGCTTAAGGGTTTTCTTTTCTTCCAAAAGCAGCATGTAACATTGTCTCCCTTCATAACCTATCCAAGAAACTGCTGAAAAACGCTTTCAGATATCTGCCCTTCCCCTGTGCAAACATATGCTGAGCCTAACCCTTAGGGACACTAACACCCTTGCAGTCATTTAGCAGATAAGCCCTTGCTGTAGGATGAAAGCTCAGTTGCAACGTGCCAACTGATGTTGCTGTAAACGAGCATTAGCACATTTGGGATCCAGCAGGACTGGTGCCTGAAGGTGAAGAATCCCATACTTCCAGTCAAACACATCAAAACTCCATCAATAGCAGGGTACGGAAGGTTACGGCAGCAAAAATGAAACCCTTGCCATATCACGTTGCTCTCAGCAACTGCTTCCAGCAGCGAGCTGCGTTTAGGAGAATAGCTGCAGAGCGAATCGAGAGAGAGAGAAAGAGAGGACAATCATCACACACACTCTACCTAGAGAGGATTTTTGAATCGAGATGGCTTGGGGACAACCATATGAGTAAAATGGAGTTGTCTTGCTCCAGGCCTGATGGCCTGGCTCCTCTTGTCGCAAGCAGGAGAAAAGGGAGAAGGCTGGAGGGAGGGAGAGAAGGCAAGAGAACGGGGCAGCCCCCCATGGCGTTGTCCTCCCACCCACACAGCAGCCTCTGAGCAGAGGCAGCAGGTTCACAGACCGGGCTTTCCAGGACCGTGACTTCTCTTGTCCAGCTCCCAATACAACAAAAAGCTGCTTCAAGTTCCCAAACACTCAAAAGGATCCTCTGCAGGGAAACCTGCTCAGTGAAGAGCTATTTCCACCACCTCCCCAGTCCTTGCCACACAGAGAGGCACATGGGGAGTTCTGTTATCAAGAGATAATCACACCCCCCCGGGGCACTACCAAGCATAAAATGCAGCTGTGCCTCTGATCCTCTGGGTGCAGTTACCTCCTCACAGACCATGCCCCCACCTGCCCTAAAGCTGCCTTTAGTGCTGTTATGAAATTGTTTGTACCTCTACATTTCTGTAAATTATTGAGCAGTATTTGAAGCCCTGGAAGGCATTACTTCGCACATCCACTTTCCAGCAGAACATCCACTTATACCTGGATGTTCCAAGAACAAAAAAAATTGCCACAAAGTCTTAGAAAATTCCTTGCAATATTAAACGCAAACCCACGCAGTGAAAAATGGCTCACAACTCCTATCATTTTAATATCCAGATGAGCTTGCAGGCATTTTGCATCTCAGCTACCAGCTTTGGTTGTATTTTGCGGGTTTCACATGGCTCCAAAGCTGGAGACAGCCATCATTGACTAGTTTGCCAAGCAGTGATACAAACTTAAAATATTCAACTGCTTTTTTGTTCTGAGGGCTACCAGCCTCATCTAGTTTGACCAGTGAGACTCACATCTTTTGCTTTCTTCCACGACTGAGGAATATAAAACCAGGTACGGTGGAAAGGAAGGATTTTGCATATAGTTTCTCCTGCAGAGTTTAGTGGGTAGGAAGACTCTAAAGCCAGATGGGTTTTTGAGATGATCCAGCTGTCCACTGTCAGGCAGCAGCAGATCAGGTGGTCGGTTCCCCGTCCCTCCATGACCTTCTTCAGGATTTGACCAGAAAAAACACACTGCCATGCTGGCACTTGCCACCACTTTGTCCAAACGGACTTTAGAGGAGAACTGAAGATTTAATGACTTTGTTATTAGCTCTCTGCCACTATCCCTTAAAACATCTCTACAACATGGAGGTAGGAAGCGAGGAGAGAGAAAAACTGGGGTCAAAGTGACGTGGCTGACCTCCCTGTCTGAGAGGTAGAGTCTGAAAGTCTCCATTATCCAACAACGCAGCCCTACAGGGTCAGGCAAATCACCACACATGCCAAGGTCACCCTTAATCTCCATTAGCATTAGCCCTTGTTTATTTTCCAACCTTTACTCCCAGGAAGTTGAAAGCCCAAAGCAGAGCAAGAGATACAATTCCTTTACCCTGGACACTTACTGCGTTATTAAACATGGATTTAAACAAGGTTTTCTATCTGTATGCTAAAATGCCTCTTTATTCCCGCCCCCCCCCAAAA
>NW_008794776.1:3333418-3337215 GCF_000699145.1 Aptenodytes forsteri
TTTGTAAAATACCCTTTTTTTCCCCCCCCCCCCCCAAAAGACAACTTTGCCTGAAGGAAACCACTCTTTGTTTTGGCTTAACTGAACACCCATTAATTTTATAAGAACGGGCAGGGGGAAGGGCTTGTGTTTCCACAGATTTATAGCCTTTTCATGCCAACTGGGAAGGAAATTCTCACATGCTTGTGTAGCATCAGGCTTCTCCCACAAAGCTCATATTTACAGAAGAATGCAAAGTTCCCCAAGGGAGTCTAGGAGCTGATGAGACTATGAGGATCTGTTATTTATATTATAACAGTGCCCAAGATTTTTGGACATTGCTCACATTCAGGGGAAGACGCAGCCCCTCCCCAACAGGGTTCACGCTCCCAGCAAATTATTCACTTTCATGGAAATCAGCAGGAGTTTCATGTGTTTGTCTGGAACAGAGCTATTAGTTCACACAACCCAGAGGCAACCTGATGCCTACGTCTGGCCACTCCAGCAAACAATGAGCTACTCATTCAGATCATAGTTGCTGTGCCCAAACTTGCCAAACAAGACTGTGGTGGAGCAACAGAAGAGCCGTGCTGTGCCAGATGCACCAATATACCCTGGAAGCAACTCCACTGAAGTCACTGGAGCCGATTGTGAAATAAATTTCTGTGTAATCTGACTGATTTTACGAACTTGTTGAATTCCTGAGAGTACGCTGAACCAACCAGCTGCCAACAGAGCTGGTGTCATCACTTTTCCCTCAAGCCACAACTGATTCATCATAGTTAACGTAACCTGTTTTCCACTCGCATATGCTGGGGGCACAGAGCGAAGGAAGGCTGCAGCATGGTTTGCTCGAGAGCCAGAGAAAGCTTTTTTCATAAGAAATCCTTTACTGAAGGGAAATAAGTTGTTTCACACACCTGAAGGCACCCACTGCGCCTACAGAGCCTTCCAGAATGAAAAAGGTTTCTATAGACCTTAACTTTCCTTTAATTCACTTTGGATTTGCCCAAAAGTGTCTGGTGCAGGTACCATGAAAGCTTTCCAAAATGTCTACCTACAAAGAAGAAGGGGCGGGAGCACACAGACCATTCAGTCTAAGGAAGGGACCAGGGTGGGTGAGGAAAGAAGAGAAAGGCCCAGTAAGGGTCAAATGCATAACAACCAACTGCAGGCTGGAAAGTCCTTCTCCTATCTGCAACGCGTGCGCAGAACAGAGAAGTGATGGATTTACTATTACAGAAAGGAAAATGTGGATTAGAATTAAGAAAACCCTTCTTCCAGAAAGAACAAAATTTGTGAATAGGAGAGACCACTGCACCTCAGCTTTGGGGGTCTGCAAAGCATTGCTCAAGGGCACACGGCCCCACACAGGCTGGGAAGAAGGACTAGACGGCTTCATGGGGTCCCTTCCATTCCTACAATCAACAGGGAACTCCTGAAAAAAAAGTAGTAAAGAAATTCAAAACATTTCCTGACAGTAGAGCTCTGGGCTAGGCACATGGGGAACGTCACCACTACACCCAAATCCCCCAAGCACATACCAGACAGGCTCCATCCGAATGATGGAGCTCCAGGAGGCAGCTGAAGCCCACTCCGGGGACCGGCAGAGCCTTCCCATCTTATCACCAGATTTGAGTACGCCTGTGTCTTGAACACAGACCAAAGGCAGCAGAAACAACTGTATTTCCCAAATCTTGCCCAGGGCAACTCCGCACACAAGATTTAGCTAGAAGTGCTCTCGCTCCCAGAACAAATCTTCACACAGCTCAGGTTCTCCTGGAGGTGATCTGAGCATCCCTGCCCAGAGGGCAGCAGACGAGTGCCTACCAACTCCCTCTCCACATCAGTTTTAACTTTTTCTTATTACTTTTAACTTCTGATAGGAAGCAAAGCATGTTGTCATACAGAGGTTTGTAAGTGATGAACATTTGTCTTTCTGCCTACGGAAAGCTGCCAAATCATAAAGCTCCATCCTGTTTGTAAAGCAAGCCCTGGGGTATTATTTTTCCTAACGTCAATGATGTCACAGAAATACTACTTGAAAACAGAATCTAAAATTACACTCCTGAGTGCAACACATTCTGGAGTTTTCGTTGGCGCTGCTAAAATTGTTCTGTTGTGTTTTTCTGGCACAGGCCGTAGTCAGATAATTGCTTGGGGCTAATCTTGAGAAGGCAAAATATACACAACCAGCACAATTCCACTTCTGCTCCATCTTCTATGAAGAAACAAATATTCTCCACAGCGTGAAGTCGTGTTATCTTTGCCAGCAAACTCTACTAAATGGAGCAAAGTGAATTTGGGGAGTGGGGATAGAGAGTGCAATTTTGGCAGGGCCAAAAGCTTTTGTGAATTATTGAGTAGTCAAATTGTTACTTTTTTTCTTCCTAAAAGGGGGACGAGAGGCTATATCAAGAGGTCAAAGAGTTTTGTTTAGTCTGAAAGATTTCCAAACTGGTTTCTGCCCCCAGAAACACACGTGAATGAGGGAGAAAAGGGGACACCTAGGCTATTTACTCTGCTCTGCCTCCAAGCAGAATTTCGTAACTGTTCAGACAAGTTCAATCAGCCATTTAAAGACCTTTCCACCTCCTAAATTTACTGGGTTATAAGAGATTTGCTGCCCAGCATTATTCCACCCTATTTCTAGTAGTAGAAACTCAGTGCCAAGAGCGAGAGCACACGAAGCCATCGTGGTAAGGTGAATAAGCAGTGCCAAGTCCTGCTTTCAAGAATATGCTTGCAACACCACCAGCGTAATTGGGCCAGATATTGTGTAATTCATCCAGATATTCACTTTACCGTGTCTGGCAGAAAAAAACATCATTCCCAGAAGACTGGTGTTTTCACCCTGACTTTGCTGTTGAGTGAGCTACAGCAACTTGCTGTACCACCTGCGTGCGCCCAGATATTCCTTCAGATGAGTACCTTAGGATGTGTGGATGAACAGCCTTGCTTAAGCAAAGCAACATATGCAATTTGGTTCAATGTACTGTTTTCAAAAGTCTTGCAGAAGTTAATAAACCTTTAAAGGCTGCATAGGTAGCCTCCATCTGTGAAGAGACATTGTATGGGAAGAACAAAAATGTACATATGACCATCAAACCAAGATCTTGCAAGGGTCAATGAATTTGAGAACCAAAGCACCTAACCTGGACCACAGAAAGTCATCTGTAGCATTTAATCTGTCAAAATAATACAAGCTGAGACTGCTATAAGAAAGGACAACCTCCTGGACTTGGAGTGAGAAAACCAAAGAGTTTGGCAAAACCTGGCAGCTTAGACTGAACCAGTATTTCTGGTTGTACCTGGCAAAGTTCACATTCCTTTTTGAACAGAAAAGCAAAAGCCTGCAGAGGAGAAAAGTTGGGGAGAAATACAGAGGATGCCACCTCCCTTTGTGCTCAATATCACAAGATATTTCTAAATCAGTGTATTTAATATCAACAGTCATTTCAAACGTAGGATGCTAACTTACTCCAACTTCTGTAACTAGGAATGCTGAACTAGCCTGAGAGTCCCAAACCCGAGCAGCCCATTTCACAGATGGTAGGCCAGTCTTCAGCATCAACAGAGCTTCCCACCTCCGCAGCTGTAGCAAGACACTCTGTTCCTCCATCCCGTATATATTAGCACAATAACTAACAAAATTCTATAGGGGGGAAACAGCTGGATGTAAAATCTGCTTATTTAGGTGGATTGCCAATGCTTCCAGTGAAACCATCCCATCCTCCAGCCCGCTAAGATTTCTAATTAGAGTATGAGGAAATTCAGCTTCGGCTGACAGCAAAATGCTTGAAATAGCCACAAGCCAT
>NW_008794776.1:3337722-3347563 GCF_000699145.1 Aptenodytes forsteri
AAAAAATGTACATATGACCACCAAACCAAGATCTTGCAAGGGTCAATGAATTTGAGAACCAAAGCACCTAACTTGGACCACAAAAAGTCATCTGTAGCATTTAATCTGTCAAAATAATACAAGCTGAGACTGCTATAAGAAAGGACAACCTCCTGGACTTGGAGTGAGAAAACCAAAGAGTTTGGCAAAACCTGGCAGCTTAGACTGAACCAGTATTTCTGGTTGTACCTGGCAAAGTTCACATTCCTTTTTGAACAGAAAAGCAAAAGCCTGCAGAGGAGAAAAGTTGGGGAGAAATACAGAGGATGCCACCTCCCTTTGTGCTCAATATCACAAGATATTTCTAAATCAGTGTATTTAATATCAACAGTCATTTCAAACGTAGGATGCTAACTTACTCCAACTTCTGTAACTAGGAACGCTGAACTAGCCTGAGAGTCCCAAACCCGAGCAGCCCATTTCACAGATGGTAGGCCAGTCTTCAGCATCAACAGAGCTTCCCACCTCCGCAGCTGTAGCAAGACACTCTGTTCCTCCATCCCGTATATATTAGCACAATAACTAACAAAATTCTATAGGGGGGAAACAGCTGGATGTAAAATCTGCTTATTTAGGTGGATTGCCAATGCTTCCAGTGAAACCATCCCATCCTCCAGCCCGCTAAGATTTCTAATTAGAGTATGAGGAAATTCAGCTTCGGCTGACAGCAAAATGCTTGAAATAGCCACAAGCCATCGTAATTTTGGATTCTGGTTTCTGTCATCTGCAAAGCTGACACTACAGCATGCAATTTCTGCAAAGGAGAAAAGTCGAGTTTGTTCAAGATAAGGCCCTGACACGGTTTATTTATTTCCAATCTTTAGGGACTGTTTAGCAAGCTGTAGAAACAGGCAGAATAGAGAGTTATATGGATTTCAATGATTTAGTCCATCAAGGAGAATTTGCACACAAACCCATCTTCCCAGTGCAGCACTCTTCAGATAACACTAGTCAAGGCACAGCCGGGGAAGAAGTCTGCTTAGGGCCCAGTCAGTGAAAAAGCTGAAAGCTCTTTTTAACTGTAAGCACTGAACTAAAACCAACCAACCACAAAAAAAAAAAAACCACCAAGACCCACCAAAAAAGTCAGCTTCCTACCCATCAAGGAATGCTGTTATAATTTAACTCTGAGAAACGTTGCTTTTCTTTTGAGGCTCTTATGGCATTTTGTTTGCAAATATTCTAGTAGTGCAGTGATATATATTTCTCAGATGCCAATAACTGTTATTTAGGTTTCTCCTGAGCAACATCTCCATAAGCTAGGATCTTCCTTGGGAGCCACGACAGGTGACATCTCCTTCAAAGCAGTACAACTCAGTGGCTATTTCAGTGTCTCTCCAGAAAGGAAGAAAAAAAGAAAAAAAAAAACCAAAACCTTAATGTGTTCCTTCCTCAGCGATTTATCTAAGGGGCCCAATGCCTCCAAGGCCGAGATTAGTATTTCAAATAAAGCCCACCGATGATCCTCACAGAGCTTCCCGAAAAGGCTGGGAGGAAAAAGATGCTCTGCGCTGATCTCGACCGCTGGATTCCTTCAAGGCAGATTGTTACACCATGAGGTAAGAAAACTCCAGCTAACAACAGGCCCTCTTGCTTTCTTATTTTCTTTGTCAGGCTTGGAAAAGCCCAAAACCAGCCACTCCTGCTTTATTTTGGCACCTTTGCTATTGATCCCAGCTGCAGCCAGATACCGCAGAGCTGCAGAAACATTAGAGAACTGCACCACACTTCATCAAAACTCAAACCCCAAATCTTCACAGTTTGGGCAAGTATTCAAGTCAGTTTTGTTTCATCTAAAGGTTGATTCTGATTAGAATAAACAGATATCTAAAAGAAGAAATATATGCACAGCCTGAGTGCGCAGATACTGAGGGAAAACAGACGTCAGGCTTCAACCACACACACTCAATCCCTTGTTTATTTTTGCCCAGCTTACCCTTCTGATTTCAGGTTGGGATAGGAACACGATGCTGAAAATAAAAGCGAATACCTGGAGATCAGCCTCAGCACAGGAGCAGAAGTTTTAGGAGCCTCCCAGGAAAGCCAGCACTCGCATGCTTCGGATTCCCATCCTCCAGGTTCAGATCAGCTTCTGAATTTGATGCCAAACCAGAATCCCAGGCCTCCAGGGCTAGTTCAAGTCTACCTTATTATAATATAGCGCTTATCAGCTATATTCATACATGTAGTCACCTAGGAGCTGCTCTGGTGGCACTTGGTCAATAGCACTCAGGGTTGATGTTATTTAGGTTATCCCTGGAGTGGTAAATGGCATCAAACCAAAAGAAGGAGCGCCCATGAGTATGGAGTACATGCCTCCTTCTCCCAGCCTGCTAAAGGGTACAACCTGATCCCTGGCTAGCACGTGTTACTGTTGTTCCCTTGAAGCCAGGGCCAAGTACTCTGTTCAGCGCTGAGAACATACTTCCAGCAGCACAGACTGATAAACCCCGGGATGCTGCAGGTCTCACTTCCCTGCTCAGCCATGCACTCCCATGCACTGTACAAGAAAGGTTTCCAAAGAGGGGGCTGCAAACCTCGAGAGGCCACACATCCCGTGTAGCACAGGTTGCAGAAGAGGAGCACACAGCAGTTTCACGGACGTGAAGCACCTGGAGCGCTCCCTGTCCTCACTGGAAGGGATTTAAAGATCCTCAAAGGACATAAAAAAAGGTGAAGGGAATACGGTAGCGTGGAATACCCTCCTAATACAATGAAACTGAGAAAGTGAGCTGGGTGTCCCTGCACCAGCAGCTCACTAATATCTAAAAAGGGCAATGAGTGCCAAAAGTTGGCTCCCAAATTCCCTCGGGCCAGGGCTTATTACACAGAAAGCAAAGAAATTTTTTATTTTCTTTTTACTCTCACAGACACATTAAACGACCATGCCTTTTGCCTGTGGGCTATGCTGATGAAAGAGCTGTGCCTTGCAAAGTGAACAAGCTGCCCCGAGGCTGACAGATGCAGGGAACAAGGCAGCTCAGATTCATCCCGAGGGGGCTGGAGGACTTGGTACCCCAGCCATGGAGCAACTGCAGCCGAGGTCTCCAACTGCATTTACCACCAAAGACTGGACCAGCACTGCTTACCAGGGCAAGACACAGCTACGCGGCAATGCTGAGAGCCCTGTATCTTCCTCCCTTCGCCTCCCTCGCTTCCAAAGCGTGCGGTCAGCGTGGGTGTCATCTTCAGCTGCGTTGGGGTTTGAGTGTTTCAAAGAAGAAGGGAGGGGAGTGGGAAGAAGCCAGGAGGAGCCTTTTAAGTGCAGAAAATCCGCTATGGATGAAGTTGACACCTTCGCAAGGCTGGTGTGCGAGAGTCCAGCTTCAAAGCCAGGAAAGCTGGAGGCAGGAGTTCTCAGAGCGTCTCAGCCTTTCACGGGAAGCTCCCGTTATCTGCACATCACTGTGCCGCAGTCTCACATTCACATTTCCTCCAGCATTACAAGGAATTTCACTGCAGATGAGTGATGCTTTCAGAAAGACGGATGTGTGGGAAGGCTGCATAAACAACATCATGGCTCCACTAGCTAAGCCGTTGCTGTTCCAGGGGCACAGATTAAAGCAGCTCACAACCTTTACTCGTCCCTCACTCCCACAGGTAGCCAGAAGATGACAGACAGCAGGAAGGTCAGTGCTTTTGCCTTGTAGTCATATAAGACAAGTAACGGCAACAACCTACATGCCCAGCTGCAGCTGGTCAGGAAGTCTGACCACTTGTTTTTTTTCATTGCAGTGTCATTTTATAACAATCAAAACTTTGCCGAACAGTTTGAACAGGTACTAGAGTTGGCAAAACCAGAAACAGCCTGTTATCCTCCCATAGGGCAGCCTGCTTGTCTCACTTCTGCCAAAACACGGACTTGAACCCAATTCTCCTAAATCACTGGCAACTGCTGTACACACTATGCTCACTATTCACACTAATTTAAAGTTCACACGGTCATATGGCTCACAGCGCTATCCTTATTTTGCAGATGAAAGCCAATAGTTAGAAAAAAGTGAGTTGTTAGAAGACCCACAACGGGGTGAAAACAAGAACCACCTCAGCCTTTCCATAAGCATCCTACCCCCTTGTCTCCATCGAGCCTTAGCCAGTTTCTCCAAGATGAGCACTGTGCTACAGCCACCAAGTCCTAGCTGAGAAAGTGAGGTAGGAATCGGTGGTCTCCAGGGCTTGCACAGCTGGAGCAGGAGAACTAGAAGTCACCATGTGAGGGCTGTAGCAGCAACCACCATCCCCTGCTGATTCACGTGGGTTACAGTCGCTTAACACCGTTTTCTCACTTGCGTCCCAGGGGAGTTTGGTCACAGTCAAGCAACAGCCCTGCTGACAACACAGGCTTGCATTGCGCAGGGAAGGTAGGGCAAACAACAGTGTTTGAATCCAACAGCTGTGTTTTAGCACTGCCCCGAGGCCCCATGTCATAGACAAGAGCCCTGTTAAGCCTCAGGCTGTACAAATACAAGGCAGACAGGTAGCTCCAGGCCCAGGACGCAGGTTATTTCAGTTAAAGATGAGGCGGCAGGGGAACAAAGTATGAAATGAAAGCGGGTACCGTAAAAGGAGTAATCCTAGGATACCAGCCACTTATTTGCAGATTGCATCAGCTCAAGAATAGGTTTAAATCTGAACTCTCACTAGCGTCAGAGATGCTGGCCTCTCTACATCCCTTGGAACAGCTCTAAGGTTTATGCAGCCATTCACTGAGCAAAAATAAACTTGAACAAAACACCCACTCCCTGCTCTAGCACTAAAGTAGCTGCAAGAGAGGGACCAGAAGTGCAGAGGCATGCAGGAAAGCTTCTCTCCTGGTTTTGGTTTTAAGGTAATACTGTGGACAAGAGAGGTGGTCCTGCAAGCATTTGTTGGATGACAACCCTGTGCCTGAAAACTGTTGAAGAATTAAACATGGCAAACAGCAGTGAAAGCTGCAGCTCTGACCAACAACAGGGAACAGCAGCATGTAGAAAAGGGGCGAGAAGGCAAGCAGTTTATGATAGATTGGAAAAAGGTGAGGCAATCAAAGTGACTACCAACTTTTTGCAACATCTGGACACGCATTTGCTGAATGCACTGGTGACTAGCGTGGAAATCCCAGGGAGATACAGGGAGCTGGAGCTGCGATGGAGCCGTGACGTCTGATCTGGGGTGACACCTGCCTCTGGCTAGAGCAGCAAGATTGTTTTTGCCACTACTGGAAAGAAGATTGCTGGAACAGTCAGGAACAGATCTGCTCAGGGAAGGAAAACAAGCGGCAGTGTGGAGAGAAAGCAATCAGGAATTCAGTATTATACAGAAGGATGAGGTACAAAATTAGACATGGCCTGAAGAAAGAGTAAAGAAAACTCTAGACTATGATCTTGGTGGGTTATACATACTGACTAAGGAAGGAGGGACATAATTTGGGAAGAAAGGCCAAGGGTCTTTTGTTTATTATGCCGATATTCAAGTTGTGGTAAGAGCCATTTGGCATAGATACCCTCCTGAAGTGGGAAGATACAGCTTCAAAAACTGGAGACCACTTCCAGTAACACAACCTGCAAGGTGTGAAATCAAGAGAGAAGAAAGATGGGCACAAGCAGAGGCACAGAATGAGCAGGTCAGCTCAATTTGGGCTTAAACCGAATGACACTTTAGAAAGTCAAAATGAAACATGTCTGTTTATTGGTAGATCTTTGAGCTAAATTTAAAATCAAGAACACTTGAAAATGAAACATTCTGCAGAGACGTGGTTATTTGTACAGCTTTGGTTAACACCCTTCCTGGCAGTGAAAGGCACTTTAATGTGGTAAAGGCAGTGCGAGAAGAACGTTGCTGTCTTCTCACCGTGTCTCACCCAGGTTAATCTCTGCAGATTTTTGCTCCGTGTGTCTCTGTGCAACCCCCATCCCTACAATCAGAGACCCTGGAAGGTTACCCAAGTACCAGAAGGTCTAAATCATCAGTTGCCAGCACTACGTTACATCCCAGCCACCACCCAAAACAGAGCAACCAGAACAGCCTGCAAAGCATGGAGACAGTCTCAGAGCTCCTTCAGCATCACCCAAGCCTGAAGGAAAGGATGCCCCTTTCCAATAAATCCCAAGTCTGTCATTGCAGAGGGTCAAGACAGACCCCTAAGAGAGTCACAGGCTTCATGCTGTCACTCATATTAATGATGCAATGCTGTATTAATTGGAGTTTTCCTGAACAGCATGTGTAGTATCAGTGACACTCATAATTAAATAGGCAGGCAGCTTTTTTTTTTTTTTTAATGAGCAGAGAGTTAATTGAATTCTGGAGTCCCTGTGATCAGCTGTGAAATTTATACCTGCAATTTGTGCAGGCAGCAAGAACTAGAGCCTTTGGGGCCTTGTTATTCATCAAAAATAGGCTGATTTATTTGTGCCAAGTATCTCTGTAGGAGGCTCTTGGGCCCGATGTACAGTCACTTTCCTCCAATTAACCTCCCTGGCCTAGAGGGAAAAGAGAATTAGACATCTGTTAAAAGCACAAACCTAGTCTTGAGTAAGTAGGCAGATTTCAGTGGAAGCCAGCTCTCATCTGAGTTAACCTCTGGCCACCAGGAGTTGAGGAGTTCCCAGCATGAAATATGTCAAGAACAGCCGAGACAAACTACAGAGCTGAAGTTACTGACAGGTGATAGGAGGTGGAAGGACCTGGCATGAGTCGGCTGGACCAGTCTGCTTCAAAGAGAGCAGGCTTCCCACTGATCTTTTCTGTGAACATCTCTCATGTCTGTTTGAAGGCTTCTACTGCCATTAGTACCTTAACAACTGCTATCCCTCCAAACATCCGATTTTCCTTTCTCTTGGCTGGCCCCACGTATAGCCTCCACAGGCATACAACTAGTTTGCAAAACTGGTTCATCTTTGAGTATATGTTGCTTCTCATTTTCGTTTTGGCACCAGTAGTGGTTCGCTCGCTGCTATACCCTGTGACATACAGCTTATGCAGCCCAGAGACCTGTGTGCCGCTCAGTATTTGGAAAGTCAGTTTTACCTCCCAAGTACCAAATTCTGGGTTAACAGGTCACTTTGGATCCCAGCAGGGAGGGATGGAGGTCATGGATATAAACAGAATCAAAGGCGCTAAACCCTGCAAGCTTATCAGCATTCAAAGAGCCCCAGTATCCCACACCTGACAGGGCAGGGGGGTCCCTGGCTTAGGGGCCAGCTCCCAAAACCCCTCCTTTGGTTCACAAGTCCTACAGTGCAGGACGGTAATTCCTCTCCTCCCGTTTTCTCTCTCGTCTGTGCAAAATTCAGTTCCCAGGAGACTGGGCTTTGGTCAGCCACTTTTCACGCCACCTTTCTTTCAATGACTGCTCGATCTGGGCAAGTCTTTGTACAAGGACTGGAATTGGTTCACTTTTTTAGGTTCCTTAGGTTGGGGCTGAGCACAAAGCTGCTCAATGTGGTGAAAGCAGGCGTTGCTTAGTATGAATAGTTTGTACGTGCTTTCAGGAAACTTCCCAGCCACAGGCCACTTCGTGTCAGCATCTCAAGGACCAGGCAGAAGCTGAGCAGAGGTCTTGAGGACTGGACTGGAGCTGTGTCTCCATGCTGCGTAAGGCCTTTTTTGGACCTCCTCGTAGGACTAATCATCGCTCAAGACCACCCATAAAACCTTACAGTAGAGCCAGGAACCAATAATATCCTTGCTCAATGGAGTTTCCAGTCCAAGGCTAACCCTGCCAACAACATGACAACATTGTTCTTCATCACGGAAGCACTGCACCAATGTGCATTGGCTAATCCCCCTCAAGTATGTGGGAAATAGTTTTAAGTTCTGCAGTTGGCTTTTATAAAAAACTTCTATCAGAAATGGCTCCAAGGCATAGACAGATCTGCCACATGAACATTCTGGAGAGCCCACAATGTAACTAGTTTTGCATGGTGGAAGTATAGGCCAGCATTTGTTTAATAATATTTGCTTTTACAGAGAAAGTCTGAGATCAAAATGGCACCTGCTAGTCTCAAAAGTACACCAGAACAGCACAGCCAAGTTTTCCACCCTGCTCTTGTCCAGAGTAGACTGCAGCATCAAGTTTTTGTCTTCACCATGCTGTTTATAGCTATGGGACCTGTGACTTTTGGTTGGGGTTCTTTTGTTTGTTTTAATGCTTGATTTCCTTTAAAAGGTTGGACTTTGGTTTGCAATTTATTTTGGCTGTCTTGGATATAAAGTTTACTCTGTCCACCATTCAGGAAAGCCCATTACATATCCAAGTCTGCTGGAAATCGTGGGTGGCCAACACGACACCTATCTAGAACAGTTCTTCCCCCCCCCATCCAGTATCACTGGTTGTTTTTGGTAACAGTCATTCAGGGGGAAAGCAAACAAAACCCAAACACACAAACCACAACACATGCACCATACTGACAGCCCAATTAGCTGTTAAAAAAAAAAAAAATCTATCTTTCCTCATGGCTAAATGCAGCCATTTAAAATGAGCAGTTGAGACTTGTTAATGACTCTTGTAAAGATCTTCAGTGATGCCCTATGACACAACATGACAAGAATCTATGTAAAAACTGTATAGAAACCGGTTTCACAGGCAACCTGTTTCATAAACAGTTAGAAATTCCTTTTTGTATTTCAAATGGTATTTCTTCATAAATTAGCTCAAAGTCAAATGCAACTCAACCACCAAGCAGCTTAGGTGGTTGCTTACAAAAGAAGGCAATGGCAGGTACCTTTGCTCATTAAAGTAGACAACAGCCCAGGTCATTTTTACTGATCCAGGAAACTTCCCGTTGGCCTACTGCCACGTACACGCCAATCCTCAGAAGCACACAGCTTCACGTCCAGCCACCACCTATAGTGCATAATTTCACCAAGCGACAGAAATGCCACAGTGTATTCTCAGGAAGAGACATAATGAAAGTATAACTGCAGAGAAATACATGACAGGAGTCAAATGCTTAAGAGCACGAGGTTCAGAGGTCCACAGTTCGGTAAAATGAAACCCCATAGACAGCAACCTGCTACTGCCCAGACAGGGCTGCTAACCAGGAGGTTGGAACTAGAGCTTATCAAATAGCTCCTGCTACTTGCAGTGTATGCAAAGCTGCATCTTCGACTGGAGGCACTTAAGCACTATTTAAATGCACTTGCTTCAGGCAAGCGCCATTAGTAAACATGAGCTTTTTGCACCGGAGAACTGGATACCAGTTACCAGACTCTGCCAGCCAGGGAGAGGAACATGCCACCCGTGAGTCACCCTCCCGCCCTGAGCCAGCCAGCCGGCTGGGACAGCAACCATCACTGCTGGCACACAGGGCTCTCCTGGACCTCTGCGGACAATAGGCTGGAATCAGTTTGGTCTTTGGAGCTGCCTTCCAGAAAGTCTCAGACAGCTCACGGACCACAGGCTAAATTCACAGATATGTTAGCTAGAGTCACTGCAGAGAAATCAGGGCGCAGCTGCAAGAAGGAGAGGGTTTTCAAAGCAGTTCACGACAGAGGATCCTCAGGAAGATTTTCACAGTTTAAAAGAAAAAAAAAAAAAAAGGTGCATATACACACCTACCTGTAAACACACAATGAAATCAGAACATTTACTATTAAGTTATTTATGCAACCTCTGTAGGTTTAGTCATAAACAAAAACATTGCATCCATCTGTCATGCTGGATCAGATAACTGATCCATCAAACCTAATAACTACTTCTGGAAAGCAGGCGAAAAACACACTTGCTTAATTATGCCTCTTAAAGACACAGCCTCTCTTCTTACTCTGTGGGCAGAGAGGAGCAACCAAAGGAGCAACCAAGGTCCAAAAGGTCTGCAAGATA
>NW_008794776.1:3349504-3349988 GCF_000699145.1 Aptenodytes forsteri
TGCATATATACACCTACCTGTAAACACACAATGAAATCCGAACATTTACTATTAAGTTATTTATGCAACCTCTGTAGGTTTAGTCATAAACAAAAACATTGCATCCATCTGTCATGCTGGATCAGATAACTGATCCATCAAACCTAATAACTACTTCTGGAAAGCAGGCGAAAAACACACTTGCTTAATTATGCCTCTTAAAGACACAGCCTCTCTTCTTACTCTGTGGGCAGAGAGGAGCAACCAAAGGAGCAACCAAGGTCCAAAAGGTCTGCAAGATACCAAAGGTTTGCTTCAGGTCTCTCAAAAAATCTCAAGCAGCAAGAATTACAGAAGGATAAAACTCCCAGAGGCTCTCCTAGTGAACCGTCCAAAAGTCAGCCATCAAGAACTGACCCTAAAAAAAGGGGGTCATCTCCAATACAGTTCTCCGTTCATCATCCCAGCGTAACGACAGCGTAGCAAACCTCCGGCTCTCCCCGGA
>NW_008794776.1:3350226-3489775 GCF_000699145.1 Aptenodytes forsteri
CCCCCCCGAGACGGTCCCCGCCGCCCCTCACCCGCTGGGGTCACCCGTACCAGGCAGGATGCTCCCAGGTCCCACGTTAGTTCACACCCCCCCTCGCCTTCCCACCTCGGCCGGCCTCTCCGCTGTGACCCTGAGCCAGGGGGAGGACGGCATGAAAGCCACTGAAAGGCAGAGAGGAGGTTCCCCGTGCTCCCCGCTGTTCCCCACATGCTCGGGAGTGTTGGGTTAGGGTCCCTCTCCCCTCTGTTGGCGAGCTGCCTGCCAGCTGCCTGGGCTGCAGCGGGGTGGAAAAGCATGGTGTGGTCCCCCACACCACCCACTGCTGCCCCCCAATCGCAGCTTCTCGCTGCTGCGCCATGGCACGCTGCGGTTCTGCATCGCCATCTGATCAAACACCACAAATAAAGTTGTTTATTTAAAAGATATTTGAGCAGCTCTTTACCATAAGTGACAAATCATTATTTAATTCCTTTGGTACTCATGGAAATAACATCAATCAAAATGAATGCATCTGCTAGCTGAATATGAATGTAATCATCCATTAAAATGTTAACATTTATGAAAACTGTTTATTAAAATAAAGTGATAAGCATCTCATTGTGATTTGACAATCAGCTAATGTCCCCTTAAGGCAGAATTTGAACACTTGATGTTTGGAACCAGACAACACTTTAAATGCCCCATCAGTTTATAACTCCAGTTATTCTGAGACATGATTAAGCCTTTGCATTGCAGCCCTGGAAACGGATGTCCTTTTTTTATCCCTGTGCACATACATTGCGACGCGGGCCTTCCCCTCCGGCTGCATGTACAAAACCCAAATTCAGATAAACAGCCGAAGAGGTGAGTACATGGAGATAAACTGAAGTCAAAACTGGGTGGTTTTACCCTACCTGATCTAGTAGGGCTCACGTGACAGCAAGAAGCGCTGGAGAGCAGCTTTCCTTCGGGCATGGTGGTACTGGGAGAGGCTGACAAAGGAGCATCCTTGCTACCCAACGGTCTGTGCCCAGGGAGACACTGGTGGGACCGAGAAGCCGTCCATCTACCCAAGTGTGCACACAATTTATGGCCCTGCAGACGGCACTCTGTTCTTGTCCTCGTGTACATCCCAGCTGGTACATCCACTTGGACATGCACGTTGGCATCCTTTACCTCAAACCCAACCCTTTGTCCTTTTCTAAGAAGGGAGAAGTTATACGTGTAATTAGATAACATTTTGCTGTAAAACAGCTGACAACTAGAGGCAGGTTTCATTTTGAGTCATACTTTCGATTAAGCACGTATCGGGTCTGCTTCCTTGTGCATCAGCCTTAGCTCCCCAGGCAGCTTGCCGTGTGCCCAGACTGGCATGCAGGAACCGCACAGTGCATTCATGTGCACTGAGATTTTTGACCTTCCCTGTTCTGGTAACTCTTCAATTTAGATTCAAATATGATTGCGACAAATTCAGTTGGCATCTGTTTGCTACATCTAGCATTTCACCAGACAGCTCTGAGAGGATCCAGGCTCTGAGTTCCTACTATGTTTTAATCTCCAGACTTGAGCTAGCTCAGGCATATCTCCACAGAAATCTCATATATGCCACTGTCCTTTGACAGGTGCAGTTTTACCCTAAAGTACTATTATTTCCACTGCAATTAATAATGAATCATATGCATATGAATATGAAGCATACATCTTGCAACAATTTACTCAGGAACTAAACTGTTTCAGACACCCCTGAAATGGTTAAGCTTAGTCATAAAGTCCCATGTTAAAAGATCAAACTTCCAATACTGTATGGGAAGAAGGGAAATTTGTATCCTCATCTGTTTTAGTGCGTACTCTTTAAAAATCTTGAGAATTCTTAATACGTAAATAAGGACCTTCTTTACAAATTTCTGTGTTTCAGCTATTTCAGTCGAATTTAGTAAACAGTGGCTTCATAATTCCCAGTCAATTCAGCTATGAACCCCCAATCACCAGCGATTCATTACATATTAGCTTTAACAGCATAGATCCAAATTCCTTTGATAACCATGAGGAAATTGTGAGAGCTGTCTTTGTCCTGGAGAATTTCCACTATCATTCAGCATTAGTCAATCACTAATGGACATTAAAAAATAAAGAATTGCTGGAGACTGTAAAAAATACATCATTTCAACTTTCCCATGTGACTGAGGCCTGGAGAAATTGACTGGCATAGCTATAACAAAATAATTATCCTGTTATAGCTGTGCCTGTATAACTTCTCCACATGGACATTCTAGTCTAAAATTTAAGTGACTTCATTATGGAATAATTACTCAAGGACTTTAGTCCAGAATGAGGTTCTGCACAGGAGAGTTCTGCCAGTGTGGCTCTGGTGATTTAAATTCACCATACTAAGCAGGTGAATTTTGCTGTGCGGACTCTCGGGAGAGTCTGCCAGCAGTATTAAATAAGACATCCCAATTCGGTATTATCTGAAAATTGAACTTCTGCACTGTACAGGGCACAGCATCCTATTTTGCATGCACTCTCAAACAGGCAGAGCATTTGCCTCCCAGGGAAATGTCCTCTCTCAGCTCGGAAGGAAGGACAGGCAGACATCTCTCCGTTGGGGGAAAAAGAAGTGGGATTTGGCATACCTAGGGTTGCATTTTTCAAATGCACTATCAATCAGTTCCATTTGCAAATATGAACTCTGGATGCCCAGCCTTCCCACCCACTTGCCTACATTTTTCGCTAGAAAAATACACCTCTGATGCCAAATTCGCTTTCCTTACTGGTGTTCCACTAATGGGCTTTCAGAAATATGCAGACCTCGCACGGGTTACAGCTGGCCTTTAAAAAATGCTGTGCTCTTAGCAGACGCTATCTATATGTGCTGTCAAAGCCTCTGCCTTCAGCAGGCCTCCTCTGACCAGCTGCTGGCTGCCAGCCTGATCTGGCTGAGTCACCCCGGCCACAAATGATTCATTAAAGCCACCGAGGATCATCACAAACCGCATTCTTTTAACGAGACTTCACACGCCTCCATTAACAAATGCAGTCACGATTTGGGACGTGGAGACACAGGGAGAACCTCAAACCTGGAATGCACAAGGGACTCATAACCTCCTCATCCTCCTCTTTGCATCGACTAGCTTCCAGACGGCACGGCGGGTGCTGACTACGCCAGAACGAGGAGCCGCGTCTTGCCTGATCTCAGCAGCAGAAACAGCCCCGGTCTCTGCACAGAGGCCACCCGGGAACCTCGGGTGCTTCAAGCACAGAGTCATTTACCACGTGTTTGAAACTGAACTCGTGGAAAGATCCTGTTCAGTCCCAAAACACAGCTGAGCTAACACACAGAAATCAAAGGAAACAAGCAGTCCTATTAACAGCAGAATCAGTGAAGCCTGGTTTGCTGCACATTTGTCTTTCAAAGTTGAGCTCCTCTGTGGATTCCCTCATGCCTAAAAGACTGAGTTTGTTTCTTTTTTTGATGGACAAGGGTTTAACAGGGTCTCCTTTGCCTACACAATGAGGTATACTTTCTTAATTGTAAAACCTCCCCCCCGCCCCCATCAAATTTGCCTGAAATTAAACAATAAGCTGTATCTTTGTTGGAAAAAGTAAGCATTACCCATCGGTGAAGGCAAGCAGACTCAGAGAACGACAGCACAAGAATGGGCTTATCTATACAAGTTCAAGGCTTTTGACTCATGCAATTCCCAGATCAAAGACTTTCTGGGTACATGGGCAGCTGAATTATTGCAGACTGTTCCGGTACTTCCCCATCTGTCAGACAGGGATAGTATCACCCCACTCCACACCGATATCGTGAAATTTGAGTATAATAATCATAAAGGCATCTGCAGACCAGGATAGGTAATTTATGTTCAAATCAATTTTCAATGGTAGTAGATCTTCTCATTTTAGCTCCATTGGAGAGTGAAAAAAATACTCAGGGAAACGTATGTCTCCTTAACAAATTAAAGAAGTAAATAGCTCCACCTGTTTAGTGAGCAAAAATTAGAAAATGCCCAATTGCCCAAATTGGAGCAGGTGACCACTGGTTTTGTTTGCCCTTCAATAACACACTGACACCTCTGTTGCTCTACAGAACAACTCCAGCTGTGAATGCCCTTCTCCTTCAGAGCCAAACCACTGCCCCATGTTTTCTCTGAAAGCACGGACTCTGGTACTCCAGATGAAGTCTATTTGGTGGGAAGAGCATGGCTGTGTGCTCTCCCAGGCATCCCTGTATGAGAGGGATGGCTTTTCAGTGAGCTGTGAACCACTCCACAGGACAGCTGGGGAGAGGATTGGGCTGGACAGAAGGGATGCACTGTTTTTCCGTGCAACTCCCGCCTTAGTCTGAAATCGAGGGAGTAGCCATACATGGAGCTTCCGATTTCTAAAGGGCTTTCTTGAAATTACTCCTATTTTCCCCACAAGTTTTGACATTGCCCATTCTGGACTCCTACTCACACCATAACTGGGTTTTATTGTCATGGAAAAAAAGGCTTCTGCAGCATTAGAAAGCAAGGAAATACCGAACAGTTCATGCCTTGCAGCTAAGTGTGATCCAGGCTCTATCGCACTCAGAGGCAGGAGCCCAGCCGACATCAGTGGGGCAAGGATTTAACTCCTGGAGGCTTGGTTTTTGTTTTGTGTTGGCGTTAAAGAGCCTGGGAACCCGTGCTCGATAAGGACAAGCAAGCCTAGCAGGGGCGACACAATGCTCTTCTCCCCTTTCAAATCTCAGGCACAGCCCAGACCACTGTGTGTCTGCCTGCGTCTGAATTATTTAACTGTCCAGCTGGTTAAAAATAGCACACCAGCAACTCCCTTTCCAGCCTTTGACTGTTAAACGGGCCGTCAGAGCCCAGCCAAGCGCTGAGGTCACGGCCCGGGCTGCACATGTGGACAGGGCAAGCTGGATGCCAGAGGGGGAGAGAAGCATGTCGCTGCAAAACCTAGTTCCAGCACGATGATATCAGCCTGCGAAAGAAAAGCAAGGCAAACTCGGAACATTATGAAGCTGCCAAAGAAAACACTGTCTTCACAATGAACAAAAGTCTGATTAATTATTAATTGCCTGCCAGCTAATTAGCATTCCCTTGGGCAGCTGTCTACAGAATGCCTTATATTTCCAACCCACCCTGGGCCAACATCGTCTATGCAAATGGCTCTGGATCAGAGTTAGCAACTGATTTGTTGCCTGAAACAAGTTGTTCCCCTCCCCTCTCCCCATCTCCTCCTGTCACCCCTCTTTTCTCCACCCAGGGACTTGAGCTCATTACAGTGTCAGCTAAGCAGAAAACATCCCCTGCTGATGAATCTCCTTCCCGTTCTGGCGCAGCCGGCGCTTTTCCGAGGAAGCCAGACACCTCCCAGCAGCCACCCCTGTGCGCAGCCCTCAGCCTGCGTAATGGGAGGACGACTGCAGTGCCCCAGCCCTGACAAAAGCCTTGTTTGGCTGCGGCGTGGCCAGAGAGGAGGGGGAGCAGCTCCGGGCTGCGAGGAGCTGATTAGCTGCAGAGGCAGGACCAAATCTTGGCTTTAGAACTGAAGGCAGCATTTAGGGAATTCGGCGTCAGCTAATGCTTGCGTTCAGCTCCTATTAACGTTAATGGGACTTACGCACATGCATCAAGGGCAAGCAGACCCCTTACGAGAGCAGAAGCATAAATTACAGCTAAGTACAGGCAGAGCAAGCCTTCAACTTGCTGTTTTACCATGCGAAGAAAGATGCACTTTCCATTTTAAGAACTTAGCAGCTCTAATTTTTTTTTTTTTTTAAATGGAACAAGCCAATGCAGTTGGTGAAGTACTGCAACAGAACATGAAATTACCTCAGTTTCAGCAAAGGCTATCCACAAACCTATGCAAACTAGGATACTAGTTTAGGATTACTACTATCTCCAAGGTGCACCTCTCCGGGACTTAAGCATGTATCATGCTGTCCCTGCAGTACAGGACAAATCCTGAAGAGGGTTTGCCATTTTCCCTGAGAACTTTACCCAGCCTCTGTATTTTACACCTGACACCTGAATGTACCTGTCACTCATATTCATTAGACGAAATGTGCTTGAGAACTTAACAGGAAACCAGGCAAAGTTTATAAGGAAAGATGGTGAAGGAAACAAAGATCAACTACAGAGTGGTCTCAGGTGTCAAGTCTGACCATCAGCAACCAGGTGTACCAGAGAAGATGAGCTGACCTGGAATCCAGCGGCGGTAACGGACATCTCTCCAACAACTTCACCAGAGCTTAGACTGCTGCTCCAGCTCCAGAGATTTGAGGAAAGATCACTTCCCTTGCAGACAAGGCCAGGTGACGAAGGCTGCCATGGCAATCAGAGGAGCGCTCATTAACGGGAGCACAGGATCGTCAGGCCAGAGAGCAGTTTCCTGGTCTGTTTACACATTTTCTAGCACAAGGAGTTCTGCATCTAAGACTATGTGTCCTGGCTGTTACTGCAATATAAACATCATAAACGGACTGTTTTCCTACCCCAAAGCCAGAAGATAAGTGCTGATGCAGCAAGACGATTGAGATAAGAACAGTTGTTTTCAGAGTGAAGGGACATAATCTGTGGGAAGTTCTTTGTTTTTAGGCAAGGAACTTGATCTGCCAAGTAAAAAATAAAAATGCCCCAATTACCACAGTCAAAATCTTATTCTCATCCTACAGGTTTACAGTGCCTGCTGCCTAGCTCTAACACTCCACTGTGCCAAGAAGGCAGCACGTTAGTCAAGTATAAGACTTGTATAAGTTACATCTCTATAGATACGGGATATAACCCCTTGAAATATATAGGCACTGCAGAGGAGCAGAACATGGTTTTGTAGTACCCCTGTTAACAGTTCTGCAAAGAACCTGCAGCCACGATGCACAGCCAGATATTTTATTAGACTACATTTTCCTCGCATACATGAGTCATATAAAGCACATAAACTCATGAAGTCTGACTAAGACTAGCATAAATCAGGGGTAACACCACTGAAGCCAATAGAGTTGCACTGGGGTGAAAGTGGCATAAATCAAAGGCTGATCAGGTACACATTTTCTTTAAGGTAGACAGACCATTAAGTGGCTTACATAGACTCCTTATCACATTACAGTTCTGTAAGGTAAATAACAGTCACCATGCACTGCATATAATGAATCGCAGCCTGCAACATACAGCAAATGGCCATTTTTCTCAGGGAAACTCTCAGCTCAGAGATCTGGGACCAAAAATAATGGGCAATATTCTCCAGCATTCATGTGTGACATTCCTATTAGTATTAACAGGAGGTATGTGCCCAAAGTCAGGATGTATTCATCAGCAATCTGAATTGGATATTACTGAGGCTCCCGATGAATGTTCCGGTTTCATCCCCAGCAATGATCCTCCTACGGAGCAGCCACAGCTCTTTACTCACCTTTGCACAGCACTTGCACAGGAAAATATTTACTCAGTGGCAGGTAGAGCTGGAAGCAGAGGAAGCAGGGCAGTCTTGTATCGCTTACCTCTGAGCATCAACCCCCAAAGCAGCCTTGCTCAGCCTCACACCGATGGCCCAGCTCCGACCAGGGCTCCCTGGTGCATGCACTGAGCACCCGTTACAGGAGACGGCATCAGGACTCGAAGGCTGGATTGTAGCTGAAGCCTGAAGAAGGTAAGAGGAGAGAAGTGAGGTGACCACAGAGTCACAGGGCAGATCAGCAACAGAGCTAGTGAAGCCAAGTCTCTGACCTTATAGTCAAATATTCTGTTATATGCTACCACCTTCCTTCATTTACCCTGGAAGGCTGTAATCTCTCACATTCCCATAAAGCTGAATCTATTGACTTCAGAGAAGTTTGCGCCAAGCTTATGTTGGAGAAGGTAAAAAAAGAAATCTGATCTCCAAAGTGCAACAGAAATATAATTTAGTAAACTTACTGATTAATTTTACAAGATAAATGCCCAACCTGCCTGTTTTCCTCCCAATAAAGCCTGCTTTCTGCCTATATACACGTATGTGTTTTACCATTCTCTGCCTCATTTTTGAATTACGGTTCAAAACAACTTGAATACAGAGCTAAAGCCGGTTTAACAGGCAACCAAACTGTAGCTAACACAGGCAGAACGTGCATGTGTACACAGATTTGTTAACAAGAACAAATTGCTTCCTGCCCTGAATTGCACCTAAGAAGAGTCATAAGCTCGTTCAAAACTAAATATACGCCACAGCATATGTGCTTGCTAAGAAGGTCATTAGAACATAGAGCTTGGGAAGAGTGGTGTGGCAGGAGAAAATAAATACAAAAATAAGATGCAGTGGAATCTGCACAAGATAAAAGAAGTGAAAGACACAGAAGGCCAGGGATCACAGCTGCTTGAGATAATTCTTTAAAAAACAAATGGTACAGCTGCACGCCTTATCCTAAACCCCTGCCTCTGAAAGTATGAACCTTGGCAATGCTATTCCTGCCCTACCTAAGCATAAGGATCTGGCACTATAGAGTACCTTATGGAGAGCCAAAGGTGAGACTGACCATCCAGCCTAAAGCATTATGTCTTAAGGTTTTGGAGGTATTGGCTGTGCAATTTAAAAAGCTGTTTTTAGCAAAGACTTCCTTCACTGCAGTAATACAGAGTGCTTGCACGTCTAAATGCGAGGGCTTAATCCCAGAGTTACTGGCCTGTAGACAAAGTGTCCGAGTACACTGTCCATACCTTTGACAAGCTGTAATTAGTACGGTAGAACAATGTAAATAGGACTCTAACTTAAAGATGACTGACAGTGATACAACAGAGGGGTCAGGGGGAGGCTAATCCAGAAATTCAGCGTGCACCCCCTTAAGCAAGGAATTTGAGTGCAACTAAAAATAGAAGGTGAGACTATCTGACAGCTAAATTGCCAGTGGTAGCTTAGCATGGATTCGGTTACATTGCTCAGCGACCCTCAGTGAATTAAATAGATTGAAATGCTAATGATAGAGTGAATTCCCAGTACAGAGGTAGAATAAAGTAGTCAGATTAGGTTTCAGACAAGGTGAGTTCAATGGCAGCGATATCAGAGTTTGTTTAGATCAAGGTACAAAGGTAATTTTTCTAGATCAGGGTAGAGAGAGATGCTTCTTTAAAGCTTAGGGGCTCCCCCATGCTAAGTAACACTCCAAAAACAGCGTAGACCTGACAAGCTGTTTCAGTGACTATTATTTTATACGATTTCTATCAACATTGGAACATTTTTCACTGGTCTCAATATACTCTTAATGGCATTGTCATTTATCTCCTAATTAGTTAAATGCTGCTCTGATGACAGATGTGTAATGGTTCACCTGGGCTGTCACTCAGACTGTACTTATTTCTTCTCATCGGGTATTCTAACCAGTGTACAGCTTTAGTGAAACCACAACTGTAGCATTTATTCTCTTTGGTGTTTACGGGCTCACTTACACCACAGCATCACAGCTTCAAAAGCACGCAGAGGTTCATCCTCGCTGCTCCTCCTAAAGATCAGGAAGCAATATTGCCACAGAAAGGAGACACAGGCCTGATCAAACGTCTTACCTGCCATTGCACAGACCGAGCCCAGGCTACCTGCTTAACAAAATTTAAACCCTAGGCTAATGATAATGCAAAGCGATACCCGCAAAGCACACACAAAAAGTAAGAACTGAGCCTGAAACTCCATCCAGGGTTCACCCATTTAAAACAACCCTGGAGGCTCCCCAGAGTGGGTGTATTACTACATAAATTCCAAGATCAATTTAGCCTTAAACAACTGATCCGTCCCTTCTCATCCAAGGTCACACAGCGAGTCTATGCCATTAGATTAAAAAAATCCTTGAAATAAGATGCACTATCCTAGCAGTAAGGGCAATTAAAGACCTTACTTGACAAGACAGGGGGCTCACCATCACTTGGAGCTTTAAAAATGAGATTAGGCATCTTTCTATAGGATGTGTTTCAACTCACTACCCTTATAATATGGAATAGTTATTCTCGTAAGAAAGTGACATTGCAACTTGTCATTCGACTATCAATCAGTAGTGTCATAATACTTCAGTGTCGGTTGTCTGCTTCCGTTACAATAAATAAATAAGAATTATGTATTCTAGTGAAGAAAAAGCAATGTAAGCCTAAGTAAGGTCGGAGGAGGCGTAACATGTCATGCCCATGGGAGTTTCTTTTGCTGTAGTGCTTATGAAGCTGTGAGCAGGAAATCCGAGCTCTCTGCCACCCATGTTTTTGGTCTAAGCACCAGACCTCACCATCTGGTCATTGGGTTAATTACTATATAAGAAAAAATACAAGAAAATAAGATTTTCCGGAGTGATAATTTGATTTAGGTTGCTCTGTTCCAGTGCTGAGATACAAAAAGGACTGCTTTTCAGATGGCAGCTGACTCTGCAGGAATCAGTCCCTCAGCCAGACAGGCTGCATTTCGAGCAGTCAACTTCTCAGACGCCACATATGGGATGGGACTCACTTCTGCCTTCCTCTTCACCGAAGTCAGTTCTTGGTTTAGTCTCAGTATTACTACAGGAAAAAGACCACACGGCCAGTATTTGGGAACTGCGCGAGACTGCTTTGATGACTGCCCATGAACCACCATCCTCAGCTTCGAAGGGTAACAAGAGTCTGGGGCCAATTCTCCCCTGTTCTACCAGTGAAAATCTGAGTAGCTGCAGTCACTCAAGCAGAGAGAGGTTGACAGCAGAGTCTCATTCCTTGCGGTTCCAGGCCTAAATGAGGTTCAGCAAGTGGAAATAATTCTTGAGAAGCAGAGCCCTCATGTGCTCCCTCCGTTCATAGTAACAGTCCACTTTATGCCAAGTGACTCATTACCATGAGTGAAGGGAACATGATTCAACCAGAAAAGTACATGTAATTTGCATAGATTATTTTCCCACTTGGTTTCCATGCTGTGGAGTAACAGGGACTGCCTTCAAGACAAAAAAAAAAAAAAAAAAAAAAGGATAGTCCCATAAAAAAAAGGATAGTCCCATGAGTAATTCTTTGCTTAAGTATTAAGCGATAATAGATTGAAGAGATTTGGATATGGCAGCCTAGGAAAAAAAAAAACCATATTGTGAAGAAGGAAGCCTTGTGTTCTAGTTATTTCTAGTGTTGTGGAAGTGAAATGAAACTAGTGTTTGGAGGGTGCTTCAAACACCACTTGTGAAGTAAGGAATAAATATTTCTTTGCAGCCCATGGAAGTCAGTGCTGGAAGGAAGAAAGAGGAGGCAGCCTCAGGCATGACTTGGTTGGATTTCAAGATTTGCTTTTTTCCCCCAGCTGGGAGCGGCTTGTGTTTTTGTTCAGTGGTGACACCACCCTCATCAGCCTCTGTGGAAGGACACACCACTACAGAGCTGGTGGCTCACTTCTGCAAAGGAGGCAGTCTCCTTCAGACTTGCTCCTTGCTCTGGACACTGCAGCATTTCACAAGATGAAGCTCAAAGAGAGCTTTCAGCATTCATGTATCAGACCATTAACCTAAAATGAGGATGTGATTTCACTTACAACTCTGCACTGAGATGTAGTAACTGCAGTGGGTAGTTTATCATTTCTTTCGCTGAAGCACTTGCTGGCAGATAAGAATAAGCAACTGGTTCCAGTAAAGTCACAAGGGCAAACCCAAACTGCTTACTTTGTGCATAAATGGTTTGACGTGACAGGGCATGAGGGAAGCAGAAGATCTGTCAGGAAAAATAAACAGGAAAGAAAATATTACTTCAGAGTAACTCACACCAAGTAAATTGAGCTTTCTGAAGAAAGCAGGATGCAAACTATTGGGTTTCAAGAGCTTCATCCTGACTCCAGGCAATGTATGATGCTTCACTTGACAAACAAGCCAAGCTCGAGAAAAACAACTTTGCTAGAGTAACACAGCAAGGAGAGATGAGGGAGAACTGAAGTG
Organism: Aptenodytes forsteri; assembly: GCF_000699145.1. Taxonomy (NCBI): domain Eukaryota; kingdom Metazoa; phylum Chordata; class Aves; order Sphenisciformes; family Spheniscidae; genus Aptenodytes; species Aptenodytes forsteri. The sequence continues at coordinate 3,362,087 of NW_008794776.1, forward strand.
ACACATGGCTCACCAGATACAGGGCTTATTTTACTGTAAGAGAGCAGTCAGGCTTCGGGCAAGGCGGATAAGCATACAGACTTGAAACCCACAAAACCTTTCCCCACACTTTGAACCAACTGCAAAGTCAACAATGCTGTATTTTAAGAAGTGTGCAGAAGCAAAGTTGCACCTCCTTACAGCAGCACAAGGCAGACACGCAAATCAGCATCCAACTACAAACCCGTGGTGTTACTCAGCTTTCCGTCCAAAGGCTTATGTCTCATGAAGTCTGCTCCCTTTGCCTTGCATTTCTTATCCTTCTGACCCAGTGGCTCAGAGGTGGTTACCTACCTAAAATTGTGCTGCTGCTGGCAGAGGAGGTTCACCTCTGCTCTCCTGAAGGATGGGATGTATCACTGCAGGGGTGAGTGAAATTACACCCTCCACAAGGCACTCCCCCCTAATCTTCCAAGTCATTTTTCTTGAACTGCATGTAAGAAACCGTCTGGAAACTAAAGAGGAGGCAGGTAACAGGAGGGCACTGCAAAAAAGAATAGAATTCAGCAGTAACAGAGCAAAAGTTAAATCCCTGTGAAGTGTCTGAAAATCAGCTTCACATTTTGATCTGGTTCAAAGTAAGGATGCATCGCATTCCTAGGACAACCAGGACTCAGGAGAGGATAGCAAATACCAAAGACTTCTCCCAGCACAGGAGTATTCCCAGTTCCAGCAGCCCAGACAGTCCCAGAAATCCTACTATATTACCCTTCCCATTCTCACCACATAGTTCAAACTCCTTTACTTTCCCACAGCACTTCGGCTGTGCTCCAGCCACACTGGATGCGTTTGTTTGTAGACAAGGCCCTGCGAATCCACTCTCAGCAAGAAACATCACCCAGGACCTGAGCACAGACAGAAAGGGCCACAGCTGCTCGAGAACTTCCTTTTCAATGGAAAAGCAACGCCCATTCTGGGAGACCCTGCCGCAGGAGAGGCCACACAGGTGACGAGACCATTGCTTCCAGCTGACAAGCAAAAGGGCGTGGGCTCTCCTTAGGAGTCGGCGGAGGTTCAACAGCTGTTTGGGGATCTGCTTCATTCTTGTTGCAGGCAAATTTCAGCAGACCCACTTCCAGAGCGTGGTTAGTAGCATGCAGTAAAACATCAAATGATCCACATCAGACGAAACAAACTGGTGGACATGGGTTATTTTAATGTGAAATAAGCTAACCTGCAACTAATTCCTGGTACAGGTAATCTCTGCTGCTACCACCTCTCCAGGATTTTGGGGACAGCAGGTCTATACCTAGCAATCTCCCCCCATGTCTTGACCTCCTTCGGCTTGTTCCACCTCCCACCCCAGTGAGATGGCCGATGCTCAGGGTCCACGTGGATGTTCTTGCCCTGGGAGTCCTTTAGCAGAAGGGGGATGAGACAGCTCTGTCCCATCTCTGTTGCAGAGGGGCCCTATGGGGCACCGTCAAACAGGTACATGGCATTTCCCACCCTACCAGCTCCTTGGCTTTCCCTAAGGAAACGGTTTGCTAGCTAATTTCTTTTTTTTTGTCCCTTTCAGAAGAGGGGGGGGAGGAGGGGAGGGGGAACTGGGAGTCCTTTAGCAGAAGGGGGATGAGACAGCTCTGTCCCATCTCTGTTGCAGAGGGGCCCTATGGGGCACCGTCAAACAGGTACATGGCATTTCCCACCCTACCAGCTCCTTGGCTTTCCCTAAGGAAACGGTTTGCTAGCTAATTTCTTTTTTTTTGTCCCTTTCAGAAGAGGGGGGGGAGGAGGGGAGGGGGAACAAGCCCTTGGGTCCCTTTCAGACAAAAAAGAGGGGGGGGAGGAGGGGAGGGGGAACCAGCAACAAGCCCTTGTAAGCACTGATACAGCCCTAAGGGCTTCTCCACATAGAGCTGATACAGCACTGCAACTCCTACAGGCTGCTATTGTGGTTTGTGTTTGCACTCTCTACTCTTTAATTACAACTGTTGCTGACAACAGTTTACAAGACCACTTGCAACTCTGTCTTGGAAATCAATTCAGATGTCAACAGTTACATGGTGAATGGGCTTAAAGCAAATGGGTAAAGGCCATAAACTTGACACCAGAAAGTGTAAATCTCAAAAAAAGGAAGAGTTGCACTTCTCCAGGCATGTGACAGGGAGGCCCCGTGACCAGAGAAGTCATCGGGGGACACCAGCCTCTGGTCACCAAAGGGGTGCATATACAGTGGCATGTGTGCACCCAGCGGGTCAGTAGCTTTGTTTTCTTCTGCAACGATGACATGAACGCATAACATTAATAATAATCTGCTTCATAAATAGGACTAAACCCTCCAAACGACCAAAACTTTGGCTTCTCAGCACTTCCCAGGGTCTTTTGCCAGTGGGCCATGGTTACAAGTGACAGCAGCTGGAGAGTTCATTTCCAACTGAGACCTCCTTGGGCAGAGCTCCATGAGGAAACGGGAGTCAAACTGTACTAGGTGAGAGTTTACAAATGGGGAACCGAGGCACAGGAAGATTAATAATAATGATACTTAGCATTTCTTTATTGCTTTAAATGGTCCACACCCTTTACAGACGTTGGCCCTCACAATACCCTGGGGAGAGGTGACTGGCTATTATTATCCTGTTTTTCACAGATGGGGACAAAGAGGCTGAAATGTGGCGCTCCCCAGGCCAAATAGTTGACAACTGGTGAACAAAATTCTGTGCTTCAAGTCCAACTCAAGCGCTGCACATCCCTCACAAAAGGAAATATCGTAGTAATTCTGCTTCTGACCAACCTTGTCTTATCGCTCCTTATAGTTGCAGACATGCAGAGCATCCTTAGCCCCTTTGCAGAAACAGTTGGTTTGAGGCTGTCCTGGTGGCTTCACCCAGCAGGACCAGACTACTCCTTTCCTTCAGACAACCCTCTCCCCCAGCCCTGCCTGCCACCAGTGCTCCAAGTGTGCCTCCTTGTTAGGCTCACTCCTCTTACACATCTTACCGCACCATCGCTTTTATTGCTCCAGTGCTTCCCATAACAATCCCCTCCATTTCCCCTGCTGTTCCAGCTGAAGGAGGACCACACAGGGCTGGGAATTGGGCTGAGCAATGATTTTTAGGAGGATAAATAGAAAGAAGGGAAACAGCTACCAGGCAATGTTGACATAAGACTGAGTGGAAATTAAACAGTTTCTCACCAGCAGAGTGAGCTTCTGGAGCAGACCTGGGAGAGCAGGAGTGGGGGGTAAAAATCAAGGACAAAAAAACCCTCAGCCAGACGATGTCGTTTTAAGATGAACCCCTATGATAAATCTATAGGGTTGGCTGCCTGGGACGCATGGGATCAGACCTGCTGATGGAGGAGGTCTCTCCAGCCTGGTGCTCCCTCCAACTTCCTTGAAAGCACTGAGCTGTTCAGCTCACAGCTGCCAAGGTTCATTTCTTTAAAACCTTGGCTGCCAAACAAACAAAGCTGGGACACCAAAGTGGTAACCAAGAAAACTGCCTTGCAACACTCAGCTCCAGCTCAGTTCCCGGCACTTTGGGAATTTGTGTCTTTATTTCCTGAAGGAGTACTCCCTTCCCTCCTGTGGCAGGGGCGGCATTAGGACAGTCCCACCTTAACGAGACCCTGGGATGCTTTGCCGTAGCGCTGGCAGTCCCTCGCTCCAGTGGCACTCAGCCTGCCTCCCTCTGTCACACCCAACTGCTCCAATTCATTTGGCTCTGCTACTGAAATAAATTAATAGCCAAGGTTTCCTGTGGTCGGCATGCTCTGTGGATACGGATCATAGCCTTGTTTTGTCAAGCTTGTGAAGAAGGTTGTAACGACAGCAATGGGAGTTGGTGCGATTGAGTAAAATGTTGGGAATTTAAGTTCAAGAAGGCAGAAAATCTGCTGCCCTCCTTGCTTCCCCAGGGTGCAGACACTCCTCGTTCCCCCCAAAATCGGTGATGCGGTGGGCACGCTTCCAGCCAGAGGGGATGAAAGGGACAGGTCAGAGGCCAGGTCCTCCCTCCTGACCCATGGGGTGTCAGAGGCGGCTAAAACCCATCCATCAAATGTAAGTAAGTGCTTGGTTATCACAGAGGGAGTGCTTGGGGCTTTGTCTCCATGAGAAGATTGCGTTGGTATCGTTCAGGGTATGAACACAGATTGCTGCAATCCCTTGGGGCCCTTCTTCGTTAGAAAAAGGTGAGTCCTTAATGGCCATTAGTTAACTCAAAGTAGGCTTTGCGGGAAATGTGTAGTTTTCACATGAATCAGTAGGTTATATTAAAGACCAGCTCTGCATATTTTATTTGCTGTATGATTCAGCAAAACTCAAGCATGCACTTAAGTTTAAACATGTGCTTAGAGCTCAGTGAAGTCAGTGGAAGGCTGCTAAAATGCTTCAGTGAATTGGAGCTTATTTAGACCGCGTGTGATTTAGGGATAGGCATCAGCCATCAAAAATTTCCAATACATTACCTCGTACTGCAGTACCTGAACATGTCCTCCTTTCCTTTTGGCTGGAAAACTGCTAGCACTATGAGAATAAATAAGTAAGACTCAAGCCTGTAGAAGATTCAAGTTTGGCTTGCTTAAAACTCAGCAGAGTTCTGTGGTCACAGTGCAGAGATGTGTGTTGTTTTCTGCACGTCTAAGTCAGCCCCTCTGCAATAAGGACCGATACCCTAGTTTTCTGCTTTCCTGAAAGCTGTTGCACTAGCAGGCTGAACTGCTTTGTGCCAAGAGGCTACAAGGCACTGCCCAGATATGTTGGAGAGCTTGGGAAACCACTGTGTGCTTTTGAAAAGCACTAGCAGCCTTGGAATGACAAGTTACTGCTGTAACTTGAGAAGAGCATCTCCCAATCATCTGTGCTTTTCTGCCTGGAATGTAGCAGGCACGAAGCATGAACCACAAGAAGGCCATTTCCCATAGCTCTTTTCTCCTGCCATAAGAAGACAACATAGGAGGGTCCCAGCAGCAGTAAACACACCATCCTTCAAGCTGGGGCTGCCCTGCAGCCGGGGCAGCAGATGCAAGACTAAGGCTGTTCCCCATTCTCTCCTGCCCCACTGAGCCTTTGAAAGGGCTCCCCTTCCTCCATGCATGCAGTGTCGGCCACCAATGCCTAATGATTGCTCTGTAACCTTAAAATATGACAGCACTGTGCTGCACTTATGTGATCCTGTAGTCTTATCTTCCTACAGATGCCCTTTTCATGCAGCTTAAATATTTTACAAATACATGTCTAAGTACAAATCTACCACATTAACTCTGGTATAGAGGGTACTTATTTTCAGCTAGGTGGCTGGGATTCCTATAAGTATAATTTACCATGCAGTATGACAGAGCTGGGCTAGAATGCACAGCTTTTACTAGCTAAAATACAATAAAATATGCTACACCGTGTTTCACAGATGAATCACTTCTAAACCATGCCTTTAAGTATTGTCTGTCACTGCAGTTCCTTATTGTAATACTTTGTGAGAGCTAAAGAAGAAGAGAGAGAAATTGCCCTTTAAATCTCCACAATCCTACCATCCAGAAGAAATTAGGGACATTTGTTCTTGGAGTCAGATGGGTTATGTAAGAGAAAGCTATACGCAACAGGTTTTATTGGGGTGGAGGTGAGGGGAATGTGTTTTCACTTATTTATTTATATTATGTTTTTATTTTTTTTTATGTTTATGTTTTATTCGAAGAATGTTCAAGGACCGGCTCATGAACAAAACAACACCCAAACTCTGTAAAAAGCAGCTGTAGTCCAAAGAGCGCAGACATCTCAGCCCAAGCTGCCAGGCCACCGGGGTAGAGACCCCAGTAGAGCAGAACGTCCTGATAACTGCTTTGAATTAGCTCCCAAGAGGAGAGTCAACAGCATGTGGACAAAGCAGAGGAGTAGGTCAGGCGAATCATCAGCAGACAGTAAGATTTTCCCACGTTCAGTAGGTGCCGAATGTTCTATGCAGTCCTTGCTTCAAACGAGGACAGTACTGGAAAGAACTGCCTAGAGCACAAGTCCACAGCCATCACAGACAACTGAGGAGCAGACAGTTATTTGGGAAACAACCATACAAGATCCGTGCCAAAGGCCTTTGAACACTTCCCAATATCTAAAATCAAACTTAAGTATGAAAGACCCAAAGTTATAGAAAGAGAGCAGTAATGATCTCCAATGGGATGTCTAGAGTCTGGCCAAAGGCTTTATATAACTTACGTGACTGGAAGGCACGCGCTTCATTTCTGCTACTAAATGCATCTCCACCCGCCAGATCCCCAAGTTTTCCAGCATTCCCTGGCTTGCCTGCGAGGGCCCTGGAGCCAAGTGTCAGGTTATCCCCTGGGCTGCTGAGCCCTCGGAGCAGGGCTGCTGAAGTCCTTCACAGACCCAAGAGTTTTTCTGCAGATTGCAGCAGGTTGTTTCTAAGCCAAACTCCCCATGGGGTCCTCTCTCTTCTTTAAAGCTACCACCGAAATAATGTAGTAAAGGCAAAGCTGGAACAACAGGGCTGTCACGGCTGGTGGCCACAGCTGCGAGTTTGGGCCAGAACACATTGTTCTTCCTTCTGCAGATGCTTTCTGTTAATAAGACACTTACTACTGAGATATTTTCTTCTTTGGGGATCTACAGCACGAACCAAAACCAAGGTCAAAGAGAAAGTCCATTTTTTCATTTACCATTTTGGCAGGATAAACAAGAAACCAGGAATGCTTCAGTCCCATCTGACATGAATAAATAATACCGCTGTTATTCGCTGCCTGTCAAAAGTTTCATCAACACACAAGCTCAGGTTTAGAAAGATATCCAAAGGCCATTAAAGTGCTGCATGATAGAAGAAAACTTGACCTTCGGGGCAGAGCAGCTTGGCACAAGCGCAGGATCTATGCACGCCTGGTGCAAGGGTGTGCATATACAAACGGCCTGATCCCTGCAGGGACCGTCATTAGAGCTGCAAGCGCCAGCTTGCGTGTTAGAGCTCCACAGTCCCTTGCCCACTGAAGATACAATCCAGCGTGAATGTAACTCCAGCAAGTTTCTCCCCCTCCAACACACTGCAGAGAAGCCTCCTCTCCTAATTATCTGAAAGCAAGCATTGCAACTATTTCATCCTGAACCACAGCGTTCGGTTCGGGAGAAAAGCCACCGGATTGTGTCTCGCTGCCTTTTGTTCACATATATCTGAAAATCATGTAATCAGAGGAAAACACTGAGTACCAGCTCAGTGCCAGTTTTTTCTGCCACCTTCAAGGAAAAGTGTGTTTCAGGATCACTGGAGAACTTCTTCACGCCCAGCACTGGTTCCAAGCTTGCATGCAGCTCTGTGTAGCTTGGTGCAGCTTCCCGCTTCGCTCCACCCACAGAGTTTTGGTTTTCTGTCTCGGACTGCACAGCTGAGTGTGTCTCAGTACCAAAAACATTATTAAGTTAGTTGGACTAATGCCTTCCTGCACATTTTGTAAACAGCTTGAGACCACGGGGTTTCACTATGTCTCATGACTTCTCCAGAAGGAAGGTGAGTCAGAACTGGTCAGTGAAGAAAGCTGTTGCGTCTGGGACCCCCACTTCATTGGTTTCAGAAGCTGCAAGGTGTACATTATGCTTTGCATGCATTTTTAGTTCACTTTCTTTAGTCACCCCAGCGATCTGGGAAGGGGAGGCATGGGGAGGTGAGAATTTTTTCTTTTCTCTTTTTGACAAAATCAGAAAAAGACTCCAAACTCAGAACTACCAAGTCTCAGTTTTATGCGAGAACCTTTACAAAGCTGCCCTGAGCATTTGCATCCAGAATAACTCTGCCTCCAGAAGGCTGTAACTCCCACTTGCATCACCAAGTACCACTTCACCATGTGCCCTGTGGTCCCTGCAGCCGCACCACCCTCCAACGCACGGTGCTCACGCCAGCGCCGGACGAAGCTGCTGGATTTGCCTGCCCCTCACTACCTCTCTGCCTGCATAAGCCACGCAGGAAGGCTGCGTGCATCTGAAGGCATGCAAATCTCTGCCCTGTAAACCTGACTCTGCCCAGCCTCTCTCTTAGCCCCCGAGATTTATGTATCCCCACTGTTTTAAGTAAACTCTCTTCCAAGAGCATGACTGTAAAGGTAAGTTCAGGCATAAACCTGTGTAAATTATACAGTTTGAGCTCCCCAGGGATTAGCGTGGTTTCTGCAGTCTCTCTGCTACTCAAGCTCCCCCGTATGCTCCATAATCATTTCCAGCTTCCTTCATGCTGCCTGACTCAGGGCTATAACTCAGACTGTTGTCACCCTCTGTGCTCGAGAGGCCTCTTCGGTAGCTCCTCAGCTTGCCTGGGGACCAGCCTTCACGCAGAGCTCCACGTCCCCGGGCAGGAGGGACGAGGTGCCGGTGCCACGCGGGGCGGCTTGGTGCAGCGGTGCCCTCCGAGGTGCCAGGACAAGAGCTCTGCATGCAAGACCCCCAGAAACAGAAACCAGGAGACAGAGGTCAACCTGCTGTGACCTGCCTGAGATGAGACCTCCAACATAGCCCTAACAAGCCCCTCGTTTGCCAAGGCTTGCAGCGGGAGCAGTGCTACAGAAAACCTCCCTGCCCACAGACAGCTTAAGGGCCATCACAGAGGAAGAAAAAAACCAAACTGTCCTGGGCTGTTGTGTACCTTGTACCGGAAAATATGTGCTAGTTTATTTGGGGACAACAGGCTGATAGCTCAGGAGACTCGCATGTTTTTTAAGACCATCTATTTTACACCTACCTTGTGAGACTGAGTAGCACTTGCCCTTGCAGCAAATGACTTCTATAAAGATCAGAAATGGACACTGCTTATTGCCTATTGATTTCATAAATGAAGAATGTGCACATGGCACGAGAACTGAGCGTTTGCACTACAAACACTTGTATAATTATGGGAGAAGTACACATTAATGAGGGACCGACTGTGTTTTCCTTAAGTGCAAAGTGTATTTAAAAGGAGAAGGCGGCTCCTAGGGCTTTTGAAGTCAGAAGCTGTTGAACAGCCAGCGGCTGGAAATTTAAAATTCCTTCACATCAGGGCTCTCGGATCTGTGATCAATAGGGATTAAGTCAGACAGGACTTTTCAAAGCCTCTAGCTTTATTAACAAATAGGAAACTGAAATACTGAGGCACTGCTGGAGACACCTGTGAGATCTCGGTGCCAGGAGAGGGATGAGGGGAGAGAGCGTTGCCTCTCCAGTGTTAAGGCAGCAACATGAGCATCGTACCAGGATGACTCAACTACAGCCACAGAAATGAAACCTAGATGCTAATTTCCCTTCCTTTGATGCTTGCCTGACTATCTCTGATCGCATGCCAGTCTGCAGAGGAGGTTTCCTGCCAAATTTCTATACACCCTACTCACTGCTGGAACACCTGTGAGATCTCGGTGCCAGGAGAGGGATGAGGGGAGAGAGCGTTGCCTCTCCAGTGTTAAGGCAGCAACACGAGCATCGTACCAGGATGACTCAACTACAGCCACAGAAATGAAACCTAGATGCTAATTTCCCTTCCTTTGATGCTTGCCTGACTATCTCTGATCGCATGCCAGTCTGCAGAGGAGGTTTCCTGCCAAATTTCTATACACCCTACTCCTAAGTGTGCTATTGTGGTATGCGTTTCCCGTCAGGAGCTCTCCATTGCAACAGCGTGGCACTCGGTACGTGAAGGGTTGCTTCCTTGTCGATGACAGTATTTTTCTTCTTTGCGAAGAAGAGGCCGGCCGGGCACCCGGAAGGATGATGATCTCTGCTGCCCTGGGGAGAAGTTTCTGCAGGACACCAGAGCGCCCCAGGCAAGGGAGGCAGAGGCTGCTGAGAGCAGGCAGCCCGGCCTTGCCCACGATGGAGGGAAGCTCCCTGGCAGTTTGCTGCAGCTCAGATAGTCACCGAGTTAAAACCAGTTCTGGAAGCAAAGACGCACCTGCAGGCAGACAGAGGGCAGGGAGGGCAGGGGCAGCTACTTTGCATTTTCTCCATTTGCAAAGCTCAGTGTCCCTGGGTTTATTCTAATAAAACCTGGTCCAATTGGGTTTTGTTTGTTTGTTTGTCTGAAGCTTAAAGCCTTTCAAGTCTTCTTTGGGGACCTCAACTGAAGATGGAGCGGGTCCTCTTCAAAGCTCTGTCTGAGTCAGAGTGCCATCACAGGGGACTTCTGCAGGCTCTTCCAGAGCTTTTTGCAGAGCTTGTTTCTGCTGTTACTTAAAGCCTTGAGGCCTTTGAGTTATAAGTGAAGCAGGTTTCCCTCTGCTACTCGTTTGTATCACAAAGCAAGTGGACTGATTTGTAAAAGGAGCTCTACGTGTTACGTGAAGGTCAGCTGCTCAGATTTCTGAGCACTTGGACCCATCTGAGTGCTTGCAGATCTGCTTTTTCATGTTGTCTGGTCTTTAGACCACTATGCAAAATGGTTCATGAGGCTGCACAAGACATGGGCTTGCTTATGCACGTCAGCTCAGAATTTGGGCACACCATCTGCACTCAGTATGCTGCATTTTTTGTAGCAGCACCGCGTAACTTGAATGCTATTGGTGATACTCTACAGGCTGACCTCAAGGTTAGATTTGCTGTTCATATGGTGAACCTCAGCCACCTGAGGCATACATGCATGCTAGCAATAGCTGGGCAAGCTGGGCAATTAGCAAGAATTTTTTAAGTGAGGTTGAAGAGCTAGGTGCATCATAGAGAAGGTCAAGGACTGCAACCTCCAGGACAGGAGTAAAAGATGGGATGTGTGTAAATCACCTAGAGCCTCCAGGACCAGCTTTAACCTCTCCTCCACCACATTGTCTTAAAATCTGCTCGATCTGGCCACGATTCACTCACTGCCACTCTGCTTAAAACTCCCAGGCACACAGAAGAGCAGTCGGAGGGTTGTGCTCATCTGTGCCCGCTGGCAACCATCTCCAAAACATCAGTCAACAGCTGGAGCCTGCTCAGGTCAATGCATCTATTCCCCCTCTGTGTAACCTCGTACCGCACCTTGCCCTGCCCTGGAGCAGCGACAGGATCAGGGATTCCATCTCCATGCTCCCTGAGGACTGCTGTTAAGAAATGCCTGGTTAAGGGGTTACAAGACAGTCTTCATTTGCTCCTGTCACCTGAGGAGCACAAAAAGCAAAAGAGAACAATTGAGCCGAATACCTCTTTTTCTTTTTTTTTTTTAAACCGAGGAAAGAGAAAAGAAATTAAGATTTTTTCCCTTTCCTGGCAGTTTTCCATTTGAGTATGGACTGAATAAAGTGTTAGGTCCTGGGCCCATAGAGGCAGCAATTCTATAAAAGAGGAGCAAAGATTAAGAGCTTTGCTCTGATCAGATGCAGAAATCAATTTCTTCTTGTAAGGTTCTTTTTATTTACCAATTTTTGCAGTTTTACTAGAGTTATAAATATGCTCCGAGGAAAGAAAAGAAATTAAGATTTTTTCCCTTTCCTGGCAGTTTTCCATTTGAGTATGGACTGAATAAAGTGTTAGGTCCTGGGCCCATAGAGGCAGCAATTCTATAAAAGAGGAGCAAAGATTAAGAGCTTTGCTCTGATCAGATGCAGAAATCAATTTCTTCTTGTAAGGTTCTTTTTATTTACCAATTTTTGCAGTTTTACTAGAGTTATAAATATGCTGCCTTTTGAGGAAAAAAATAGACTCCTGCAAAATTAAGAAATCCAGTCCCTTTCTTTTTATATCTAGCAGGTGCAAGCTACCAAAAGAGATTTCCATCTCAGCAGACACTGTATCCAACCACTGTGGTTTCATTTACAATATTTCCTGCATGAATGAGCTAAGCCCTGTTGTTGCCACGTCTTTGGATTTACGATGTGGTCAACAGTTTGTTATTTTCTTCTCTGCCTTCCAATTGCCTTTGTCTCGCTCGGGTGACGAGAGAGGCTGAGGTGAGTCATCTGGCCAGTGGAAACTGCTATGCATCTTAACCAAGTGGCAGCTTGAACCTCCGGGAACCCCAGTAGCATGTCTCAGCCAGAGATGCATTTTAATGACAAATCGCTGAGACGAACACGGCTCAGAGCCCGAGTCTGTTGTCCTCAGCACAACATCATCGCATTGACTAGCGGAGCAAAATGTTTTATGTTGCTGTGAAAGGAACCGACACGGCTGGAGATTTAATCATTTTGGATTCATCTTGGCATGACGCCACTAGCGCGTATAAATGGAGCATTTAATGTTTAATGTGCTGTTCTGACTGAGCTGTGACCTTCTTGCGCAATTGCATGTTGGGGATTTCCGATGCCGTGTCACTACAAGCAGCATCGCCACTTACACCATTTGAAGTGGGTGAAAACCACGCAGCCTGACACAGCAGCCTGCCCGTCCGAGGGTGTTCAGCGAGGGCCTGGGACCGGCCTGAGACCAGCCTGGGACCGGTGGGCTGGCTAGAGTGCTCCACTGGTGGCTTCTTGACTCGGCAGCACATGGTTGTGGTGCACAACGTCACACTCCGGGATGTGATTTCACTTACCGCGTCAGTCTGCCAATTAAATAACTGCAGAAGTTCAGAAAGGACATCCCTCTGATAACGTGTCACTTGGTTTGGGGAAATACAACCTGGAAAATAAGGTAGCACCAACTGCAGGAGCCTACTCTTCCCCCACTTCACTCCAGGTCAGCTTTCCACAGCTGGAGACCAGAGTAAGAGGAGACTGGAAGTCCTGCATCCCTGTCAAAGCATCAGGAGACCTGGGTGAGGAGACCCGGATCTCTGCCTCACATTGTGCAAAAGTAGAATAAGTACTAAAATATTATGGAAATCGAATCAAAAGGGGAAATGCTTATTTTGTGCATATATTTTTCTTCCATTTCTCTCCCCAGCCCAGCAAAATGACAGATTCCTACAACATGCAAGCTTCCCGAGGACGCCTTTATCAGCCAAAACAGGGAGTTTGCAGCGTTCCTCTCTTTCCCTCGGCCACATAATTTTTATTGGCTTGCTCCGTTTCCACTGCCTGTGCTTCTCACTTCTCCACCAGACAAAATGAGCAACACACAGGCTAGGCACGAGAACGATGTTAAAGAGAAAGAAGTGGAAAGCACTTAATGCAAATTAACCTAGGATCAGATTGAGACTAGCCACTGCTCCCTACCTAATAACATATTGTTTTTTAAGAAGTATCTAACTGCTAAGAGGAAATTCCAAGTGCTGTTTGTATGTTGTCCTGACATGGGTCGGACAGAACACAAAGCAAACCCCCATATGCTCTGCCCCAAGGAGACTGCACTCCGATTTCCTCCTCTCCTGAGAATTAGGTATAATCTGTTGCCTGAGCATTTCAAATGCCAAACGTGGCAGGATTTGCTCTAGTCAAACTCAGCACTACTGTTGAGAAATCAGCTCTGAATCTGAGATACGTTCTTTTCTTTGAACATTTCCTCTCCATTGCCAAACCTTACACCGCTTTCTGTATCTGTTGAGTTTCTTGGTCAGGTTTCCTGGGACTGGAATGGACCTCAGGAAACTGCGTAGTTCATCCCCTTCCCCAGGGGAGGGCTGGGTAATGAAGTCATCCCTGACAAATGTTCACCGTTCTTAAAGACCTTCCCAAGGTGGAGGTCTTGTAGCCTCCTCAGGTGAGCCATTCGAGTGCTTCGTAATTGGGGAAAATACATGACACCTTGGGAAAATCTCCACAGTATTACTTCAATCCCACTCTACCATCTGCTTCAGTTTTAGTAATGACATCTCTTAGCATCAGTGAAAATGTCTAACAGTATTTGCAGGACGATAGCACACACAGGCATCATTGCAGTGAGAAAGCTTCCAGGAACAAATGGATTTCAAGAGATTTGCTGAGCTTTAGTTATAAGGTTAACTCTGGATATAAGAAGAAAACACAGAGGGCGTGTAAGTTATCAAGAGAAGAGCTGGGTTAGACGAAGAGGTGTGGAATGGTGTAAGAGCAGAGAAGATCTGTCCTGACAAGCATCATTATCCAGTGGGAGGTATGACCTTATGCTGGGCAGCTAATGCAGTCAAATGTCAACCTTTCTGGTCAGAGTATCAGGACAGGTCTTTCTACAAAGTAGGTGTCAGCCTGCTAGGAACCGGACAGGAATTGGCAACTCATATCAAAGCACTAAACACCATCAAATGAACGATGAGGACGTTCACTCGTTACTAACATGGGCTGATCTTGAGCCTACGTGATGGAAGGGAAAACACCTCTGAGTCATCCTGACTCTGTTTACTGTTAGCAATGAGTGCTGAGAATGGAGCAGCCTCCTGGAGTGCCTCCTGCCACAGAGCCACATACGAATGGGTGATACTTTGCGGAGCAAACAGAAAGGCTGGCTGCTGTGGCGAGGAGTTTCCTAGCGGGAAACAGCTCAGAGCAGAGCGAGGCTCTCTGTGGTTTCAGTTTGCATGTTCCACCAGCTTTCATCTCCAGCAAGTGCGCACGCGTGCCCGGTTCTCAGGAACATACATATTATGCTACATAATTTAACTTCTCTGGTAGGAAGTCCATCTGGGTTCCTCACTCAAGCACTCAGCCGAACTGCTCAGACAGGTTGTTGCACCTCATTCAACGGCTTCCAGTCCCAGCTGTTTCCCATGCTGAGAAAGGCAGTTGCTGCGTAACAACCTTTCTTGTTGCTCAGGTCTCCAGGGGAGAGGACTGTTTCTTCTTTCCTCCCGAGCCACTCACACAGCCCATGATCTGGTCCCATGTCCCTCAGCCCTCATCAGCTCTGGGTGCAAGGAGCCGAGCCTCACAAAGGTCAGAGCTGGACACACGGATCCAGGGCTCGATCTGACCAACTAAAGTCAAAGTCAATACCACTGAGGGGCAAGAGACCATAGGCATACCCATGTCCTACACAAGGATGTGGCTCACCAGCATTTGAAAGTATTCCCAGGTTCCAACATATTTTTTTTTTAAAAAACGTTTTTAAAAAGTCCTCTCACACAGAGAGGATTTTTTAATAAAATATTGTTTGAGAAAAGAATAAAGTTGGGGTTTTGCTGAGGCCAGATAGCCTAGATAACACTACTGAGAAATGAAACGGTGCTCAGCTAACCTGACTAATGGGCTTATCTGATGGTCTGTGGGTTTTCCTTTGTCTCCTAGCCAAAACTTGAGAAAACACCTGCAGCAAAAATCTTATCTTCACTCTTCAGTTTTCTTTTCTTCCCTCCTTCATCTCCTGCACCATGTGTTATGAATAGTTTCTTTCCCTCCTCCCACTATCCCATTTATCAGCACAGCACTGGTTTTGTTAAAATAATGCTACATTTCTAGGACTAGACTCCAAGCCTTGTTGGAAGGATGTGGAAGTCTTATACATTCCTTTTGTCCAACAAACAGCAATAAGATGGGAGTAAATCAGTGAAGGAGGTTCAGGTTAATACCCCTGACCTCTCAGCTGAGACCGTGTATCAACATGAGTCAGTTATGGCAGTTCATCTGAGCAGCGGTGACACTAAGCTGCTGTAAGTCCCTCTCGCTCAGGTGCCAGTGCCCACCCTAGCAGACACAACAGAGATGGAAAAAGGCAATAACCAAAGCCCAGGTGGGGACTCTGGCTGCTTACCAGCAGCTTAAGGAAATTTTGAGTAAATCAGAGCAGGTTGTGTTGGCCTAGGGAACATGAGGACACTCAAAATGTTTGCAGATGGCTCATGTGGAAGGACAAAGCAGTGCATGTACCTGGCTGCAGGGAAATCAGATCCCCAGCAGCATTTCACTGGAGAGGGGAAAGGAGGGATGCACAAGAGGACAAAGCAGAGCCCCAGGCCCAGCCGTAGGTTTGGAATAAAGGTGACTCCAGTCTGATGACCCCAAGAAGAGGGGAAAAGCAGGTACTTTGGACTCGTCCTTGATGTAACTGCAGCAGAAGCTACAGGGACAAAACGGCAGCTCAGTCACAGGCTAATTTATAATGGGAAGAGCAAGAAGTGGACAGAAGATGTCAGAAAGGTGTGCAGACAGAAGAGCAGCTGACTATGCATACCCAGAAACATATCTGACATGGGATGCATCTCACTGTCCTTTAGAGACATCTCTCTGTTTCCCCCCGTATGGTGACTCTAGACTCCCTTTATAGTCACAGAAGAAAAGGAGGCCCATTTACAGAATGATTCATCTGACCTATTTTAGACATTTAC
Source organism: Aptenodytes forsteri (assembly GCF_000699145.1). Lineage (NCBI taxonomy): Eukaryota > Metazoa > Chordata > Aves > Sphenisciformes > Spheniscidae > Aptenodytes > Aptenodytes forsteri. The sequence goes on from NW_008794776.1 coordinate 3,378,166, forward strand.
TCTAGCATACAATGACTCATGTCCTTGGGGGTGCCCATTTCTTTCCTATAAACAAGAGTCTAGACAAGTAACTCAGATGTAGACATCCACAATTAGATGTCTACATTTGGACAGATGAATTCTGCCTCTAATGTTCAACCAGAAATCAACCTACAAGCTATGCCAAAGACAGGTCTGGTTGATAGCCACAGTAGGGAAGAGAAACAGGGTCATTTATTCTTTTTGATGGTGCGTAGCTCCCTGCACAAAACGCTTAAAGCACTAGCTAAAAGATTAACCATCCTGCGAATGGCTGTGACAGTACCGCTGGAACAGCAGCGTGGTCCAGTAAAAGGAGATTCATTATTGCAACTATTTTCTGAACCTGCACCTGTGTCTAATTGACTGGTGTTAGATCCCTGTTCAATCAAAAGCATTTGGCAAAAGGAAGCACAAATCAAACCAGTTTGTCACGCAGTCTCCTCTCAGGGTGGGTCAGTAGTGGCATGGACGGGCGTCTGGCCATGGACTTCCACTCTCCCAGACTTGAGAGGCCACAAGAAAAGCTGGTGCCAAGTCTCCTGCTAATCCCAAGGGTCCCATGTACTGCCAGCACAGCTGATGCTGTATTTTCCAACATGGGGCTCTCGGGAGCCCCTTAGGACTCGGGTAACTGGCAGGATCTCAGGAGGCTTTAGGAGCCAATAATCTGGACAAAAAGCCAGGTCAGACCACTGGGAAGGCTTTTTGTTTTGACAATTTTAAAGTGTTTCTCATTTCAGCCTGTCAGTCTGATTTCCTATGGCTCATACATTCACACTGTCTGTGTCTCCCTCAACAACTTTGAACTCATTGAGCAATTTCAGCCAAATTTGACAGAGAGATAACAGCCTCAGAGACGATTCAGTTCCTCAAAGGTTTGCAAAAATAGACATCCACGTAAAGGAGCGAGAAATTACGAGTAACCTCAACTGAACAAAAGGCTGCAGCATGTCCTCAGCCTTGATTAGACACTGGAGAACCCACAAGGGAAAGAGCCATTGCAGATCCCTCAGACCCCAGCCCTGGGGACAGTTTTCCTGAACTCCCCAGCAACCCAGACGCACAACCCCAGAGCAAACCAGGCTCAGTTTAATCCAGCAGCCATAGAGACCCTGGGTTATTCTCTAAGTGCTTTTGGTAACAATTAACTGAAGTTTCAATGCACAAAGTCATCTCAAATTAAAAAAAAAACAAAAAAACCCCAGTTCTGTTTTAATGCTGCAACTGCAGAGTTTTCCTGAACTCCCCAGCAACCCAGACGCACAACCCCAGAGCAAACCAGGCTCAGTTTAATCCAGCAGCCATAGAGACCCTGGGTTATTCTCTAAGTGCTTTTGGTAACAATTAACTGAAGTTTCAATGCACAAAGTCATCTCAAATTAAAAAAAAAACAAAAAAACCCCAGTTCTGTTTTAATGCTGCAACTGCAGTTTCAAATATCAAAAAAAACCAGTTCTGTTTTAATGCTGCAACTGCAGTTTCAAATATGAAAATTCAGGATATTTATCTCACTGAACTGAGTTTTGGAAGGGAAAGGTAAGCATTTTCTGGTGTAAAGTATTTGATGGGAAGGTTCCACAGCTCCTGCCATCACACCCCTCGGGGCAGCAGCTGCTGGAGCAGCATTTCCCAGGGAAGCACTGTCCCGGGCTGAGCCTGCGCAGGGAGCACACTACAGTCCTCGCTGCTGGCACTGGCAAGTCAATGTCCCTGCCCTAGGTAGGGATCCAGGAGCTGCTGGATGTCCTTCCCACACCACACTGAGCAGGGAAAGTTGGGGGGCTGTCACCTGGCTCCCGGTGCCACTGAGCTTCAGCTGTGCTTTGGGTCCCTCAGAGCTCTCCGTGTGCTTTGCCAACAGTTTGCAGCGACTGGAGGAGATGCCTTGCAGCTTGGCAGAGGCCCCAGGGGAGCCCTCTTGCTTCCCACTGATAAGGGGTGAGCAGACAGGAGGCTGCTGGCACCACAGCCACAAACTCAGGCAGGGGTCAGGGAGTCTTGCAGAGAGGAGAAGCTGGAAGGGGGATGCAGCTCTCAGTCAGGCTGGCACCACGGGGGTCAAGCTAATCGGGCTTATAGGGATGCTGTGGTTGTGGACGAAAAGGAAAAGCTCCATGTCAGCAGGGAACTTTGCACACGCTGGGCCAAATTCTCCGTGGCTCGCTCCCCAGTGAGAGCCGGGTGTCTGGCTGTAAGAGCAGCGCTGCTCCGGGAGCCTAGGGATGGAGTGAGCTGATGCTGAGTTACAGCTGGATGCCTCTCTTGCAGGGTGGCTGGGTGCCATTCCCTCTGCATGCCAAAGGGACTTGCCTGCAAGAAAAGGGCAGCTGAAGAGTGAATAAAAATGAAACCCTTTCCCAGCATCAAACAGAGCCATGGGCACTCCCAAGCCAAGGCTGAGAGGCAGCAAAAAAAAAATATCTTTGTGTCTTCCCCTCCTGGCCCAAGTGGTGGGATTGGCACCAAGTCTGTCAGGCCAGCATCAGGGTTTCATTGTGGGGAAACACAATTTTATCAGCCTGTACAAAACCTCGCAACATCTGGGCACAGGAGAGGCAAGAGCTGTGAGAACGAGGACTGAGAGGCAGGAAATCTGCAGCATCGTCTGATTTATGTTGTCACCTCTCAACCCTCCCCTTTCCCTTCCCACACCACCCTAAGCTGTAGCACCTGCAAAAGCCCCCGAACAGCTCTGCTGTCCCGGAGGAAGCAGGCGCTATAAAATGGCAGGCACGGGGCTCTGGCTTCCTCGGTTGCTGCCCCTCGCCAGAGCGCAGAGGTCCAGCCCTGCACAGCCAGTGCCTGGGAAACTCCTCCGGTCTGCCCCTCCAGTGACCCCCAAGCGATGCATTTTTATTCCCTGTCTGACCTTATCACTCCCACAAGTGGCAGAAGCCGGAAAAGGCCAGAAATATATGCTTGCAGTGGGCTGCCACAGTTTTAGCAAAAAACAACATGGCATCAGAAGTAGGGGGCTGACTCCGAGGAAAGCAGCACATAAAAAGCTCCAGACATCCTGAAGTGCTCAGACAACGTGAAGGCAGGCTGTCGACCACCCTGAGAAAACACAGATAAGCCAAAAACCCCACATATTCCGCTTGCCAGAGCTCTGCGAGCTGGAGGAGAGCTCAGCTACTCTGCAGCCAGAGCTGCCTGGTTGCCAGACAAGACACTCCTTAACCAGCAGCCGGGGGAACAGTGGGTGGAGGGGAGATGCTCTTTCTGGGCACCACCTATGTCATTTAGATACACACCAATCACATAGACACCAAATTATTTTCAATACATGTGTTCTCCCCCCAGCACAGCTCCTCCTGCAGTTCAAGTTGCATGAGTGGTGCATCTTGCTACCTCATTTATTTTATATGAGCTCTGTGCTGCTATTACAGAAACAAACGTCTCTCCCTTTTACAGCCATAACGCTACTGGACAGGACCAAAACCCCAAAGAATACCAGGCTCTCACATCAGCTCTACAGCAATGCTGTTCCATCCAAAGCAACGGGGTACCAAAGATCACACCGCATTCAACCAAGCTCCTTCAGATGGCCACCCTCGGGCTCAGTGCTCCCTGCTACCCTCTGTTCCCAGATGGCATCACCATCTCTGATGAGACATCAGGGCTACAAAGCGTCCTCTAAAAACCATATGAGAAGTGGGCTTTGCTCAACCAGGGGAGCAGCAATGGAAGAACCTGCTGGTGGGGTGCAGAGCTTGCACGCATGCACGTGTGGGAGACTCTGCATTTACAACAGTGGCTTTTAATGGTTTCTTACACACTGTTCTGCTGATTGATAGCTTACCACGGAGCGGTTAACGCAGCAATATCGCAGCCCTATTTACAGACATCTCTGCACATTTACTTTGTCACAAGTAAACCCTGCACATGGCAATAAAGCTTCAGGTAATGACTTCTTCAGCACAAAGCCAGCAATTTCCTGTCAGCTTGGTTTACAAATGGCTAACTCGGGGGTTAATTTTCAACTGTGGCCCCAAAGATGGCTATGCAAAGTGAGGATGAGGGGAAGGAGAAACTCCAGGCTGCACCACTCTGACCTGTGGCATCCCTGCTCTGAAGGATGAAGACGATGGGGCAAATCCACCCCGTGCTCCTGTGTCCTTGCCCACAGGCACATCCTTTTGTTCCCTTTCCACCAGCAGGAAAGTAAGTGAATGTCAGCCCCAAGCCTCAGGCTAACTCCACACGTTAATGTTTTTATGCATCCTTCTGAAAGCCAACTTTGCTGCTACGCAGCTGAGAAGACAGTGCCACGACACAAGGGGAGACGACAGTGGGTTTCTCCTCCAGAGGTCTTTCTGAGGGAAAGGCACGGAGCCAGGCATCTCAGCACACTTCCTACAGCATCATGCAGCAGCACCGGTGTGACCTGGGTGGGCACTGTAACCTGCACTCCTGCCGCTACCGGAGGCACTCCAGCTAGCAGCAGCTCCGCCAGCCCTGATGGCCATGCACGGGGGGGTATGGCATTACCAGCAGCAGAGCAGACCATCAGCCTGAACAAGCCTGCATGGGCTTCAACGCCCTTCTCTGGAGCATATGGAAACAGGGCAGTGAAGCTGTAAACCAGCGAGCTGGGCCACAGATAACCTGCACACACTCACTCCAGCCATCTCGCTCCCTGCATCAAGGAAAGCGAAGCGGGTATTATTGCTCTCTCCTGCATGCATCAACCTTCACGTGCTGAAAATAGGAGCTTAACATCTCCAGCCTCCTTCTATAATTAGTGCAGAGAGAGGATGCCTGAGAACAGGAGTCTATTTTGGGTGTAGTGAGTCACCTTCCAGGGACGCATATCTTTTTTTGCACTGACCATATAGAAAGGTCTGAAAGTAGATACCTAAAATAGATGGTATAAATATGCATTGAAAGCTTGGAGTACACTGCCCTTTAACTGGGTTATGACGGTCTTCCTTAACAAGGGTGTGAAAACACTTTGTCACACTGAAATCTAAACCGCTGCACCTAGGAGGGCTGTCAGCAGCCAATGCAGACACAGAGGGGACAAGATGATGCTGGTGGAGTTTTTGCAAACCATCTCGGTCCAACATCTTAATCCCACTGGAAAACAGCAAACTGCTCTGCCCTTGCCTTGGCGTGGGCCTGTCCTGCTTTCCAGCACAGACAATGAACCATGAGAAAACGGCATTGGCATCATTGAAAAGGAGGGAAAAGTAAATATAATTCCATCCGTGAAAAAAGGGCCAAAGGATCAAGGATTCCTCTTGGCTCGGTCTCCAAAAGGTAGGTCTGTATGTAACGTTTTCATTTTTGGCCGTGGCTAAAATGAGAAGAAACTAAAGATGGGAAAAGGCATCTTCTTGATGCAGTCCTGCATGTTTGTGGAGGACACGGCGTTAGGGGAAGGGCTGCAGTGAAGCTTCAGAGGTTTTCCATACTGCAACCCAAGGTTTGGGGGCTTCTCCTTTTCCCCTAATTTTCCTAGTTTTTCTTAATTTTTTCCACTGAACGACCCTCTGCTCTTTCACAACAATTTCAGAAACAAAATTTGCATTGTTTAGAAGAATCCCTTCTGTTTGCAAAAGCCTAATCCTTGGTTATTCTAATTGAGACCTTGCTTCCCATTGTTTCACTTCTGTCTAGAAACCCCTCAGTCTCCTGTTTCCATTGTGAGCTGATGTATTTGTTCCCTTTTCCCCCTCTCTCCTCATTTATTCTACAGCAAGATCCCCCTTTACCCTCCCCAGCTTCCATGAATGTTTCCTCGGTCCCTTCTATAAGTTCAAATATTTAGAGAACAAACCACACTTCAGCTCTGCGTCTTCTTAAACAGCTCGCTGAATATGCTTCTTGCTATTTTTAAGAATCTGTTAGAATTAAACCCCAGTAAGAAATCTGCCACCATTGTGGGGGATAGCACATTAATCAAAGACACAGGCTTCTCCCCAGCTGCCTGGGCAAGGCCCAGCCTGGGATTGATAAATTGCACCTGGAGGTAACTAATAAATCTGAGAAGTCATTTGCTTTTTATGAACAGGAGCAGTGGGGATCCAGCTGCCGAAGGAATTTGGGTGGAAGGAGAGCGGTGCCTGGAGCTCCTGACGTGTTTCCCTTCCTATTCCCCCGCTCCCTGTTGCACCTGATGTCCGCCCGCAGACCCGCCGCCAAGCAGAGCAGGACCTGCCATACTTGGATGGGAAATACTTAAATTAGTCTCTGGGGTTTTTTTGGAGGAGCATGGCCAGCGCATCCTTCTGCCGGTACAGAGCCAGCGGTGGTGGTGGCACAGCTGAGCACAGCTTCAGCCGCCCAGGCTGGCAGCGTGGACGGAAGGACGCACTGGAGTTAAAGCACTGCCCCGTGACACAGCATCACTGCGGTCCTGCCAGGGGCTTTGCGAACTGGAGACGCTTTCTCCATCCACACCTGCCTGTGCTGGAGGAAGAATTTCACCATTCTCAGTCTCTGTGCAGAGGGGAAGCTCCTTGCGAGGGACAAGACTGGACTCAGACGTGGTGTCCTGGGACTCCCCAACTCCTTTCACCCAAATATCACTGCCTTCCCCCCCACCGGGGCCCTGAGCAACTGTCCCCACTCCCCACTGAGCATGGGCTCCGGAAGACAGAGACATCCCTCGTGCTACAGCTTCAACACCCAGCACTGAGGACCCTGCTTTCTATCAACGTTGCCGTGATACACATATCAAATAGCCATCCCATGGGAAACGTTCTCTAACTGCTATCAAAATCAGCGCTTGAGTATTATCTCAGAAGTCTGGGAAACATATTCCTTACCTTCCTTGGTTGTAAATGTTTTTATAATGCCCACATCATAAAAATCTGCAAAAATAGGATACATCATTAATTACGCCTGTGGTCCTAGATGGTGCTGCAACTGATTCTGTTCAAAAGCATGGGGTCAAGAAAAAAAAAAAACCACATCTGCTGTAGTACTGCCCAAAATATCATATCCTGTTTTCTCCAGATCACAAGCTCCCCACGGTAAGCAGCCTTTCATACCTATGCGTTTCACAAAGCTGAACACATAGTTGCTAGCAAACACACACCAACCACCTACACTTCAGATATTTGGAAGGGAGGATCAGAGACAGGGCATGGTCACAGGAGAGACCAGGCAAGACATGGGTTAAAAGGTTTCCTCCCTCCCCTTTCCTTTCCTTTCCCTGTGAACATCATTAGGGCAGCCTGGAAGAGCTTTCCTGACCCAAGCAGCAGTGTCTCCAGAAAACCAGGAACATGCATGGGCAGTGTGGCTCCGCTCCTGAGTGCAGAAGGAGCAGTCTGCCAGCATCCGCTTGACCCATCACGGGAAACAAATGTTTTTCCCTGATACGGGGTGTATTAGGCATTAGAGCACAATTTAGACATTGAACTTCAAATCACAAAGCTGCATTAAAGCCTGTATTTCCCCACCAACCTTGCTGCAACAGAGGATCGGGAAACTCATTTGGAAATTCAGAAGTGGTTGGGGTTAAGCGCTCCACACCAAGAAAGAGGCAATCGTTATTCTGCTCCCGGCTTTGCTGGCCTTTCCCGAGGGTCTGATTCGTTGGATCACAAATAGGATCTCTGCTATCTAAATGTCCCTTTTTCAAAGCCAATCTCTCTCTGGGCAGGGAGGATGAAAGAGCCTCTTCTGCACCTGTCAGTGCCACGCCTGGAGGATAAATCTGTCCCCTCCCCTGGGGCATCCAGTACAGAGCTGTTTTAGGTGGTGTGACCCTGCCGTGCCTACCATTAGGTGCAGAGCATCCGGGCTAAAGCACCCACAGGGGACAAGCGCTTACTGTGATGGTTACGCTGATAGACACCAGTGAGACGGAGCATTTTGATCCCACTCGGGCACGGCTCAGGGCAGTGGTGGCAGGAGGAGTCCCGGGAGAGTTGCTGAAGCAGGGCCTCTGCTCTGACCGATGCGGCAATGCACCCCTCAACACCGGGTGAAGCACTGCATGGCCAGGACATCCCCGTCCTCTCCCCTGCACAAGAAACCCACAGCGGTGCTACGCTGCCGATCACCCCAGCCTCCTGCTCTGAGGACGGCCACGGCACCGAGCAATACATCCCGCTCATCCAGAGTCGCACAGAGACACAGCAGATTGGAATGCCACATCCAGCGAGAGGTCTCATAGCACTCCTGGTCTGCCTCTGGTGTCCACAGCACGTTCATCATCATGGAACATCAACCCAAAAATCCACCCCCTTGCCCATAACCAGCAGCTGTGACATTTTTTCCCCTTTCGTAAACAGGGCTGCTCTGATATTTGTTCACAACATGGGCTGTGTATAGCATCAGACCGGGATTACTTACTGCCAATTACTACGTTAAAGTTCAAGTGGAACAATGTACTAATTGCCTTGTTATAGCTATTAAAGCTATGTTACGCAAGCAAGGCATTCTTAAGAGTATTTGCATGCTGTGTGGTGATACATGAGGTATAACATGATCTGCTAAGAAATAATTGCTGATACAGTCATAGCCTCTTTATTAATGTATAAATTATTATATTTATATATAATATAAATATATAATAGTTGGGTTTTTTATATATATAGATATATAAAGAGTAGAAATTTTCAAACTCAAGGTTTACCAAGGGGATCTGCAAGCTACTGAAAGCAACTGGTCACTCACTGCCTAGCCACCAAAGCCAAAGCGCTTACACTGTACTGAGCAAACTCTTAAAAAACACCAAATACAGCAAGAAGTACCACTCCTACAAAGAAGGGGAGAGGAGGAGACATCTCCTCTCTTCCCAACAACATTACAACCGAGGGCTGCCCTACTGGCTGGCAACAGGCCAGCCCAGGCATTTCAGCGATCCCTGCCTTCCCGGGGTCCAATCCCTCACCGGAGGGTTTCGGACATATGTGTGTAAGGGAAGCCTGGTGAGATTTCATGCAACTCTAAACTCTCTCTTGCATCTTTGCAGGGAGCTAATTCACTGCCTCTTAGAGGGCTTACAAGCAGACAAATGTGTGAGCTGCTGGGGGGATTTGCAGCTGTGGGGGAGCGAGGTGACGTGAATGGCGCCATGGCTTTCTGCAGCCAGGGGAAGAAAATAGCCTGCTGCCTCCCCGCTTCCCACCATCATGACCAGAACGACCTCCTGGATCACCGTTAGATGCTTAGCTGGAGTCACCTCTGCTGTTCAGACATTGCATGAAGGTGTCAAACTATTAATAGGAGGTAACAAACTATTCCCTCATGGCAATGTTTATGAAGGGCAGGATGGAAGGACAGAATGAGATTAAAATCAACTTTAAAAGGCAGCTGTAGGGTTTTATCCTCAATCAGGTTCACTTACAAGCTCTCTTATAACTGCTTATAACATTTTTCTGCAGCTCCAGCTATACTCCTTGCATAATTCTTGTAGACCATCTTTTGTGGTAAGGCCATTCCCTGGCCAGATACATACAGAAGTGTTTTACAGCTGACATGAGTCCAGCTTCCAAAAAACACAGTTCAAACCATCAGAGTGGGGTCTGTGTCTAGAAAATGCCTCCCCAGTCTGGAGACTGTTTTGACCCAGAAACCTAAAGACCTGGAGCAAGATGGAGATGAAGTGAAGAGCATGAAGTTCCCAGCCCGACGAGTGGGTACCTCCATCTCCCGCGCTGTTCACCAGGTACCTCTGTCCCTTGCACAGCTCCCAGCTGGCAGGAGGCAGCTCTGCCTCTCCCAGTCCTCCCGGCGGGTCCAGATGTGCTAAAATCACCACAAGCCGTGGGTGCTGCTGCCCCGCTGGTCTCCAGGGGATGCTACATGGCCAGGGACGTTTCAGCCCCCTCCATGTATCAGCAGATACCTCACTCGCTATTATAGGACCAGAGCAAGGACAAAGATCTCAGTCTCTACTTCGTGAAAGATTCCTTTACTGGTTCAGGTCGAGGACACCAGTTGAGCAAATGCTGTGGCAGCACCTTGCATTGTGGCTGGCTGAAAGCTTTTAGAGATTAAGGGAAACAACATGGAGAAAGAATCTGCTTTCTGTGCCAAAAAAGCACACAGCCTGAAGCTTTTTTCACTGTGCAGAGGATGAGGATTTGGGGGGGCCTATTCTAACACCCAGTAAAGTCAGTGGAAATATTTCTGATGATTTCAGTGGGCCCAGCTGAGGAAAGACTAGTGTTTAGAGAGTCGTTTAACCCTAAACTCAACTCCCTGAGAGCCAGTCTGGTCAGATTTCTACTTCTGTGTTTTTCTGGGGGATTGCTCGGGAAGAGGAGGCAGATAAGAGCTGGGTTTCAAACAATAATCATTGTTTTCTTTCTGACTATTTGAAACTGTAGCTTAATTCTATCGGTAACTCAGGCTGGTACAGCAGTGGTACCAGCTAGCACTGTGCAGGCTGGCTGGTCTCACCACTGAAGTGCAACCCTTTCAGTTTTATAACGTCACATCAAAGGGAGGGCAGAACAATGAACTCATTTTGGCATAATCTTTAATAGGACATCTGAGAAAAAGAATGAGAAGAAAGTAGCATTTTACAGAGACGGTAATGAGAGATTCAATAATATTCTGGTCTAAATATGAGCTCCTCTAAACTATTCAAGTTAAGCTCTGGTCCGGATACATTTTACAGAGACTGCACATCGTGCTAGACATAAATCACAACTGTAAATAGGCAACTTTTAACAAGGAAATAACAGTGCAAGCTAACCAAACAAACGGCTTCCGCACAACTTCAACCCCAGCTTTGTCTCTTGTTAACCATGGCCCAAGCCCTTCCTGGGTCTCCCTATAGCACATGGAGACCTCTAATGGCAGTATGACTTAGTGCACAGAAGCCCACGCCGGTGTGGCTGTTTGTAGGGCTGAAGCTGACTCCCCCCAAGCCCCCAATAAATCCGAGGTGATCTGGAGCAGGTGTTCCTGTGCGCACTCAGAAAGGCAACAAACCCGCCCAGAGTCAACAGGACTCACGCTGGTACTTCTGCAGTCCAAGAGATTAAAGCAATATGCCAGCAGGCCTTTTATAACGCATCAGCGTGTGCTTTAAAGCCCCACAGGGGCACACTAACTCAATTACCACACGATGTGGACTCCTCACCAACCCATCCCCTAATAATGAACAGACCTGCAGGTTCCAAATCTTTAAGGGGAAGGAAAACACCACCAAATAGATTAGCTCCACAGTTGTGCTGTTAATTATGGGTCATTTAGTTCAGTTAATCAATAGGCAGACTTCTTTAACCGGCTAATTATGCCAAACTGCTTCCACAATGAGCAGGTTTGCTGCTAGTTGTTAACCATGAAGGGATAATATTTCACCGTAAAGATAAGCAGGGTCCCCATCCTCAGACAACTGCTTTGCAGCGCCTTGCGTTTGCATTGTCACTAGCTGCAATTTAACCCATTCCACACCAAACAGAGACTTACAGCTGGGACAAAAAGGAACGAGCTTCATTAGCCTCTTGGTGCTAAACCACCAGGGTAAATATCTGGCCATCTCCTTGAGTGAATCATTCAGATCATTCACTCTCCAAATCCCTCCTTGCCCAGGCTAAACAGGAGCTAAATACACTCTATGAAAACCAACCAGCTGAACTTCTTGGTGGTAGGCCAGATAAAACCAACCAGCCTGTGCCGCCTTTCAAGGCTAGGGATATAGTTCCCTCCTTTGTTTTGCCAGGCAGTTGCATGAGACAACATGTCCCAGCCAAGGCAGGAGTTTGGAGAGCCAAGCCATATCCTCCATTCGGACCCTCAAAGAGCAGATCAGCATGCGGAGGAGGAGGTCTAGGCTCTCGGTTTGATAAAAGGTCAAGACAACCTCTTGTTACTTGTAATTGTTTAGAAAAAAGAATGGATTTTGTTGCACACTTGAAGAACTGATTAGTGGATCCAAGGCCCCTGTTGAGGTCATCAAATAGTTATTGCAATAGAGCAAGATAAGAGCTGAGTGATAGCAAAAGTTTGTAGCTGAATTTCCTGGATATTTGTTTTAACAGAACAAAGCAATCCCTGCTTGGGCTTTGCTAGCAAATTGCTTTAGCTGAAGAATAACAGCTTGCTGAGCAAGCCTCCTCAACAGAGCACCCTCAGAGAAGCTTCCTCTGACAAGTCGGGGTCTCCACTCACACTGATGGGGTTTCAGACTTCCCTCACCTGAAGGGCTCCACTCCCAGTCCCAAAGGATAACAGCACCACTGGCACATCAGCTCAGGGGCTGTCCTCGGTGCTTCCACTGACTTCTGAATGACTGTAATGCAAGTCACAGTTCCTGTCCTACTTGTATCCCCTGTTTTTATTTCCCCATCTTATTTCCCCTTTTTAATCCCCATCTACTGGCAAACCAGACTTTGGCTTTTGCTGCTCGAGAAAGTCCATTAATGGAGCATTACTGTAATAAAGAAATGCAAATACAAGCCTTGGCAGTAAGCATTTGCTAAAAATTTATCTCCGCGGAAAAGTCATACTGCTGTAACTACACCAGGATGACTAATATAGTTTGATGCTGTCATAAAAACACAACTAAAGACAACAAATAAGCTACACCAGTAGTATTAGCCATCTTTAACTAGAGGAAAGTTCAATGTGTCGATATGACCACTCAGAACTTCCGATTAAATCACTGCATGGGTAATTCAGCCCATTACACCAGTGCAAAACTTGCATGTTCCCCAAATCTTAATAAGAGAGGAAGCTTGAAATGCACTGCCTCAGGTGACGCAACAGCAGACGGCCCACAAGCTGTCTCTGCCACCTCTGTTCACACCTCTGATGACCTTTTTGGGACCATTTCACTGTATTCTCAACCACAACAGACCTCAATAGCTACAAGCAGGAAGTTTGTTGCAGGTAGAAGTTTTATCTTTGCTCCCCATCACCTTTTTGGCACATGGAGCTGTATTGTCTTAAAAAGAAGCAAGGTTTAACTTCAACATTTGTCTGCAATCAGCTCTTTCTAAAATATATTGTTGGAGCACAAGCTTTATATAAGCTTTTCGGTTTTAGATGCTATTTTCTAACCCCCTCACAAGTTTACTAAAACATTAAAAGGATTGCAGTGTTGACTAGAAAAAATGGAACACAGACTTACAAAAAAAAAAAAAAAAAAAAAAAAAAAAAAAAAAAAAAAAAAAAAAAAAAAAAAAAAAAAAAAAAAAAAAAAAAAAAAAAAAAAAAAAAAAAAAAAAAAAAAAAAAAAAAAGGGCTTTGCTGAATCACAAAATCTTAAAGAGGTGATAAGGTTTGTATCCTGAGGTGGCTTGTTAAACCAGCTGCAGCATTTTCTTGTTGGAAAACAAGGTGCTATGAGAAAGGGCTGCAGTCAGACTCCAGGGGAGTTTGGGCAGAACTGCAGGATCAGATTCCAGGCTAATTCCAGGTTTACTCTGGAAAAAGAGCTATTGAGATTTAAAACCACTCCTTGGTAGTACTATAAAACATCACACATTCCCACATGCAACTGATTTACTAGATTTCAATGCATCTGCCAGGAGCTGGAATTTCAACCTAGAAATTGGTAAACAGAAGCTTAATAATTTGTGTAAAAAAACCGAGAAAGACTGTTTTTACCCAGATCACTAGAAACCAATGGGATAAGGAGTATTCCTTTGGGACACGTGGTGCTAGATTGCAGATGTGATTCATAGAGACATTCAATCAGATGGCACATCAAAAGCAATGGTAAATTACATATCTTCAATAAAAAAAAAAAATTAAGTCATAGATACTCGGCCATGGAGGAAGGCAATTATACTTCAGCATTATTTGTTAAACAAGAGGCACAAGATAATACATAGTGAATTTTTTGCGATAATAGCCATTGCTGGTCATTCATTTTGAAGAGAATAAATCTGTCACTTGAGTGAAAACAATTGACAGCACCATTTATTACCTTGGATGCTTCAGAATAACAGCACAATTTACATGTTGCCCTTTGGCACCGGGACTCTCAGCTTGCTTAGAAACAAAGCAAAAATATCTACAGACCTGGTAGCAAGGATTTAAGCAGCAGCTGACCTTACGTGGTATATTTAAACTTCTGTAACGGTGCACTCTTGCTCAGCCCCTGGTTATAGGAGAAATAGGTTCTTCTGGAGAATCCACAGCCTCGAGACTCTGAAACACAAAGGGTCACGCAGAGGTCTCTGTATCTGATAGTTCAGAGAGTAACATTTTAGCTCTGATCCTCTGAGATGTCTCCTGGGAATTAAAGATATTTGGTTTCCTTTCAGAGGCTTTAAAGGGCTGGGTCCATCAGAAAGAAGGAAATTTTCCCCTAGCTCATGAAGATAAATCTTTGTGCTAAATCTTAGCTTTCTTTTTCATATGAAGAAGGCCAGATCCTTGGTACATCTAAGCCATTTAGCCCACTGAAAAAGAAGCCAACGAAACCTATGGGAAACACCGTGTTACTAGAATAGAAAATATTCAGCCAAAAAATACTCTAAAAGTCCTAAAATGCTGCCCTTTATAGTAATATCTTTGCAGTATTAGCTGTTGGCTGGTGTTTCTTTTTAAGAAGGTTAATAGGTTTCCTGTGGCACCTGTTACAAATGCACGAGACACACTCAAATTTGGGATCGATTATAACAGAGAATTCTGCAGACAATTTTGGAATGGCATTTTAAAGAGGTATTTGGCTTCTTGAATCCAACAGAAATATTTAGATTGAGAGCTATTATAAACCTCTATCAAGCACTTCTGTATACTTCAGTGGCAAAAAGCTGTCCAGAATAGATCAATTGGAAAATATCTCACACTCACCCTTATGGGATTAAACTGGGATTTCAGGTCTATAAATGGAGGCTCATCTCAGCCAGGCACTGGCGAGGCTTTCTCTCTGTGCAGGGAGGTCTCCACAACTCCAGCACACTGATGCAAGAGCCAAAATACACAGCTTTTCCCACCACGAAACCACTCAATTTAGCGATGTCCATTCCAGCTCCCGAAGGTTCATGCTGCTCTTCCCTTAGGCGATGGTTCCCCGCGTCTGCAGAAAGGGCAGGCCAACACCTTGTAACTCTCTCTCTCTCATTATACTTAAAATTTAGAGTGGGCTGCTATGTTTATTTTAATTTTCCCCCCGTTTGATAGCACACAGCAAGGTCAAGAGACTGGCCATTTACTAAGAAGCTCTATTATTCCCAAGCACTATTCTACACATTGTAAAATCCTAGGGAGATTAATGCAGCTGGTGGTAGCACTTACATTCTTAACACATAACTTGTGCCTTTGTGCCTCCTCCCGCAGCACCCTGGTCTTTGTAGAGCTACAAAGAAACTGTCACTCTGAAGTGTCCTATTCTCAGTATTGGGACATAGTTATAAGAAAGAAAATGAGATCTTGGGTTTCAGGTATCTTAACGGAAGATTTTAGCCCTTTGCTGTTACAGAACATTTGCAAAAGATCCAGGTTATATCTGGTTTCTCAGCCTTTTTTTTTCCTTCTTATTTTAATTCCTGGAGATGCTAACATATAATCAAAATTTCTTTTTTTCCTTTTTCTTTCTTTTTTTTTATAGTTGTCACCAATCTGTAGTTATGTTGTCAAATAAACTGCTGATACAGGTGTATCATTTACTGTAATTTCTAGCAATGCTGAGAGGGGAGTTTCATTTTTTTTTCCTTTAAACACCGCAGCATAAAATTCCACCTGACTCACATGTCAGTTCAGAGCTCAAACACACCCTAATCTAAAACCTCCATTTGAATGAACTGAATGACCAAGAAAAACATCAGTAGGACCTGGACAGCCCAGAGCCATGAAACCCTCTGTCCGTAGCAGCAGACCAGAAACCTCTGACGAACCACAACCCCTTATTACAAACAGCAAACACCTGGAGGTTTAAACATCTCCCTCTGCAGTAAAGTCAAGAAAGGAAAACTTTAGGTAGGGGTTATTTAACCATTCATTCCAGTATTCAGAGGATAACGCTTCTCTTCAGAAGAGCCAGGGTAAGATACTGTAGATGGTTCTCGTTTTTACACTGCTCTTTGCACACCGAAATGTGCAAATGTTTGGGAACTCCATGCGATGAGATTTTTGGTTTTCTTCGTTCCTCCAGGCCAAGAGTGTTTGTTCTCTGCCTCAGATCTGACACAGGGGTTCTGAAGAGGAATTATGCCTAGTCTGGGCATAGCTTTATAAGGTGGAAGCTAGATCTCCTCACATTTAGAGTTCTCTCAGCCAGGCCTAAAATCCTTTATCCTGTTCCCTTCCTTGTCTCTTGCTCCACATCTGCCGCCTTCTTAAAACAAACAAAATTTGGCAATGGATGAAGCAGCACAATACCAGTCTCGTGGGGCAAACAGAGGTCACATACCGTATCTCTGTCTATGGAGTCTAAAAGCAGAGTACTTAGTGTTATTAGCTTTTCTGCACGAGTGATCAATCCCAAATTGGACATACGGGTGCCGCGGATGGACTGATAAAAGTAGCATTTATTTTTTCTGAATGGGCTATTTACTACTTACTTGTGACTGCAATAGCAGACTGCGAGCTATGCTTCAGTGATATGCTGCTATCATGCCTTGTGATAAGGCTGAACCATTAGGCAGACAAATAATAAATAAATAAATAAATAAAGGGAAAAGCGCTTCTGTAAATGCTAGGGGAATACTTTAAGGCAAGCTGGACGTCTGCTTAGGGAGTTGACACCCCTAAATCGTGTCCTTGTTCCCAGGGCTATTCCTAATACTTCCCTGCAGGGATATCTGAAGATATAAAATAGGCTCCCACCTATTTTAGGTAGGTATTGTAGGTACAGCTCTACCCACAAAGACTTCATCTAGAAGGCTTTACAACAGAAGGACCAAATGCTGCTTCCCTTTCTCAAACTCACTCAGAAATAACAAAATGTCCAGTTCTTACACAGCTTTCCTTCACAGCCCTCGGTGAAGGATGATATCCTTTATTTTACAAGTGAGGAAACCAAGTCACAGTCACGCTCTGCCCAGCAGCACAGCCTGCGTTTCCCTACGTACTGCTGTGGGGCTTTGCACACCAGCAGACCTTAAAAAAAAAAAAAAAAAAAAACGGGGGGGGGGGGTTTCCCCCCCCAAAAAATTAAAAAAAAAAAAAAAAAAAAAAAAAAAGCCCCTCCAGATGAATCATATTAAAGCTCAGATGACCTTCACTGCAGTCTAAGAAACTCACTCTGACACTATCACCCACGCAGCCTGTAAGGCGATGGGAAATTATTGCCTGGCTTTGACATACCATCTTCTCAGGGCCTTTTGCTGTTCAGATCACCTTTCTTTGAATTTGAAAAGTTTCTGCTTCCTGTGGAGCAGGGCAGGTGCATAATGAATCATATTAAAGCTCAGATGACCTTCACTGCAGTCTAAGAAACTCACTCTGACACTATCACCCACGCAGCCTGTAAGGCGATGGGAAATTATTGCCTGGCTTTGACATACCATCTTCTCAGGGCCTTTTGCTGTTCAGATCACCTTTCTTTGAATTTGAAAAGTTTCTGCTTCCTGTGGAGCAGGGCAGGTGCATACAGCGGGGGGACTTCTTACCAGCCCGGGGCCAAGCAGTTGTTCCTGAAGGTGACTACGAGGCCCATTGCGGCCCTTATTCGGTCTTCCCTATTCTCAAGTGTCTAGAAGGAACCGAAAGAAGTCGTGGCCTGGGATCAGGGACACCAGAGCAGGGCACTGCCTCGAGTCCAGTCATGGCCTCTTGCAGCATGAGAGCACCACCCATTTCTTTAAAATACTCCCCGAGCTTCTTTTTTTTTTGTTTCACTTCCCTTCTCTGCGCTACTCTTTGGCACTGCAGACCTCATGTCAGGACTTTAAAACCCAGGAGCCGGCAGCCAGACAAGCTCGGGTCACTTCTCCCACACTCAGCCCAGCAGTGCAGGCACACGCGGGCGGCTGCCTGGCCCGAGGGCTTTTGCAGGAGCATCTGCTCCACCACAGCAGGTGAAGCACGGAACATCCTAAGTGGTCTGAAATTCACTGCTTTGCTGCTCCTCAGATAACTCCCTTTATAAGCAGTGCCCTTTTCACGTGGCAAGCCTGCTGACCTACACTAACACGTCTAAGCTACTCTGCTCCAGAAAGGTCTTTCCTCCACTTCCACTAGGAAACCGTCCCACGGAGGCTGAGGGTCAGTGTCCCATCTGAGCACAGTGGGCATCAAAGGAGCAGCACAAGAGCCAGACCCTGTACAAAACGGGGCACAGAATTTCCCTTCACCAGGAGCCTCTGCTTAGATCATTTTAAACCCACTGTGAAATCATAGCCCAAGCTGAATACACCCCCTTTTAACACCAGGAGAATTTTTTTTTTCATTTGCAGATTAACTTGAAAAAAATCACTACTCAAAATGAGGAAAAATATTTCCTTTTCAGATGGCTTTATAAGTTGCTCCAAGTTGTTTGCAGCCCAGCAATTTGAAATGTCTGCTCTTGCAAAGCTGTCTACATTTTTTGGCACAGCTTAGTTTTTCCGCTGCAAATCCCATGTGATTAATCTGTTCTTCAGAAAGTGAACGGCAAACAAGGAAGCCCAGTTGCAACAGAAACCTATGGGAACCTTTTCATGATTTTTAATGGGAACTGAACGAAACCCTGGGTTAACTCAAGACATTGAAACAATCCCCAGATTGAGACAAACACGGTAAATGCTTGGGACGCCAGACGTCAGGAATGGACCATAATGATCGACCTTTCGTATCCCCAGATAACGATACTCCCGGCTCTGGCTGACTGGCACAGCCGTTTGTAGGGCACGTATAAATGAGAGCCGTATCCGACAGACCAGGGTCTCAGGGGTTTGTGACAGTTAATTATTGTGGCTGCCCCTCAAGGCTGATCGATAAATGAATACAAACAGGGCATGCACGCACCAACCATATGCGCGATGCATCTTTTATGGGAGCCACAACTAACAGTGTGCCGGGGTCTGGCAGTTTGCTTAACACACCCCACACGCAGACCACCCACGCGCTGCAGCCCATTAGACTTGCACATGCCAACGAGGGTCGGCTCTGCACCAGGGGAGATTAGGAAATCTCCTCATGACCGCTTGTTCCTCCCAGCTTCATCCCTGACTGCAGAGACGGCATAAACTATAGGAGACAATGTCAAGAGAGAGAGTCTACCCAGGTCCCGGATAAATCACAGGAATGAGACACCTCACGGGTCACCTTGCTCAGCTCCCTCGAGGTCTGCAGCCTCCGCTACCACAAGACTTTCGCCTCACCGGTGCGACTGCCCCCAGCAGCCATCCTGCAAGAGCTTGTTAACAAAACAAGCCCATGAGCACTGCCGTTCTCCAAGCCAGACACTTGAATCATGAGATCATAAATAGGGCTGATCAAATCATAACTAACACGCCTGACAGCTTTCGCTGCTCGCTCTCCCTTTGTCTCACACAACGGGGAGAAAAGGGGACTTGGAGCTGAAACGAGAAGCCCACAACACATTGTCGCAGCCTCAGAGGTGTTACTGGGATTTGCTGGGCAGCAAGCATGCTTCTCCTAGTGCAGTATAAAAGAAGCTGGCTGCATCATGTCCTGCGTGCCCGAGCACTGCAGCAAGGGACCTGGTGCAGGCAACCTCCGGGCAGAGCAGGCAGGGGCCCAGCAGGAGCCCACATGGGAAGCGTGTGATGGAGGGAGGGGGGTGGGATGGTGCAGCACAACCCATGCTAGGCTGTTCAGCTGGGGGGTATGTGAGAATCATGGTGAAAGCATACTTTTTGGCTATAACCAGAAAGTGACAACCATAAGAAGTCATAAAAATGAAGGCAACTGGTAAAAATCAGCAAGAATTAGGAAAATATGCTTCCTTTCTTCATCCATAAAACAAGGATAACAATATTTCCTTACCTGACAGGTAAAGCATTTCTGTGGGTCTTCAGTTGTTGGGTCAGGAGCATCCTCTGGGACTCAAGCACCAAGTCAATAGCCAGGGAAACAAAGGCTCTTGCCCCAAGGGGTAACAGGCAGGGCAGCTGCAGGGGCAGCCCCAGCCGTGGCCATCAGGCACCTCTATAGGGATGGGCCAGGGCTGGGACAGACCATCAGCCCACAGGTGGTGCCTGTCTCAGCAGGGCCAGTGGCCAGGCAGGGCCGTGGCAGAGCTGGAGACACCCTGCAGCATCACTGGGGCAGGAGGATGGCCCCAAGCTGACCTGAAATGGGCTCCTGGAGCCCCAGGTGGGGCCCATCAGGGCCATCAAGGCTTATTAGTGCCCATCAGTCAGGTGCAGGTGAAGCTCTTACACAGTTATCCAAAAGCAACTACAGTGAAGCCAACACAACAGTGTAAGAGCCACCCCAGCCACAGCAGTCCCCATGCAAGACATGAGCCACCATGCCATGGGGCCACTTCTCCCATTTAGCATGTCCTATTGCACCCAGCCCAGGCTTCGATTCAAGGGGCAATCCAAAAATGCAAGTGGGTTTGTAATGCCATGAGCAGTCTAACCAAAAGGAGGAGATGAACAGCTCTACTGCATCAGGTTATAAGAAACGGGCCCAAAACTGCTCATGAGGTTATTTTTACGAATAGCAAATTAATGATAGGTTTTTGGAAGGAAAATTGGTATGGGAGGAGATGGATTTTCCAAAATGTCAGAACATTTTGTTTCAACATTTTTCAAAATGAAAATGTTGACATTTTGCAAGAACAAAAAAAACTAATTTAGATTTTAGCAGAATGTTAAATGTGGATTCATCAATAGGAAAACTCAAGAAAATAATCCATTGTATGTCAAGCATTTTAGAACTTAGCTCAAAATTAATTTGGGGCTGGGATTTGTTTCATTAATTGAACCCTTCTGGAAAGTACAGGTTTCAGCTGGTCTGAAGTGATACAACCCAGTTTACACATTCAGGCATTGAGATAGAAATTCTACACTCAAATTAAAGGAAAGTGGGAGAAGATAAACCAGCTTGAAAGAGCAGCACTTACTGAGACACGAGGAACAGGTTGGGAGAGGGAGTGAGATGTACAGGGCTGAACTCCTGTGCAGATCACAGGGGAGAATATTCTAAGCAAAGAAAATTATGTAGAAGTGCATAGACCCCACTGGAAAGGGATAGAGGATTTAGCATTATAGGGGGAAAAGTGGGATGCAGAAGACGACAAGAGGCTTTGCAAACATGTCTTAATCCCCATGCATCCTCAGGCTAAGCCCAGCTTCAGAAGCTATAAATGTTTAAATAAACATGAGTCAATTTATTATTCCTCTGTGTTTCAGATCTTCCTTACCTTCTGCCTGGCTCATTTACTGCAATTAAATGCTTGTAAACAGATTATAACCTGAAAGCTACATTTTCCTGGTAAGTGGTCACCTTAACCTCCTCTGCTTTGACTGCAGCTAATATTCCCCAGGTCGCGCTATAATCACTGAGTAATGCGACCAAAGTGAATTGCTAGGTCGCTTAGTTCAACAAAACTATCTCCAGCATCCAAACCACACATGCGACTGTGCTTTGCTGCTTACTGTGACAAGCACTGCTTACGCAGTCAGGAAAAAATTGGTAATGTCATAATTCTTAAAAATCTTAACAAAACTTGCCCTGAACACAGGACACATATGCTGCTCTATTAAACTAGTAAGTGCAATAATGAACTCTACACTCATCTAGTTTTGATTTCTTGTTGGTTGTGGCATTGTACACATTGCGAAACCAGCAAAGCGGAGCCTACTGTGAAACGGTGTAATTTTCTGGAAACCTAGGTAAGCTTCTCCAAGACATTCTAAGAACTGGGGTTTGCTCACCTTGTTTTTAACTCAGTCCAAAATAAGCTTCATGACAACCTATACAGGCAGGGGGGACCTGCACGAGCATCTAGAGGAACCATTAACAAGACTGACTTTTTTAATGCTTTGTTTTTAGGGGCAAGGTCTGAGCTGAAATACTACTGACAGGAACAAAGTTTATTGCGGCTTCTCAAATGGGAAGCAGGTTTTGAGGTGGTGTGGATGAGTGTAACTCCACTGAATCAAGTGGGGTTACCAGTTTATAGTAATTGGTAGTCTTAGTCTGTATTTTCTGTCCTCTTTGACACTGACTCTGTCAAATTGCATCGATTGTTTCTACCAGGGAAAAAAATATTAGGGGAGAATAAATGTTCCTTCCACATTTACATTAGAAGATTTTGCTCTCTCCTGAACAGGACCAAGCAGGCCATTTCTCTCCTTATTTATATACCCCTCCTCCTCTCCCTCCCAAAACCCACAAAATATCTCTGCAGAAATGAGTATCTGTATTTTCTGTCCTCTTTGACACTGACTCTGTCAAATTGCATCGATTGTTTCTACCAGGGAAAAAAATATTAGGGGGGAGAATAAATTCCTTCCACATTTACATTAGAAGATTTTGCTCTCTCCTGAACAGGACCAAGCAGGCCATTTCTCTCCTTATTTATATACCCCTCCTCCTCTCCCTCCCAAAACCCACAAAATATCTCTGCAGAAATGAGTACGAAATGTGAAGTTGCCATGAAAAAGAAATACATTGCCTAAACTGAGCTTGCAGCATGAGTTTCACAGCTATGTAGTGTGCCCTCATGGGTTGATCTCTCTACATCCCTTTGGAGAAGCAATCTGAAAATAAAGACCTGTGCACTCCTGCAGGCCAACACGCCGTGCTTTCCTCGACTGCCTAAACCCTAGCAGCAGAGAGGAAAAAGGAGGCTATTGCATGCAAGTCAGTACAGGAAGCCAGCTCTTTGTTTTTACATAATCATCTCTATTCTGAGCTTTATGAAAAGTTCGTAAAAGGGAAGGAACAGAAAGTCACGGTGACAATGCAACCAAAACTCAGAGATGCAGTACGGTACTTAGCAGTGTTTACCTGCTCCAGTAATTCTGATCCCAGGGCAGAGCGCTGAAGATTAGCTCCAGACCTCATTAGGCAGGATAGAATTATGTGGGTTAACAAAGTAATACTCTTGGCTTTCTTTTGCATTTTAAAAGTGGCTTGAGACCTATAAAATCCCTTTGAATTTTATTAAAAGTCTTCCACAATCATTTTTCATCCTGCAGCCCAGTTGAGCTGAACTAATAAATTAGCATGTTATCTGTGTGGATATCCATTAGAGCTTCAAATTAGGATTATTAGAGCCAAAAACCTAACAATGCTGATTACAGCTGGGGAGGAAGCAAGCTGGTCCACCAAGCAACGGGCACCAAGGATAATGAATGAGGGACACACCTACCCCATGAGCCCACAGGAGACGGGCAGCATGAAGAAGAACATCTCCAGCTGCCAAAAGGGCAGGCTTTGGACACCCTGAGCAGGCAGCCAGAGGCAGGGAAAGCCAGGCCGGAGCCCGCTAGGTTTGAGTATGTATGAAAGCCTCAGTGAAGGCTCATCAGGCTTATCCCTACTGCACAGTCCAGATGAGTTTTTGCTCGTACTGAACCGGTACTGGTTGCCCACGTGCAAGTCCTGGCCACAGATGAACTCTGCTTTTCAATTGAGTTGTCTGCCTCAGCTCAAACCCTGCTAAATACGAGACGGCCGCAACACGAACATAAGTCGCACAACTTTTTAGTTGCTACAGCTCCAGGCAGCGTAGTGGCACACATGGTTTGAAGTTGGAGTGATGTATTCATACTTGGCATCAGCTTCCCCCAAGTCTTTTGCTTTTCTTCCTCACACACTTTGGAATTTCTGACCAAAACGTCAGTACAAGTAGAGTGTAATACTTTTTTTGCTGTTTTGCAAAGCTCACAAACAGGCAAACTTAAAAAAATGAAGCCAGGGTGTAAAAAACAGGTGTAAGATGGAAAGCAGATGCTGGGAGATTGTTGTTTTAAGTGAGCTTCATCAGCAGTGCTCTTGGCCCGAGTGCTGTTTGTTCAGTGAAAGCTGGTAGGATGCTGGCTACACGTCTCGCTGTCCTGATCGGCGAACGGAGGAGGGCAGTGGGTGGCTGGATCTGAAACTCATTGGGGTAACTGAAGCACATTGCAAGGGCAGAGCTGCTGCAGCCCCCGAGCTCCCCACGCCGGTCCCAAGCGGAGAGCCAGGACTGTGCACCCAGCCAGGAGGCTCTGGCCACTGGGGAGCCGCACGCTGCTTCCCACTCCCCAAGGGTTCTGCAACAAGCCAAAGGACCTGGAGGGGCCGTAATGAAGAGAGGGTTAAAAGAGCTTTACACAAACACACACTGAGCCTTCAACAGGCCTGGCCACCAAACAGGACCAAACACCTCCTTCGAAGGGAAACCCACCACGCAAACATGCTTCTATCTTCTTGTCCACGCTCCGCTACCCTGCCCTATCCCTGCAGGACTCATCTTTCTCCCTGCTTTCCTGCCTTCCCAGCCTCCTCCTTTTTCCTTTTCCCTACTGATTTGTTTCTGTCCCCTCTTGAAGGGGTATTTGGGTCACCAGTCACCTATGTGAGCAGGAGCCTGAGGGCTAAGGCACCAAAACGGTCCAAAAGTATGTGCAGGCAGGGGAGTGCAAAGGTAGGTTAATTTACTTTCTCTTCAAGGTATTTTCCAAGGATTATTTTCAACCTCTCAACTTCTCTGATTCCCACGACCCTGTCTCCGAAAGGGCAGGCAGCCGGGCAGCCCAGGTGCATCCCGCAGGGTGCTGCGCAGCCAGCCGCTGCTCCGCAGTGAGCCGCCGGCATTTCGGCTTCCCTCAGAGCAAACTAACCACAAGGCAGGGATTTAAGGGAAATGTCATCACACGCTGCCTGGTTCACTGAACCACAGCAGCTTGGTCATGCTTCCCTGGACTCTTTTTCTTCACCTTAAACAAGACCCAGCTCCCTCTTCCAGGGCTCCAGCCACACCTGCATCAACACCACCCCGCCATTAGTGCAGACAGGGGTTGTTCTTCCCCAAAAGAAAAAAAGCTCCTGCCTGAGCTGAGCCTCATGATGCGCTACCCAAAGTGAATTTCAAGATACATTTCCAAGCTGCTGCTCTTCCCCTGGGGTCATACAGACACCATTTTAGTATGTCTTTATTTCCAGCCTTCCTCCTCTTCATCTAATTCCCTTTCGCCTCACACTCCTATCCTTTATTACTCTTCTTCTATTCTTTTCTAAGAGAAAAAATGTTTCTTTTTAGTCTCAGTGTCTGTTCCTTTCCTCCTGTCATTCCCTTCATGTCTTATCCACGATGATATTTTTGTTCATGCAATAACTAGTTTGCTCTTTCTCCTCTTCCCGCTGGGCTACTTTGATCTACTGTTCCTATGTCTGTTTTACACGTTCCTTCTCCTCCCTCCAAAGACACATCAGTCTATTTCCCATCCCCTCCTCCTTACTCATCTCTCTCTTCCTGCTCTGATCTATTCTTGCTGCACCAAACTTGTTTCATGTGTAGACGGTTTTAAAACCTGCTCTGCTGCCCCGATAAGCATTGCAGTAAGTGCTGGAGAATACGGTCTGTCAATCTAGTCACCCTAAACCAACACAGGATGTCACTTTAACACCCTGCCTTAGCCATGCTTTATTAAGAAGAAGAACACCTGACTCCCAAAGGAAAACCTAAGCCAGGGAACACTTAGGACGATAATCCCTCGGTCACTTCAAGTTCAGCAGATCACGTTGCAGCACAAACCTGGAAGAGCCCCTGGGGACCCGTCCCAGTCACTGCCCAGATCTCCAGCAGGAAGGGTGCCAACCAACAGGAATGGCCTTTTCACTGTCTGTAATCAAGAAAATCCCCTGAAAATGAATAAAATTCACTTGCAGCTTCATAGGACTGTGGAGAGAGGATCTTTTAGAGCTGCGTACTCTTAGTTACAATAAATCACAGCAAGATTCGGTGTCAAGCAGCAGGGAGCCTGCTGGCCCCCCACAACGGGAAACCTGAGGGTGAAAATTACTCTTCCCCTCCACATGACAGCCATTTACTAACCTGTCCCTTGCCCTGAGAATCTGTAAGCAGGGAGAAACAAGAAAAGTCTAAAAATCATGCTTTGCCACCCTGTGCCAAACAAGACATTAGCGCTTTCTGCAATGTCTCCTCCTGATGAAACCTCACTTCTACCCAACCTGGCCACTTTGGGGAGAAAGCAGGTAAACAGCAGGAACAAACGGCATGGGAAGTGCTGTAGCATCCCCTTCTGAGACTGAATAACGTTTCCTCGGGGGCAGAAGCTGTGAAACAGCCTTTTGCAGCCTGAGCGTTTGGACACAGAGCACAAATGCCACTTGGTGCCCAGCAAGTGCCCCCTGGGCATTTGGGCAGGCTGCCAGGCTGCTCGCCCAGCTGTCTTGCCTCCGGGGTTTGATGAGGAGCACTTAATCTGAAGGTTACAACAGAGCATTTTGGCCACTTCAATTCATAAAGCATCATCCAATGATTTCATTAGTGCTGCAGAGCTGTGGGACTGGCACAAATGTTGGCATTCAGGCCCGGAAAGGAGAAAAGAGGCTTACTTCATTTTTGTTTGTTCCAAAGTGGAGAATATGGGAACAAAGTGATGTGCTTGTTGTGATAGGACTGGTTTATCAGCAAAGTGAGTCCAAGTTAAAAAAGACCCAGTTGATAGCAAATGAAACATACTGTTCATTTACCAGAGCATTTGCAATGTCAGTCCCAGAAACCTGGTGTTGTTTTCTTTTACCTTACACAGCCATGTAAATCAGTCATTCCCAAGGTGATAACTGCAATGAGAGCCATGATAAGGCCAAGTTTTCCTCCCTGATCTCCAGGCCCTGAATCCTCCAGGCTCGCTAATGACAGCAACCTGCAAGTGGGCTCTGTGTGCGCTCAAGCACCCATGAAATAATAAGGTGGCCACAGCAATCCTTATGTCATTGCAAAGGTTAGGTGCAGGCTGCCCTTGGCATACCCCACATCCAAACCTGGTTTGTGTCGGGAGGGGGGGGATAAGAAAATGAAGATGAAGCAAGTCTCAGCAATTGCTTCACACGTACACACACACACGGTGCGTTGTTCAATAGTAATGGTCTGAAACATTATACTTCCACAATGCTATAACAGCATCACTTAGAGTCATTACATGAGCATAATGCAGTTCAATTTGGCAGCGTGCGGTTTGCCTTGGTTTTTTTTTTTAGTACAGAAAGGAAGAACTAGAAGCCTTGTGAACTTTTGGTGAGCTCATCCTAAATAATTTCACTGAAATATAAATTACTATGCCGAAAGTCAGCTCAATCTCTGGGAAATTAAATTAGCCCATTTATTAAATATGGTTATTTCTATATACAGGGGAACAGTTCGAGTACCTGACAAGCATCTGTTGCTACTTTGACATCCAACTGCGCCTGCTGCAAGTGGGCACGGGTCTCCTGTGTCCTAGATGCCAACTCTATGGCCATGTCTCAAATGCTCTAGGGAATCTAAAATGTCACAAGACACCTACATTTGGGCACCTGATTCAGTCCCACATCGCCCTGCAATAGCAGGTGATGTAACATGATAAACCTCAGCATGGAAAAATCTCTCCTCTGCACGATTCCCAGCCTGCCTCTGACCAGGAGCTCATCAAGACCTCACAAAATTACCTGCTGGTACCAAGCCAGTTGATTTAACTAGAAAGGCTTAATAAATATTGAACAGCCTATATACATATGGTGTAAATATAGCATACATTTGTGCCTCCCCTTTGAGGTTCTACTTACCAATAGTGACCAAATTCTGTCCTTGGAGGTATAGTGAAAACCTGTGGACTCAGATCAGACTACAGTCAAGGGCAGCATTTGTTCATAAATTGAAGTGACACAGGTTAATGGAGAAGAAAGATAATTTCATTATCTGAATCTGAACTATCTCATCATGTAAGAAAAACCTTAATGCGGTTCTGATGGCAAATATAAGTAGATACCTTAATAGCTATCATCACTGACTGAACCATATGAATACCTAACACAGTTGTTAGGTATTGTTGTGCTAGAAAACAGCTTTTGACCTGCTGGTAACATTTCATTTTGAACTCAGCACTAGCCACAAAACCCAAATCTTTCGAACTTGGAAAGATGTATACACTGCACATGCAGTGAACTCCTAGCCTTGAGGCTGAATGTTGCCTTATTTGGTGAAAACTGATTAGATTTGTCAGGTGAATAAAATTCTTTATTAAATTTGCCTGGTTGAAAGTATGCCTGTGTATTTTAGTTTTTCATTAGAGCGCTGCTGAATTTGTCTGAAGTAGTTAAGAATATCGTAAGTGATACATCAGTAACAATTGGACCAAGCCGCAGCAGAAACTCCCCCAGGAGGACATGCTTTGCCTATGAAACTGAAGTCTAAATGCTGCTGGTTTCAATTTCTCCCTGCCAGAGGGGAGCAAAAGAGAAATTAGGCTAGGAAAATGTTTTTTGTTTTGTTTTGTTTTTTTTTAAGAAGAGAAAAGACAACCTCAAAACCACCTCTCCTCACTCACGCACACACAAACACTGCCAGGAGGGACAGCACAAATATTTCAGAACTAGCTGTGAAGTTCAGCAACAAGCGTTGGACCAGGGCGCTCAGCAGAACTGGCTGTTCGCCCTCCCCTCTCCTCCTTCCCACCATCCTCTCCACACAGAACGCGTCCGACATCCTACGCCTGGGGAATTCATTTCAGTTGCCCGGGTCTGATTTCTAATTATGATGCAAGATGCACAGTGATAAATTTCCTATGGGATACTCATTATATAGAGCATATGAATGTGCTGTAATCAAGCGTATTTGTTGCTATGGAAAAACACAGCAAGCACGCAGAGCCTTCTGTGTGGCATCTTTAGTGTCCCTGCACTCGGAGTACTTGGATTCCTTGGCAGCACGAGGCATAGCAACATGTTATCTGGCACGAAACCCAAGGACGTTACAAGTTTCCACTGAAAAACTTGTGGGGCTCATTAGCCCGTTGCATCTTCAAGGGGTGTTAGACAATGATTTTGCATTATTCCCTTTTAAAGCAAAGGGATCAAGGAAAAGTATCACGGGCAGCACGAGTCTGACGGTGTGACCTTTCCCTCCTCCTTCCTAAAGCCTGTTGTCTCCCTCTCGCATATATGGGCCACATCCATTTTAGAAGGGGAAACAGGATTGCTGGACCATGTATTCAAACCTTTGCATGCCATGGTTAAACAGGGCTTTCCCTGTGCCCAGGTAAGGGGGTATTAGCCTGAACACCACATCGGGCAATGCCCAGGTAGGACACGCTGCACTAAAAAAAAAAAAGGAAAAAAGGAAAGAAAGTCACCATGCTTATTAATTAAATCCCCTGCTAATCCCTTCTGTGAGGAACTGGTGGAGGTGGGGAGGGTGCCAAAGTGCAGTCCTCTCTACACTACTGAATTAATGGATCTTGGTGGTGCACGGAAATGCTCAGACCATTTGTTTTATGCCTCCCTTATTTTAACACACTTAACCTGTGGCCCAGGCCCGCAGCGCTGGAGCACATTCCTCGAGGGCTCACGCAGTCTCCATAGAGAGGCAGGAACGGCGGCGAAGCCACCTCACTCCGTAGCCTGCTCCACCTGCTCCTCCAAAAAGGAGAGATGAGGAGATAACACTCACTTCCATCATCTTTAAATAACACCCAGTTCGGTATTTCTGGAGGCTTTGACCCAGAGACAGCTTTTTCTGACACTGTGCTTGAGGTGAGAAGGGAGATGGTGTAGCTGCGAAGAACTGCCGATTGCGTATTGATGGCTGGAGTATCGGCCATGTGAAAAGCCATCCGGGTGCTGAGCATCGCAGCTGCCACAATCTCGGTGGCGAAGCAGGCATTGTTAGCGGTGCGCTCCTTGTTCCCGTGAGAAAATTAGGTGCAGCTCTGGATAATTCCTATACCTCCATTTGGGGCAGGTAAATTAGAATATATCATCTGGAAATAAAGAGGGCCAGGCAGGCTTAAGCTGCCATAATAACCACCTCTGCTTAAACACTTAAATGTTAAATGCAGATACAATGATGAGTGGAGTGTTTTTTAATCCAAAACCTGAGTTTACCCATATTGTATTACAGCAGCACCCACATTTCTCTTCACTTCAGGCTGGAGATCTGATTTGTACTTGTTGGCTTAGCCCTGCTGTCCCTATGCAAAAAAAAAAAAAAGCTAGAATGAATTAATCTATATTCTTTTTTAAAGTGGGCACCAGTCCGTTGGATCGAGTGGCACTAAGCAGGGCTGCCACCAACTATTTCTGTGATTTCTATCAAGACTAACAACTCTTACTTCAGTAGGAAGATTTGGAAAAACAGAAGCGTGTGTGTGTGAGAGGAAAGGTATTGAAGCCATCAGGCTCAGAGAGATGCTCTGCCTTCTGCACTTTCCTCTGTTCCCATTTCCTCACCTGAACTCCCCAGCAATAGCACCGTGATATGAAATCCAAGGATGAGGCTGCCCAAGCCATGACAGCCACTTCTGTAAACAGCCAGAGCCAGACCCCACCAGCCTGTTACAGATTTCCACTCGTTCTTCCTCGAGATGAATCCATCCTTGCCTGATTCCCCTGTATATAGGGGCCAAAATGCCTTCAGAGGGATCAGCCATGTGAAGGTGGCACCAGGAGCTGCAGCAAGCCGGGAGATGAAGGAGACATGTTCCTACGCACACGTGAGATGAATCCATCCTTGAAGCTGGAAGATGAAGGAGACATGTTCCTACGCACACGCTGGAGATGCGCTGGCCATGCGGCTGTCAACCTCACTGCTGGATTTGGCTGACTGAGCTGAGAAACCCTGTAATGTAGGAAATCCAAGCAAGTGAGCAAGGAACAAATGGAGACCTCCACATCTGCATGGCCCACACACAAGTTAACAAAAAGGGACAGTCTTTCCAGCAGTCCTCTGCTGGCATGGCCAACAACCCACCAGAGGGATGTGGGTCCTCCCAGATCCAGCAGGGTCGGTCCAGACCAGTGCTGCTGGTCGACTTTTGCTAGCCTGTGTGCAGTAAGTTGGGAGCAGGCCAGGTGTTACGGATAATACCATACAAACAGGTTTCCTCACAGTGCAAACCTCTCCTAGCAGCCTGAGAGAGAGGCTTGGCTTTGCTCAAAGTCTGGCTGCCCAGAGAGGAACGCACAGCCGATGAGGGACACAGCCATTCGGGGAACCCTGTGGCATCACTGCCTTTCTTGTGCTTATTCTCGTTCAAGCATCTCGGGCTACTCCATAAAATCAGATTAATACCACCGGCCCTATTGCTTTTGAAGACTGGCAGCTGGGGAGGAAAGACTAACAGGGTTCTTCCGAGTCACAAATGAGGTAGTGAAAAAGACGGAGCTCAGTTCAGGCTTGCCGCCCCGTTGGGAGAGGTGGCGTTTCCTCCAGCCCATACACTCCTAACCACAGCCTCCCAACCCATCTTCTCCAGCACATGGGCAGAACCACTGCAATACCGTGCACGCAGAGAGCAAACTGAAGGTAAACAAGAACTTGTACTTGATTGCCACTTCCCATTAATCCTGAAGAGATTTTCACTCACCCAGAGAAGTTGTGTTTTATTTACCTGCTAGCTCCTCCAGTCTACAGTGCATTTTGGGGAGGCACCGTTACCCATATTATTTGTACAGCTCGCACAATGCCATCCCAACAGCCTAGATGCTATAAAACATAAACCTACTAGCTTCATAAACACTTACCAACATCTCAGGCTCATAACTCTCCCCAGAACAAATGCACTGATGAAAACTAATGTCTCTACAAAGAGGTTGTGATATAAAACCAAGGTGACAACAGACCAGCGACTGCCACGCTCCCAAGCCCCTGGCAAGCGGGCAGGTTAATGGTGAAGTGTTATTCATTGAACTTGAAGGAAAACCGTTCAAAACATTCTTGGTTTTGTTAGTGTAGCTTTTCACAATTCTTATAAACAAGAAATTTGACAAGAAATACACAATTTCTCAAGCAAAAACACACACACAAGAGTGAAATTCCCCTCCTACTTCAAGGGAAAAGTGTCTCATTCACTGATGCCAAATACTGATTTAAAACAGTGACAGATACAGACCACTAAAACTTCCCGTAATGAACTGTGGTTTTCAGCATTGGTAAGAAACCTCAAAACACAACAGGAAATGAGGCAAAGGTTTTGTTTTGTTTCCCCTGCTGTTGCTTATATAAAGGCGAAATCGTTATCATTTATTGCTAAATCCATAACTCAAAAAATATCTGATCTTCCCATTGCTCCCACTTCAGCACAAGCCCCTCCGCACTCCCATGCACATGCGTGTCTGGAGGAGCAGCACCGAAAGCAGCACAGGTCTAGGTTATGCCGGGTGTAAGGGAAAGCAGAAGCTTGATTGCTGATTTAAGGTCTTTCAACTGCTGCTTTATTAGGGGGGGGGGGGAGTTTGGGGGGGGGCTTTTTTTTTTTGCTTTTTGACTCTCTGCTGAATTTATTTTTTTATCTCCCTACTGAAATGTTTGATAATCCTCTCTGGCTTTTCTTTCCTCAAGCAGAGGAAACTCTCACTTAGAAAGTTTTGGAGAGGTGATTTTTGTCTTGCCTTTTTCTGCACGTGCAGCCTCCTCACACTTCTCATCGCCCCCTTCCCATCCCAACAGCTTGATAATGAAATTGGGGCATAAAACAAATGTGATAAAGTATAGAGAGGTAAGAGCTTCTTAAAGCCATGCAGTCACAGGAGGGAGAGCAGGAGAGTGCAGCAGGTTGCTGTATTACTGCACCCGTTTCGTATGCTGGATAACTGAGCATCAATTCATAGAAGTGAAAAGAGCTACTGTGAGTTCTCTTATTTCTTGTCTGAGTGTGTCCATGGTGGCAGCAGTTGGGACAGTACCAGTAAATACATACTGAAAAAAATACCCAAAAAGATGACCCTCATTTCTGCTTTTAACTTCTGGACTGTGCATCAAAATTTCCCTGACTTCAGTGCTTAAAATTGGTGACAATTTCATGATTCTTATAGAGTTCTTCAACTCCAAATCAAGGGTAAATACAAATATTTGAGGTTGTACTCCCAGTCTTGGGGACTGATCACACTTCTGGGCTACCTAAGCTTGCAACTCATGAAGTATAAAATATACTTTCCACAACAATTTGTGCCTAGAAACTACAGGCAGATCTGTTTTACAACTCCATGGAAATATTGCAGACAATATTTCCCCAACTGCATTCAAATTAGCTATGAATCTTAGCTATTAACTAAGGCAACATTAGCATACATGTAGCAGAGCAGCTATTGGCAGTACCAGTCCGCCTGTGTCACGCTGCACCTATTCTCGAAGGACAGCAAACACACAGGACCGGCTCTCTGAAGCGAGTGGGAGCGTTGCTATCCCATGAACAGGATTAAGCATAAGCAGTTGTAGACAGGGAAGGAAAAAAAAAAGTTACCTTGGTTTTGAGGACAGAGTCCAAAGAAAGAGCAGTAAAGATCCCAGTGCTGTTTCACTTTGGTAACTCAGCCAGAAGGTGCCATAAATAAGGTCTGCAGGCCAGGATACATTTTGGAGGCATAAAGACAGTTTTCCCAGGGATAGAGATGGTAATCTCTGCTCAGCTGCAAAGGGCTGCAGCTGCTGAATAATTGCTCCAATTCCAGTGGTTTCAGAGACAGCTTATCAGCCTGTCCTGCCCTGCCCTTGGAGTGGGAGGTTAAGGTCCAGGGACAGAGACAAATCTAGAGGGACAAAGAAGTGATAAGTAGAAGGAAGAGGAAGTCCCCTGTTTGCTTCCCATTACACTTCTAGTTTAGAGAGATAAGGATCCTTTTCTTTTTGTCGGAGCAATAAAAGGGAAGTGGATTAGCTGTGTTGGCCGGGATTTTCCTCATGGACCCAGAAGGAGCAGGAAGCAGCGAGCTTGGGTTGTCCGACTCCCTCCCGATGTCCGACTACTGCTGTGACATTAATGATACCGACTGTCCTAGAGGTGAGCAAAGCCTCTTCCACATGGGGATTCACCCCAATGTAGCTACTCCCTATTTAAGGTGAAAAAAAATCATTGGTTTCTACCACTTTTGCCAGATCAGATGGGAATTTTTTAGCAAGAAGTAGCATAGATTTATTAGCTGGGGCACAGCAGTGAGCTG
This sequence comes from Aptenodytes forsteri, assembly GCF_000699145.1. Classification (NCBI taxonomy): domain Eukaryota; kingdom Metazoa; phylum Chordata; class Aves; order Sphenisciformes; family Spheniscidae; genus Aptenodytes; species Aptenodytes forsteri. The sequence continues at coordinate 3,412,099 of NW_008794776.1, forward strand.
ATGCCACCCTACAGCTTCCAGATAACAATAAAGCAATGCCCAGCAGTTCAGCACACAGGAGTTCAACTGTGTCTGTTCCAGCCTGAAAAAAAGACATCTTAAGAGCATTAAAAATAAAAATGAACAAAAATACACCTTTTAAACCTGCACCCAGCAGCAGTGAGACAGAGGGCAGGTAGGTGGGAAGAGGGAACCAAAACACTCCAATGAAATTTAACCTCCTTTTGTTTTCAGGAGGAAAATATGCAGCAGTGTATTGTGCTAACACAGCACTACTGTGCTTAGAAAGTACCTTTGCAGTGGATTCTCCTCTCTCAGCAGCAGGACTGCACCCTGCTTCTTGGCCAAAAAGTTTTGGAGTGATGGGAGCCTCTTGCCTGCAGGGCACAGGGAGCAGGCAGCAGTCCCAGGGAGCTGGCAGCCCCACTGCCCTCGCCCTGGGACCTCCCACTTAGCTTCAGCCCTGGGAAAAGCCCCACGGAGGGGCACGGCAGATACCTTAGAACAACATTTTTTTAGTGGTTATCCATGGTTACACTCAATTTTGTCAGTGAGAACAGCACATAATGATGTCACTTCTTAAACCAGTTTAGCATAATTCTTAGGTGCCTTGATAAGTCTCATTGAACTCACAGGAAATTAAGCAGATGATTATCTAATCAAGAGCACAAACAGCAATAACTTCCCCTTATCTCCCCATCAGCCTAGGATCTCAAAGCAATTTACAGAATGAGTAAGTCAAGACATGTAGCTAATCGCCAAGGGATGGTAATGTGCCCATTTTACAGGTAGGGAAACTGAGGCACACAGTTTCCAGGCAAAGATAAGCATGCTTTCCCATCATTACACTGTCAGACTCATTGAAACCAAGGGGATGACTGTTGAAATGGGAGGATTTGTCTCATGAATGGAGGAAATAGAGATGGCCCCAGAAGTCTGCATCAAGTTACAGATGAAAGCACGGATCAGACAGGAAAATACCTAAACAGCACCAGCTTCTGGGTGCAACGATGGGTCTGTCTCTTACAGGCACATACAGAAGGTCTCTCTCTCGATGAATAGGTACATACATATGTTCCTCTTTGAAATTCATTCTTACATTGCACTGTTGACTTACCGGCCCTCCACGGCAAGGGAGGGGTGATGGATTCACATTAATGTGCGTCCCGGGAAGCAAGCACTTCCCCAGGGGAGCAGCATGATTCATTTTTAATGATACTTCCCCGAGTCCATAGGCCCCATAAGCCAAGAATTACAAGCCTTGAAAGTCATCATCACTGACTGAGCTGTTGTTGGTGAAGGAGGGTTTCCAGCCCAAGTGGGAGTCGTTACAGCAGAGGGATCATTTTAAACTAAGTGACAAGAATATATTAGGGGAAGGAAAATTACACTTTTCAACAACTGAAGAAAATAAAAAACCACTTCCTGCCAGAAATTCTGATTCAGAAACAAGACAAGAAGGCAAATTGCTTCCCCCTGTCTACACTACATGGAGCAAACCTACACACACAGGTCAGAGGCCTAGCAAGAGCCTGAGGCTAAACTAATTATTGCGATTTGCTCGTCTTTTGTAATTAATCTAGGAAAGGCTTAAGGCTGTTAGCAGCTTTAAAGAAGTAAATCTGAAGGACCAATTAATTAAAAACAGCAGTGCTTAATGAGGACCTTTTGGTTCTCTCACGTTGATTGTTATATTTGTTGAAAGTTAAGTTTCCGCTGTCTGTCAGATCTTGTCTGGTCTTGTAAAATAGATCTTCTTACTTGGTGCTTAACCACTTGACACTGGAACAAAAGCTTTCGATTACAAAGCAATTTGTTGGGATTATAATGGAATGAGCTACACCCACGCTCCCTGATTTAACAATCAATTTGAAGCAATGTTCAGTTCAACCAAGAAGCCTTAAGGACCCTGAAACTACAGTTTGGATCTTCTGGTTCCTCTCCTCCAGGCTGGACCCTACAGGTGTTAATCATAGAGGTAGGTTGAAGCATGAACCTCAAATCTTCTTTTGAAGAAAATACAGATGCACTTTTCCTTACTCAGTCTTGCCTTAAATTGGCAATTAAGCACCCATCTCTCTCCACACTTTCTGTGTAAGTGTAAATCTAGTGCAGACCAGGAGAATCATGGCTTGCTTTAACCCAGAAGTGAAATTCAGCCAAGCACCAGAAATACAGTCATGGCTTTATCTTCTTACACCCAACATCACATAGCCAACAGTCAAACCATGTCCTGAAAGTGAGCTTGCACCCCTAGGTCTGCTGTTACTAACAGAGTTCTTCCTCTGATGTAAATGCAGTTGGGTGCCAGAGAAACAAAGATGATGTTACAGAGGTCACAGTCAGCAGCTGAGAGAAAGGGCCAATTCTGTTTCTGCTACGCTCTTGGACCTGGTACATTTAGGACATCTTATGCAATTTTCTTATACATGTGGAAAAATGTTGATGCTTTAGTTTATTCAATCATGGGAACAAGTAATTCACCCCAAGAACACCTATTTTTTGTTTCTGTTAAGCTGGATCTACGAACTCAAGTCTTAACAGCAGAGCTCTGCCGTGCAGGGAAACCTGGACCAACATGTTACCTAAAGAGCATCTACCCTGAGCATCTTACAGAGAACAACAATATCATTCACCAAGTGAATGAGGCATCTGTCATTGGCAAAGACCAGGACCCTCTGCCTATTTGCTGTCCTTATATAAGATATGCAAAAGTGTTCTGTGCTGGAAAAGAAAGACTAGGAAAGGAGTAAACAAGTATGAAAGGAATAAAGATCAGGTTACCAACTTAGCCCCAGAAACAGCCCTTTGAAAAAAATTGGACTATTTTGCTTGGCAAGATAGAGGAAACATATCCATGCTATTCTCTTTCAGACACCTTCTCTGTCATCTGTCCCCACAGCTAGCATTTTTCACATGCAGCAAATTAATTTTACATTCTCAGCAGGCATCCCTTTTAGAGACCAGCCAACTTCCTGATATTTTGTGTTCAGTTTTTATATCAGCAGATCTATTTTAAATAAAAAGCTATGTGTTTTGTAAAACATGAGTGCCAGTAACACAGAGGAAGAATGTGACATTTTTCTCCCCAGGATATTTTGACTGACACATGAAAAAGTCTATAATCTTACATAGGCTCAAGCTGCTCATGTTGACATCCAAACGTTTGGTGAAAGAGAGCTTGATTGCCCTCAGTGAAAGGTGTAGGCTTCTGATTTAGTCTTTCCATCCCAGAAAAAAAAAAAACAAACTGACCTGACCTCAAGCTCTTTCTCAAGATAATTTTATTCACCTGTCACAAATGCAGCAGGTGAATTGTCTTTCCACTACTTAACCAAGTCTCCACACAATATCTTGTTTATTTTCATCACATTCTCACACTACCAGCTGCTCATCTGAGCTGAGCCTGTCCCAAAAGCCATCTCAACTCATTGCTCAGCTTGGTGGAAATGCTCCCTAGCTTTTACAATTACTTGATCCTTAGCTCAACCAAAGCTGTCCCTCACCACGCCTGGAGATCTACCGTCCTCCTGGAGAATCAGTCACCCCCTGCAGAAAGGAAGCATCTGACTAGTCTGTGGAAGTGTCCATAAGAGCTCCATAGCTGTGATCCCTCACCACGCCTGGAGATCTACCGTCCTCCTGGAGAATCAGTCACCCCCTGCAGAAAGGAAGCATCTGACTAGTCTGTGGAAGTGAGAAAGCCTTCCCCATCCCACACAACCACTGTGCTGCCTCATCTCAACATTATTCAGCTTCAAAATCCTCCCAGACAGCAGCATGCAGTCTCCTTGGAGCCTGCTGTAAAATTAGTCAAACTCCAAACAAGAGCCAGAAGCAAAGCTTTAATAAATTTCTGGTATCCTTATGGTTCTGTACTTAAGTGAAAGCACTCCAACACCAAGACAAGAAACATCCCCTAAGGGATTTTCCCCAAACACCACAGTGGAAAATCCATGAGCTTGAGTCATTGTTTCAGACTGATTGTTTCATCAGTGATTGGGAGAAACAGAGGCTGAATTCACCCCACAGCACCCGCAGGGCATGGAAAACCTGCTGGAACTGGGTCTCACTGAGCAGAGACCCCCCAAGAATCAGCTCTGCCTCCCAGCAATGTGCAAGTAGACATGTTATCAGTGTGAACAAGTAGCTCATCTTTCCAGGATTATGAATGAACACAGATTTTAAACTGACCCTTGTGTATACGTGTCAGCATTTATGACAAGTTTATGGCTGAGCCATATCAGCTCATAAGACAGGAATTAACACATGGAAGTGAAAGGGCTTATTTTTCAGTGCAGAGAGAGGTCATCTGTCCATGCTTCAGGCTAGGTTCACGTGGATTTAACCTTTGGGGTTGGGAAAGCTGATAGTTCACTGCTGCATTCATGGCCTCAAAAAGTTGAATGCATATCTGTGTCAGCAGGTGTTAATAGGCTCATACTTCTAAGCCAGATAGAAATTTGGGAAACATGGTGGAAGAGGGAGATTTGTTTCTGGTTCTTCCAGATCCACAGAAGTTTACTGAGGGAGCTGGTATGAGGAAAATGCACCTCTTCTGATTGGGGTGCAGGTACCCATCACCAGCTGGGGCTTAGATCCTGGGTTTGGACATGGGTAAGGCAATTTTGAAAAATTGGAAAACTGCAGAGCTAGAAGAGATTGCTACAGAGTCACAGCAGGGCTAGTGCTTGAAAGGACCAGAGCCCTAGGATTAAACTCTGAGCCTCTCATGGTCATGTAGCAGTGGTTAACCCTGGATTTTGATTTAGTTTATTGTAAGAAACAAAAAAAGGGGGGGGCGGACAGTTCACTGCTGAGCTGTTGAGAAACAGGGCTAGCCTGAAGGATGAGGCTGGCAAAACCATACTGCTTATATTTAATGTTATTACAAGCACAAGTGGGCATCGCTGGACCCAACCAGCCTCAGAGCTGCAAGGGGCTGGTGCTGGGACTGGCTGGATGTTTATATGTGCTCTGGGACCTGCTTCTTGCAGAGTTCCTGGTTTGGGAAAGAAGATATTTACACACGAGCCTTCCCCTGCTTAACTCCATGCCCCCCAGCCCAGCCGGGCACTGCAGGTCTCGGCTTTGACCCATCTGGGCACCCATGGAACCATCCCCATGCCACAACCAGGGTCAGGCAGGGCCCCCAGAGCCGCCTTGCTCCAGACCATGTCTTTGTCAGCCCTCCCAGACAACAAGAGCAAATACAACCTGCCACGGAGCAGATAAATGAGCAGAGGTGGAGCCAACAATTTTCATCTGTTGATATTAAATAACGAAGCAGACTGAATGCCTCCGCCACAACACAAACAGGAGTTCCGCCCTGCGTTTTTGCTTCACTTTCCGAGGGAGACCAGGGTTTTTTCAGCTCAGAGGCATGAGGGGGAGTATGAGTTATTTAGCTGAGCACTAAAAATTAAAGTCACTTTAAGATATTTTTCCTCTTGGCATAAGGTTTCCCAGATCCCAGTTTCCAGCAGATCTCAGCTTGACGCTGTCAGCAGCTTTGCATACACACACACACCAGCCTCAAAAGCCTGGGCAGAAACATTTTAGACACCCGTGCCTGCTGAAGCCTGTCATGAGAGTAAAAGGGACTGCCTACACAGTGTGCAGCATTGACCTTGGCATTACATCCCACATGGCTCCCCATGGCTGTGACCACCACCAGCCCAGACATGGCTGCAGACCTCTGAGGACAATTTCAAGAGGGGTGGGCTGAAGAACTATCACAGCAGCCTCTCCCTCATTAAAACAAACATGAGATCAGGAAGATCTCTGAAGCCAACCAATGGCTAACCTATCTTCTCCCTTTCAACAGTTCAAGCTGAAGATCCCAAACAAAGAAGTTCAACCACCGCAGCACTTCGTACCACTACCATGATTGTTTCGCCTTCCGTTTTCTTGCAGTATAGGGAAAAAAGCAACGTTTCTAGGCACACGTGGATCCACAAAAATGTTTGGACACCTTGTCCCCATTTATTTCACCTGTGTAACCAAGAGCATTTAGGACTACAGTCACATGAACTCCTGGTGATAGCCATAACAGCCCCAGTTAGTTCCTGAGAGATGGTCCCCCCCCTTGCAAGCAGGACCTGGGGAACCTCCTTGCCAGCCAGGGTGAGCCTGTACTTGATGCTCTGGATTATGCCTTTATTTACCTTTATAGCACCACAGGGCATCACATTGCCCAGGAATAATATGGTATTTTCTCCATGTCAGAGGCCTGATGCTCAGATCATTACTTAATAGCAGGCAGAGGGAGGAGAGAAGATAGCCCTAAAGAGAAATCCCTCCTCCCCTCAAAACTCAGCCTGGCCACTACCAATTTGTCTCCCCAACAGCTGTGCCAATGTTTTGTGTGTCCATGCAGTAAACTGGGTTATCAAACTGATCCATTATAAACTGCGTATAGACAATTTTGCAACTTCCCAGGCATCAACGCAAGACAGGCAGAAGGCTGGCAAGTTGCTAATCACTCTGGCTAGATGGCTTAACAGCCCCTGTCCACAGTGACTGGGTAGAGAACAAAAGATCCTGGTCCAGCCACATTAATTTCTTATTTGTTTAGTTCAACTTGATAAAGACCATGGCAGCATCTGGCTGCTTTTAAACAGAGGGGGCAGAAGGGTATGAATATCTGATTAGTTGAGTATTATCCCTCTAGATCTGGACCTCAGCAACTCTCTAGGATTGCGATTTTTGCACATTCACTGCAGAGTGGGACCCTACTGGGAATGAGGGAATCCAGTGGTCACTGGAAACATCGATCTCAGACCCCCTGCAAATCACAAAGCAGAGAAAAAAGCGTCTAATGTTTGTTCTTCCCATAATTCAAAGTATATAAAAATCTAGTAAGATATTCAGGAAAGGAATATCTAAATGCTGTCTGTCTTGCACAGGACAAGAACACTTGCTTGGAAGCAATCAGAAGATGCTTGATAACATATTTGCAGCTATGTCACTAGTGACCTATCAGTCTCCTTACATATGAAGATAGATGTCAAGGCTGAGCCATTGTGTATTCTTGAGACACAAAGGAGAATACTTTGAAAAGTAGTCCCAGAGCGCTCCAGTCATCACCATGAGATGAAGCACAATAAGACATCTGAAAAGCTGTGGCAGTTGTTTTATGTCTGATATGTGTTTTTGTGAATAGTAGCTTCAGTAATTTATGTTCCAGTCAAAAAGCTTTTTGTAGCCTTAATACACACAGTGGTTAACCCTTCTACTCCTCAGCTCAGGAATCTGTACAAGTCACTGAAGACAAAGCACTATCCTTGGCTCCATCTCCAGCGTCCTCTTCAGATCTACACACTAACATCCCTTATTTTCCATGCATGTAGACTAGCTGTATCCCTGAAGCACAGAAGATACTTCAGGATACTTCTTTCAGAGTATCAACACCTGACTTCCTCTACCCTTCTGCAGCCTACCCCTCCCTCAACATCCTTCATTTTGTTCCTTTGGGGCTCCCTCCTCTCCTTCCTGAGGAATCCATCTTTTACCTTTGCTGCCTGTACAAACAATGCCATCCAACCCTTCCTGCAAAAGTTTTGCAAGGGATCAATTCTCTAAAGATCAGTTCAACACAATTTCCAGTCTTTCTTGGGAAATACAGGTTTTGCAGAATGACCTCTACAAATCATTCCCAGGCACAAATACACCTAAGTTGTACCCAGCAGCATCTAACACTTTTTAGCTGGTGGGATCTCAGAAATATTTGCAGTAGTTTTGCATGTGAGTGCACATGCATAAAATGCAGGAGATGATTAAGAGAACAATATCATACAAAAAAAAAAGAACAGAGTGGATAATTCCTTATCACAATACCACCAGTAGGACAAGAATATTTAGTCTTATATTCTGGAAAACAAGAAAAACATCCTTGCCTTGTAAAGGATACTATCTCTTCTGCCTACACGCCTCTCTCCACCCTGAGCCTGCATTGGCCTGTGCCCGACTCTGCAGCCTTGAGACAGTCAACGAAACCCTCACAGACAGCTAATGCAGGGACACAAGATGCACTGAGATCCTCTAAGGTGTTCACATGTCAGTGGAAAAAAGTGATATAGTAACAAGTTTGTGTGATGTCTGCAGCTGCCTCTGTTGCATCGTGCTGCCACTGCATGTCACTGTTAAGACAGAACGGCAATAAATGACAGGGATTTTCGGGAAGGCTATAAATCTCTGGTGGAGGTGGACCCCACAATCCTCAAGAGCTGCCCCTGGTTGTACCTTAGGTCAGCCCCACTCTCCTAATGCAAGTACTGATTGAAGACCTGAGGCCTCATTAGCATTTGGGCTAAGCTGAAAGCAGCAACAGAATAAAAACACATGCTTGGAAGAGAGAAAAGGTGGGAAAATAGATACGAGAAAAAGGATGCCAGAGGGAAGGGCAAAGAGCAATGGTTAAAGATCACTGGCAAGCAGAGTCGAAGCTAAATCATTACCTCTGCCAGTGTCTATCAGCAATGAGGTCCTTATGAATTTCATAGCAACATAACTATCTATTTCTCCGCTAACAAAAAAAACATCTCAGTCTGCTCAAAATTAATAGCAGCTAAATAGGGACCAGTTCTTGCTATACCTTCCTGGTGTGTTGGCAGCCCATCAGAAGAGCAACTCTCTCAACAGCACTGTAATAGCACAACCTAAAAAAGGCATTATCAGAATCATCCCTCTCTGCTCCTGCCCCTACAGCCACAGGAGACCCTTTGCTCCAGGGCAGGTCCTAGACCATCTTGTGGTTGGCCTTCTGTGTTGTCCTCATTTCTAATTTATGAGATCTGGGAGACTCATTTGAGATTAAACAAGGGACTAAAGATTAGGTGTTCTGTAATTTAGTACTTCCTTTGCCTGCTTTGTGTTTAGGAGCTTTTGGCAGAGAAAATGAACAGCAGCAGCCAAGATGGGCTCTTTCTGTGAATCCACGTGACCTAACCCAAAACAAGAGCATGTCACTTGACTCTAGTTAGCAAGCCGAACTTTTATCCAGAGTCCCCTTCCAAACACTACACTTGCATTCATTTTGCCATCAAGCCATGTGGTTGTTTAAGTAGACTCATGGAAAACACATTAAAAAATAAACCATAGAGCAGATCCAGATGTTTTGAAATGCTAAACTTAGTGCCTCACACTCTTCCCTCCTCATCCAGCTTTAAAAAATTCCTAAAAAACTCAAAAGCATTCCTGAGCTGGTTTGTAATGAGCCATTACTTCATACTAAAAAGTATACTCTAACACAGACTTAAATAATCAATCTTTTAGCCATAAACACAATTACCAAAACACTTTGAAGGTTTGGATCAACTTCATGAAAGGATAAAAATTCTTTGGTCTCTTTCTTATTTTAAATAAGACTCTTGTTTCCAATAAAAGTTAGTTTTCACATTGAAAATATACACACAGAGGCAAGATGATATCCCTGAGTACCAATCTCAAGATGATGCAGTAGGCAAGGAAGGCTTGCAGGAAAGAAGGCAAAGGCACTTTGCACCTGATTTTCAAGGTGTTATGCACAAGGCAGGAGAAACGCAGCCTAACAGCACTGCCTTGCTCAAACCATGCAGTAAGCACAAGCACACTTGTCCCTCGCCAACTTAATTAGCACTCCTCATCATCCATCTTACTTACAGGCACAGTTTGGAGCTAGAAGGCTGTAGGGTACCACTAACACTGCTCTTCTCTTATTTGAAATCCCTGAAGACCTTGACCTCCCATGTAAATCTGCATTTCTTGAAACGCTTCTCTTTTTGAGAGCCTCACAGTTTCAAAATGTTAGTGCATCAGACAGCCCTCACTCATTTGAAATCAAACAAAATTCCATGGCCCAAAAAAGAAGAGCCAAGAAGCTGCTGATAGAGCCATCTGCCCTGCCAGGCAGCCAGGGAGCCTACATGCACCAAACACGTGCATGGTTTCCTCATGACTTCTGCAGAAATATTCACGTGCTTCAGTTCCTTGAAAGAGAAGATGCAAAGAGTTTAACTACTAGCAGGACCAAGCCCTGCCATAATACCATGAAAATGGGAAGGAAGAAAGCAAACCTTTGCTAGTTCTACTCGGTTCTGGAGTCAGCTGCCATTTGCACATTACTCCTTCCTCCCACTCCTATGTTTTATTTCCAACGCAAAGATTTTTAACCTGATCTTGTTCCCTTGGGCTGGCCAGGAACCTCATCAATTCTCTCCCCATACCACAAGTCAGACTCATCGTTAAATAACTGCCAGGCCAGAATCAGTTACATCACTTTTCCCCCTTCTTTTCCAGGTATTGTCTAATAGTTCCCAAGCTTTCCCTCTATAATATAGCTTCCTATAGCTTTCAGGCAGTCTGAGAAACAATGGAGATCATGATTTATTTTTTATAATCCTAGACGCAGTAATTGAAGCCTTACATCCCTGAAAAGCAGTTGAGGGTTATTCACTGGATAAATGTGTCAAGTGCATTAATATATCCAGCCTTACGTTCAGCCATGAGAAGCTTTACTGGGAAACACATTAAGACTAAGTCACCAGGATGAGACAGTTGAGGCGATGGCCATCCTCTGTGTCCCTCAGGCCCAGTTTTCAGGCTTATTTATGCACAAATACCAAGAACGAACTAGTGAGTCAGCATGCTCAAGTGCTTTTGAGAATTCCCTTAAGGTACTCATCACCAGCTATAAGCACTTCACTACCTTTGAAGCCTTGACCCACAAGCTCTTCTTTACATATGGAGCACAGAAACCCCGTAAGCCACCTAAACTTCCTAGACAAGAAGGTGTTTCTAAACAATAAAATGGCCTCGCTTCACAATCATCCACTGAGAGACATTAAGATCTAGACTGACAGTAGTTCTTATGCTTCAAAAAGAAAGCAAAAAATTTTATTTTTCTAATAAAGCTTGCATCAAATTTGTCATTAAAATATTCCTAATATCACAAGTTTGGCCATGTCCATGTATCCTCTCTGCATCTCTTCTCCCTCTCTTCCCCCAACTCATTCAGAGGTGCCACTTTATCCAGGCCAGTTTGTGGCCGGTGTAAGTCTTATATGCATCAGTGAAGATTTCCCCAATAGGTTCTACTTAACAAAAAAAAAGTGTTCCAGCCCACCTGCCAAAGCATTTCTTCATGATCTGGGCCTTTCAGACTTAACTACATGTTGCAGATCAGCTTTAAAATCAGCTCCAAAACATTTGGAAATTATTATAGTCCACTAGCTCTGTAATTATAAAAAGCCGAAATTACTTTGAAGCTTCAGTTAGAGAAGACTAATGCTGCAATTACTCAACAGAGCCATTTGCAACCTGATTATCGATGAGGGTCGTGCATTCATATCTGCATATAAACCTGAACCACTGAAGGGCTGGACACTACGAACCACATACCTCCAGGTATCTCTTGTTAATATGCTGCCCCATAAAACAATCTTCTATAAACTAAGAAAATAATATATTACATGCTGGTTTAAGTGTTAGTTACAGTTTCCTTGTAAAGCAGCATATATAAGAGGGCACTGTGAAAAGCTGGTATGTTTTAGAGAGGCAGCCAGCAAATTATGGCTCAGCTGTATGGAAATGATTAGCACCTGCCTATCGGTACAAAGCAGCGAAGTTTAGAAACCATGAGCTCAGCTTTTGGCAGAACGAAGAACCTGAAAGGTCTTAAGTATTCCTGGGCAATAAATCCAGTGATTACTGAGATTATATTAACTTAAATTAACTTCCATCATTTTTTTCTAGCAGCATAAACAATCCTACTTAGATCTTGCCGAGTCAGGCACAAGTCTTAAAGGTACTGCTTCTTGTGGATGGGAAAGATGAGTCACATAGAAAGACCTGACCGTGTGACCCATACTCACATGAGTAGACCTTAAGTCCAATATACATGCTGAGTAATCAAAAACTGTCAAGATTTTAGAAGTATTTGTGATGAGAATAATTTCTTTGGTAAAAATCTATTTTTCATTAAAAATGGCAACTTTTCTCTCCAAATGTTTTTTAATGTATATACACACACAAAAGTAAATCCACTCTGCCAGTAGAGAACAGCCTTTCAGCAATTTACTGACAAGCAAATATTTTTGCCAGACTTTCTAGCAAAATGAAAATACAGTTCAAAATAATTCCTATGTAAAAACAGCAGTTTGTTTTCTGGGGGGTTGTTTTTACTCTGTTGGACTCATTTTGATTACTATTATTTGTGTGGTGGAATGTAAAAAAACCTAACTATGAGATTAAAGATTGCAGAATTAAGGTCCCTTGAGTTATTCAGTCCCTTTCAGCAAAACACTCTACAATCAAGGGGGTATTTTTCCCCAAGAAAAATACTTGTGCAAGGGCCACCGCGAGCCCTGTTCATGAGGGCTGGTGCACGGCCACCTGGGTTGCACCCAGCCTATGTGGCATGCAGGAAGACTATTTACTAGGAAACCTGCTAGGTCATAATATTCATTTATCCTCCATTCATATATGGTATAATTTAGAAAAAACAGTTGCTGCTGTGGTAAAAGTGCTGGCTAGAAGCAGACAGGACCTTGGGCTGTAAAACCAGGCAGAACCACCAGTCTTCTCCCACAAACACACACACGTAGTGAGGAAGATGAAGGCGACTTCCCCATCCAGTCACTTCTTGCAGATTTGATTCCAGTTCTTCTTACAGATGTGCAGCCCTTTTTCATCAGTGAGGCTGCATGGGCAGGTCCTAAACTCTTGTGTATTGTTAATATTGACCGTCTTGGAGAGTGGATAATGTCATTCTTGTGCCTATCAGTGCCAGGGAGATGATGAGCTTAGTAGGAAGCAGAAGAAAACAGCAGGATAACAGACATCTCCATCTCCCACCGCCTGCAGGGAGCTGGAGGAAGACCTGGCATCAGCCTTGGAGCTGCTCACTGGGGCCGTTGATGCTCTTTGCACAGCTGAGCCCTTCGCAGCAGCGGCTGTTTGACTCCAGCCCCAGCCTCACCGAGCTCACACAGCACACGCAGGGTTCAGCGCCCAACCAGTCCCCCAAACCTAATGCACTTCTGCGGCATTAAGCAACGCATCATGGCCCCAACACCATCGCAAACATCCCTTAACTAACACCTACCAATTCCTTCAGCTCAGAGGAGAGCTCAGGCAGGCAGGGCATTACTGCATGCCTTCAACCAGACTGATAAGGCATCACAGCAAACGCAAACTCAGCCTGTCAGCACTAGGAGAACCACTCAGATGTGTCACTTAAAACAGACTACCAGATTAATACAGGCTTGAAAAATAAACATTTTTTAGAAGATCTTGTGTGTGGAAAACACAGAAAAGGATGGGAACAAGAGAGGGTATGAAAATAAGCCAAAACCAGACAAACCCTGTTTGCTTGCCTTTGAAAAAAAAAAAACACACAAACAAAAAACCAAAACAAACACAAATTTGGATAGGGTCTTTTTGTTTTCTAGTAAGCTTTCAGAGATGTTCCTGATTTTACCCCACCTTTTTATACTGTCTGTGCATTTCAACATCAGTTACAAAACAACTGCACACTAAGAAAGTTCATTTAGCCTCATTTTACACTTAAAGAGAGGACTCTATGGGCTTGATCCATTTTAAGTCCATCCTCATCAAAAGGTTAGTACCCGCAACCAGACCTTACCCTTGCCTGACTTAGAGGAACTTTACTATCAGGTTAAATCAGATCCCCACATCCATCTAATCACAGACCCTGTTCCTGTCCTCGCGTGGCAAGATGTGCCTCAGAGGAAGAGTCGAGGACTCTGTTGGGGCAGAGGGAGAGGCAGCTGCCCTTGCTGAGAGTCCTCTGGCAGCAAGACTACAGATCCAAAATCATTCAAGCTGTTCCAAATCTGAATAGCCTAAACTGCAGAGCCAGAGCATGACATGGTAAGGAAGGGACACGGTCCAACGCCCCTGCTCAGAGCAGCTCCGATAAGATCAGGCTGCTCACGACCATGTCCAGGTAAGTGCTGAGCATCCCCGAGGATGGAGATCCCACATCCTCTCCGGGCCCCAGTTCCAGTGTTTGACCACCCTCATGGGGAAAAAAATTAACAAAATAGCAGGAGTTCTAATATCGTAAGGTCAGTAAAGGGATTTAACTGTTAATTTTTTATCAAATATGCAATCTGAAGAAGCAATGGTGTGATTGCATTACTGCCTGAACCCCCTGACCTCTGGTGAGCAGGGCTGCCAAGAACATGTGCACAAGAGGGGAAGAGAAACTATTTGGAGAACATCTTTGCTTGCTGCCCATTTGGTTGCTGAGGGGTAGGTTGTTCCTCTCCCTTCCCGTAGAAGCAAGCTGTTGTTTCACTCCTCCAATAAAGCTGTTGGTATGGTAAATCCAGCATTGAGATACAGAGAGTTCAACAGTGCAACAGTTCACCGAGCGAGCTGTGAAGCACGCCCGTCAGTGAAGACAGCTCCCGCAGAAGTGACTGCTCAACCCGTTTCTATTAAAAATATTCACAAGAGCTGCTCCCTCCCCATGCGGGTATTTAGAGGCTGCTTTCCTCCCCAGACAGAAGTGTTTTCCTCCCCATAGGTCAGAGCAGAGGAAAAAACTTGTAAGGTGGGAACTGCAGTTATTCCTGTTAACAGGCTTCTTACTGTAAGTTGAACCACACTGTTCCTCTCCGAGTATTTTATCTGGTCCTAGCAGTGGGGGAAATTGGCTCCTTCCTTTTGTCCTCCCACTTTGACTAGAAAAATGAAGTAACAGGGGGAGGTACCTCCCCAGCAGCAGCACAGCCACATCAGCTTGAACCAAGCCCCCAGGTTTAAGCCCAGTTTTATTAGAGAAATCAGATTTATGGGCTCAACAGACACTTGCGTGCCCGTATCTGCCTCTCTCCACACCCATGTCTGAGCACCCAGACAGGATGCCCAAGCACATCAGACATCAACCCCCAGCTCCAACAGGCCCCCAACACTGCAAGTCATCACCCACCGCTCCTCGCATCCACCACCTCCTGTGGTTTTCCTCGTCTCTCCGCAGAGCCGTGCCCCTCACCGGGGCCATGAAGCTGCACCTCTGCCACCACATTTTCTCATCTCTATATAAAGGCGTGATCTCTCCCTCCCAAAGGTAACCATAAGACTGCAGTAATGCTTGAAAATGAAAAAGCCTATAAAAGTTACAATAATTAAAATTCCATTTTAATTCCTCTGCGCAGGGGAGGGAGAAGTCTCCGGCACGTATTTTCCCACTGCCACCACAGTTCATGCATTGTGTTATAAAATTTTTCAGTGCCATTTATTTTTATTTGGCCTGTGAAATACTTTGGGGAAGGCCTCCTCGTAAATGGCCCATAAAGTTTGACGGGAACTAAACCTCCCACTGTTTTTGTGACTAATATAAAAAAGAACCAAACTTAGTTGGCACCCTTAATGCATGTTTTATGGGAAAAGGAAGACTGTCCCTCTGTACAAGCAGCCGATTCCTGCGCAGACCAAGTTCAGTCCTGTAAGCGTCTTTTGTGGAGTTTTACAAGGTAAGGCTTTCCTTATAAAGTTCTGGCCTCACCACAAATCCACTTCCCTCTGGTCTCATCCATTAATAAGCACTTTCATTAAAATTCCACGTTTTAGAGAACCAGCCAAGCTAATTTAACAGGAAATTGACTTCCTCTGTCACCCTCGCGTCTTTGACTGCGGCGACACAAGCCAGCGTTGGCCAGAGACATCCTGCCCATTAGCATTTCTCCTTCGTGCACCCATTTGCAAAAGCCACACGGTTCCTTGCACTGTTTGGGGGAAGAGGAAATGGGAACGTCTCAGGAGAGTCACTTCGAAGATGCAGTTGCTTTCAGAGAAACACCTAGAAGTGATTAACCCGTTGCATCTTCTGCTATCACCAGCCTCCAAGGAAGCATGACATGGCCCCAGAAAAGCACGGGAATAATGATGGACCTCAAAAGGGCTGGGAGCAAATAGCGATGGCACTGGTCTGAGGGTTACTGGTCCAGTCAAACACACAGAAGATGGACAGCAAGAGGAGATCATCTTAAGAGAGATTAAGTAAGGGACAGGGTCACACAGACTGTGGCAGAGATCTGGCGCTCAGTCCACCGCATGCAGTCAGGGCCTCACCCTCCTGGAGGTGTTAATCTATCACTAGCAAAAGATCAATCCTATAGCAATAAAGAAAAACCCCAACCTCATGACACAGACTATACTCCAGAAAATAAATTTCATCAGCACGCCAATATTTTATCAGCAGAGAAGGAGGCCGAGTTCATCAAATACATTATCTGCATTCTGTATATTGGCAAACTTAGAAGAATTAAGAACTTTTTTGGCTTTATTGTAAAAATCCATTTTATCCTCTTGTGGCTTCCAAGACAAGCTTTCAGGTGGAAGGCCGTACGTAACAGCACTGTATTTAGAAATGAGAAACCAGAAAAGACAGTGACTCCATCTGTCCATAAAAAAACATAGCATAAAAAATTCCATATGAATTTATTTTGCATTCTAGTGACGTACCTCTCTGCATTTCACAAGAAAATGTCCAGGGAAAATGACAGTTTTATTTTTAGCCTTTCTTTAATCTTTGTAGAGTATGGCAGCAGATTGCAACCCATCATGAGTGTCCCAAACTAGGCTGAGATATGCTACTGAAAAAGAATGGGTTTGGATTGACTGTCATACTGCAAAGATATGGAGATGTTCTTAACAACCAGCCCCACTCCAGCTCTAAGAAATTTGATCATATGCATTTCATTCTCAGTGTCACATATAAGTGGGAGATACATTTGTCACTGGATAATACATTCAGAATTAACAAGAAGAACTTGTCAGGTTTTGGCTGCAACCACTGAAGCTAAAGCCTAGAGCGAAATAAACTGTCAGATCAGAGCTTTGTTAAAAGGATTAAACCCATTCTTAAGGGTGGAGCTGTAGAAAAGCTTTTAAGCTTTATACTTATACCTGAAAGGTTTTAAACTGGGATTCTAACAAAGACTGACACAAAACAAATATTTTAAAAAACAGCTAATCTGGCCTCGCGAGCAGGACCATCTCCAGAATCAGCTGCATTGTGAACCGGGTGCTGAGCAAGCGCTGCCGAGAAACCCTGGATCCATCAGGCGGTCACTAATTATTGGCCACATTTTTTGGCATCTGCTCAAGTTGCTGTAGAATCAGTAACTGGTTTATAAGTTAGTCTCATTACAGACCTACTACAGTAATTGATTTGCACAGTGGCCATGTGGTAACTCATAAAACTTTGCACAGGGGTCCCAATTCTGCAAATATTTCCTCCCGCACTTATGGGGAACAAAGCACCCTCTGGAAGTCAATGAGTTCAGCCGCGCTCCCAGCCTGCAAGCAAGCATTAGGAGGATCAGACCATTGCATTGCAGCCTTTATACCACAGAAAAAATGTTTTCCTACGTTCAATTAATTATAAAATTGCACTGCATGATACCCTTGTGAACGAAGTAGGTGTTACTGTACCACTCATTTTGCAGTTAGGGAAGCAGAGCTATGACTCAGAGGTGCAGTGAGCTGCTCAAGGTCACACAGTAGCTCAGTCATAAATAGCACCCAGCTGCCCCGCTCTTGCCCAACTCTGAGCTTTCTCACACTGCTTCAACAGTATTTTGGGAGCTTGACTTCATTTGAACCTACTCAGTGTCTGGCCTGTCCCACATCTGCTTCACCCACCCTTTCACCTAGCCTGCTCTGAACCATGGTTCCCTGCGGTTCATCGCTCTCCTGCCACCTCTTGGTCCTCAGCTGGTCAAGCCAGGCACCGGCATCTCCTTACCGGCACTGGGGCAAGGAAACACAGAGTAACGGGCACTGGGTGAGATGCAACAAGCAGCATAGCAATGCAAACATGGCAATGCAGAGCAAATAACACAAACTCTGCAGCAGGGAGGCTGACAGACACCAAAGCAGCCCGCGCTCATGGGTGACTGCTGCTTGCTGGGAAGAGGCTGTCAGGATCCCCTCACATGGGGCCAAAAAAAGTGCATCAAGAGGGGCGTCTGGAAGCAAACGAGCTGAGGAGGTACCTGCAAGTCAAAACATCCTTCTACAGCTCTAACAAAACAACTCCTACCAAATCCAGTTGTCAGATGGAAGACTCCACTATCACATGTAACCTGGAGGCAAAAGCTTCATAGCACTTTGGTAACCCACAATCCTTCTACATCTATATCATCCATCAATAAAATACAAAGCTGGGTCATTCAAATGCCTTGCGAAGCCCAGGCACCCAGGTAAAGATTTTCAGCTAGCTGAGGATCAGCTTTTCCTCACCTATTTGGGCTCGAGGCAAGATTTCTGGGCTCTGCAGTTGTGGGAGATTGTGGGAGTTGAGCTTTACAGGACTGGACCCCAAGGAAGAAGAAAGCACCAGCTGCAGACCCTCTGGCTTTGCACAGACTACAATCCAAGGACAAAGAGCTGGAACAAGTCTGCATCACACAAGTCAGATGTTTTTCCAGAAGTGCCACAAAATGAATCCCGATAAGATTAAAGTTTAGTGATTCTGAGAGACATCAGATAGTGCAGCATCAATGGTCTGGGATCACAAGAGCTGAAGTCTAATCTCATTATGATATTGTTATAGTCATCTAGGAATATGAGCAAGTCTCTTAAATTCTCTGTGTCTCTCTGCCACACAATAGAATATGTCTCTGTTGACTTCATCTGTCCAAGTTATCAAGTCATCAGAGCACAGCCTGTTCCTCAGCAGTGCAACACCCCCCACAGCTGTAAAGCCCATAGTAGATAGCCTCTGACAACATTCTCATATTTAATGCCGGTCTTTACGTAGTGCAGACATTACTAAATCATCTTAAGGAATATGTTGGGTTTTTTTTTTAAAGCAAGGCATCCTTGTTTCATATTTGAAGTCAATTTTGGTCCAAAGAGGCTCATTTGCCCCACCTGGGAGGGAAGGCACTGTGTCATCGCGCCTTTCCTAGTGACCAGACCAGGCTATGAAGCATCAAGCCTCCCAACAACTTTAATCATTATGTATTGCAACTGTGGAGTATCCTCCTCATGTAAAGCTGTGCTGCTACCCCTCCTGCTTTGTACACCAACCTACTTGAGGGCTGGGGTGCTTTTTTTAATATTTGAACTCAATTGTGATAAGTACTGCACACTCACTGAAATATCAATATACCCCTGGTGACCATCCCTGCCAGGTAATTAGGTTTGTTGCTTTCAAAAAATGAAAGCAACTAAAATAAAAAAGTGTAATTATGGTTTGGAGAGCACTGGTCTCAATTTTTCTATTCTCAAAAGTCCTCTAGGGAAACAAAGAATGAGAGCTACTTATTGATTTCATCCTCCTGACGCTCACACACAAGACTTGCTGGAAAACAGGACCCCTTGCTAGAAATCACCACTGTCCTCAGCTCCCCCAGGGAAACAGGGAGGGGGAAGCAGAAGTGAAGGCACTTGAGTTTAAAAGGGAAAAAATAGAGATGGGAAAAAAAAAAAAAAAAGAGGGCAACAGTTTCAGCTTTCATTATAAGCACTGTTATATCAACAATGGCTGGGGAACAAAGGAAGCCATTTCCACTAGTTCCTGCTTCAATTAGTTATTTGAACTAGTGAAGATTGTGCCACTTTATCTCCCCCTTGTAACATAATCATTGTATTTTACATCTCATGAGAAAAAAGGCCTGCCAGAGGACATTATCTGGCTCTGGGTCATACATCACAGGAGATAACATCGTTATTCATGTCAAAAGGGATGATCAAGGTCTTCCTGTTTTATCAGCGATTAGCCAGGAAAGAAAAGCTGCTGCTGTTGCTGCTCTTGGCAGGTAGCCAGG
Source organism: Aptenodytes forsteri (assembly GCF_000699145.1). Classification (NCBI taxonomy): domain Eukaryota; kingdom Metazoa; phylum Chordata; class Aves; order Sphenisciformes; family Spheniscidae; genus Aptenodytes; species Aptenodytes forsteri. Next base: position 3,431,886 of record NW_008794776.1, read on the forward strand.
CGCTGTATGAGTATTACCATAGCAGTGCAGCCGGCATCACTCACGGTGCAACTGTGCTGGGCTTTAGAGCCGCACAGAAACGGCTCTTTCAAAACCATTAAAATCCTGGCTGATAGGGAAGGCGCTGAGCTTTCATTAGCCAGCAGCAGCAGGAGATGGCCTCCTCGAAGAGACGGTCTGATCCTGCTCCCACCTGCAATACTTGTGCTCTGGCACACGCCACCATCTACCTCACTGGAGTTAAGACAGAGGGAAGCCGGCAGCCAAGCCGGGCTTTTAGCAACTTAGGATAGTCTGGAAGGCACCTAAGACCCTTGGGCTTGAGCCAGACTGCTCTCTTCACCCCCAAATGCCCTCATCTTGGCTGTTGCTGTCTCCCTTTCCTTCCATCTGCTGTTTGTACCATTCTTTCTCATTCTCCCCCCAGATGGCATTGCGTTAAAGCTGAGGCAGAGCTCAGCCTCCGGCTTTGCCGCTCACTGAATTACTCCACTTCCCAAGCACCTTCCCTTGAGCTCAGAGCTCTTCACTCCTGAATGCTTAGCATATTCCCAATTTAAACATCTCGAGCAGTTTGCCTACTATTGAGAGCAACAGTAAAACCTACCCACCTTATCTCAGCTACAAGCCCAAAGGGAGTTGGAATTCAGTGCCTTATGCCTCAAACGCTAACAAAAAGAAGAAAAAAGCTGCTATTTGAAAAATATACCATGTTGAACTACAGAGGTACATTCCACAGTGGCTTCCTCAAGTGACTTAGCTTTATGTGCCTAATGCAAAGTTCATTGAACCAAGAAAGTCCTCCCACTCACTCATTGAGCTCCAGCACCGTATCCTTTGGTAGTAACACAGCATCGTGGAAATTCAGTGCCCCAGATCACCAGGCAAGACTCAACTGAACAGGCTTTTACTGTCTTCTCCCACCCAATTGACAATAGAGAAGTCCAATCACCATTAGTACTGTTGTAAATCAAAGCACATAGAAGATCCTGTGCATGAGCTGGATAATTCATTTAAGACCAAATCTGTACAAGTTTTGAATGTTGCTAAAATGCAAAAATCAGCAGCGTGATTAACAAGCACAAAAGCACGTAAGAGATACACAGCCTCCTACTTTGGGGAAAAAACTTCCTTTGAGTGCACATTTTGGATAGATCCATTGTGTGGGTTTTATACCTCTCCCCAGATCATCTACCATTGGCCAGAGATGAGGAAAGACGGACAGGAATTGTTACATCAAAACACTCCAATAGCTATTCCAACTATTTCAACAACAGTTACTCCAGCTCAGAGCCTAACACGCAATTATGTTGTTGCAGCAGCCAGCCTGAAACTGGAAGAGTGTTAATAGCAAAAATAAAGTGTGAACCAAAACTTATTAAACCTTGCGATACGTTAAAAATAATAACAAAAGAAAACTGAGACCAAATGCCATTTCCTTTCAAAGGGAGATAAAATTAAAAATGACTCAGCAACTGTGAGTCAGGACAGGAAACTTATCACAGAGCCAGTGATTGTAGCTCCAGTGGAAATGGGCACGAGGGCTCCAAATTGCTGTCGCTGGTGTGTTCATCACCACCAACGCTGCCAAACATGATGCGTGACCTGTCTGCAGAGCCACGTAGGACAAGCTCACCATGAAGAGCTTGAGAAAGTCAGATGTTCCTCTAGACGAGTTATGAAAAGGAAACATAACTGCTCAAACAGACCACAAAAATAAGCCAGGCTAAGCCAGCACATCTGGGGCTCTTGCAGGTCACACAGTTAAACAGAAAAACAGCAAGAGTTTGGGGGTAGAGCTTTTTCAGAAGGGGTTGCACTGAGAGGCTGGGTGATGACCTGTTCCTGTCTCAGATGCTGATCTCAGAGCAGCGCTTTCCTCCTGCCCGCCCACAAGGCTAAGATAATGATGTCCCCAAGCAACTGTCCCCAAGCAGCAGGCAAAGGATACCCTGAGCCTTCCAGTCCTTTTGAGTCTGGACACAAAAGGACTGTAACTGCAGGACTTCTTGTCCGACCAGCTGACGGCTGAGTGATCCCAGCTCTCTTTCAGCAGAGCCATGGCTTGGGACTGCCACAAAGCTCATGAAACCAGGGCTGGGAGCAGCACCCTGGCACCCACTGGAGCTTGGGGTACCCAGTGCAGCCCAGACCCAGACCCTCCTCCAGTGCCCCCTCCTGCTCCCCACAGCACTGGGTGCAAGAGGTCCTTACTGCCTCTGCAGCCTGGGGGCACTCCATGCCCAGGACCAGGGCAAATCTCCCTGGAGTTTTGAGCAAAAAAGGAGTTTTGCTCAAGCCTCAGCTGATGTCCAAGCTGCTCATTAGGCAAATCATGGGAAGCTGAGCTGTACAGAGGGAAGCTACCTCCAATGTCAATCATCAGGACTAAGTCAAGCTGACAGTTGGGCTTCCACCCACAGACATCCTGGGCAAAATACTCAGTCCTCATGATCTCCATTTACTAGAAATCATGGGATCCACACTGGGAAAGGCTGGCAAGTAAACTCATGAGTGGTTAGCAAAGCCTGCACTGCTCTTCTGGAGAGAGAGCCAGGAGATCACTGTCTAGATAGAAGAATTCATAAAGTTTTACTACAGAGATCATATAAGCCCTGCAACCTTTAATAAAGCAATTGTAATTACAGAGGATTTTTTTTTTTTAAATCAAACGTGTCATGTACTAGGTATATAAAAACACAGTTGCACAAGCTGCCAAAAAGGAATCAAGCAAAATATGTAACTCTCCCAGTAATTAACATTAATTAGGGTTAATTTGCATGTGATCCCTCATCAGATCTAGAAATGCCAACCCTGAAGAACTGCCCAGTTTGTCCTTTGGGCATATTAGCCTTGCTCATATCCTATCAAACCTTATATCCAAAGACCTCAAAACACCAGCAGGAAGGCAAGGTACTTGCCACCACAGGAGGATTCTTATCAAGCATGTAGCAAACCCCTTACAGAGCACAGCGGCAGAAGCTACAAAGCAAAACCCATATCTGAGCTCTATTAATTAGTTGATATATCATGAGTGTATTCTAGTCTTTCTTTTCTCTTCAAAGGTGGTCCAGATCATCCCTCTGCTAGAGTCCTCCCAGGAAGCAAAGCCCCTCTTGCAGGATTTCCCCGCCGCCCCTTGAGCAGTTTCCCACAGCCCTCAGCCCTGCACGTCCCATCAGGAGCACCACTGCCCACAGAGCTCCAGCCCTGCAGATGGGGCCCACAGCCCCCCGTTAACTGGTTCAGCATGACTGCCGGGGCCTCTCCGGGAGCGAAGCCAGAAGCACTGGGCTGGATCCAACCTGGCAGGGCCAACCTGAGCACAGACCAGCCTCCGATCTGAGCTGGAAAGGTCTGTCACAGATAACTACTTCTACAACTGCCCTAGAAAAGCTTTTTGGGGTTGTGTAATGGATATTCAAATACCAGGGAGATGAAATCCATCTGCAAGGGTTTCTTGTGGAAGAATTGTGCACTGTAGAAACTGTACATACTGCTCCTAGCCAAAAGTGTTATTTTGCATGGGCTGCACCACATGGATATTTTTATTACTACACTTCATAAAATATTTCTGAAGTTTCCTGGAAGATACTGTTTCACATGCCACCAACCAACACAAAGCTTGCTCCAAGCAACTTCTGACACATATGCAGGGGAGGAGAAAAAAAAAAAAAATCACCTAGAGCCTTTTCAAAAGCCATACCCTTCCATGCATCGCAGAGATAAGAACCATGACTTGCAATGGATGGGGCCATCACTGGAGTCCCACTCATGCAGAGCTTTCCCAGAAAACCACACACTCACTCCATCAGGGGTTTTCTTGGATCTCACAAACAGCATAGGACAGTTTCCCACATAAGCTTCCAGATACACCCTGTCAACAACACGGTCCCCTCTGCTACCCGATAGCTCCCACCTATAGTCATTCTGCAATTGTCGTAGCCAAAGGGGAACCAGAAAGGACTCTCCAGGTAGAAAAAACATACCTCAGTGTGCTGGTCAAAGTCTTCATGGGTAATCAGCCCCCTCTACTCACACTCCTCCTCACCCTGTGATTTTTCACTTCTAGTCCTGCAACAACTGTACATCAACAGCACAGAAGAGATCCCCATTAACTGAGCCCCACACGTTTGTTTCAGCCCAGCCTGCTTGCATGGACATTGCTCACCAACATGGTTTCATATCCTGGATCTGCTCCACAACATCTCCAGCAATTGGTGTTTGTGTCCCAACTCCAGACCTGGAGCACCACCCCTCCACACCACGCCAGCGCTGCGCGGGTCAGCAGCAATAGTGTTCGACCAGCAGCCTCAGCTGGTAGCGGAGGAAATGCACTTAAAAAAAAGCAGTATTTTAAATAAATGCAGAGCGATACCTCTGCTCAGAAGTGCTGCTATTAGGCAGCAGCTTGAAGAAAAACAATGTCTGGTGAAAAAGCATTTTAAGTGGTGCTTGTTTATTTACTGATTTCTTAGGTGATTATCAGCTTGGCATGGGTTAGCAAGGCATATCAGAGCTCTGAAAAATGACTTTTAAGTCTCATACTGTGACAAAATAATAGCTGGCTAATAATGCAATGACTTTTAAACCACACTTAACAAGGGGATATTAATGAAGATATTCCCCAACTTCTAAATTACTGATATTGATTATGTCTGTGTAACAAGGATGGATAAGATTTCAATTCAAGAGTTAACCCAATTGCCAAAATAATTGATTGGAGATGAAAACACTTCCCCAGTTCAGTTACCTTTTGGTTCTTTAGAAATGCTGACTTTGAAATACTTTAACAGATTACTGAGATCTTAAAAGAGAACATCCCAAATTCCTCCTTCATGTTTCAGTGTAGTGGGTATTTCCTCAATGATTTCTTTGTAAATTTATTACAAGTCTCTCACACATAAAAGTATGGATCCAATATCTAAGTCTGAGAAGTTGTTAATTTTGTGAACCTTAATTGAAATTTTTACCACTAAAAATCTGAGGGGCTTCAGACAGGATCTAACTATGGAAAAAAAAATAATCTACAATTACTGTATTTCCTTAGGAGCCAAAGGAAGACTACAAGAGACCAGTGTGAAAAGAAATAATCCTCATAAGCATAGACATGCAAAACTTCTTTAGTCTGTTATTATATTATTATTTCATTTGAATCCTTATAGTGTCACAGAACAAATTACTGGGAAGACAGGGTCATTGTCCCATCATTGCAGGATAGTGCTGCCAGCACAGTTAACTCCCTCACGGATCTGATTGCAGATACTAGAAGAGACGAGACTCACCCTTGCAAGTGTACAAATGGGGGGAAAAGAAAAAAGTGCTTATCCATGTCTGAAATAGAAGCACAGATTTATCAATCCCTTCTTCTAAGAATGCATTTGCCAGAGAGCCATACTGCCTTGAGATTAATTATTCCTAATAAAAATTACAGAGTATTTTTAAGCAGTATTGATTCCCTGCTCAGTTGCTGTCCTAGCCTTATTTGTAGCTCCTGCCTCAGATGCCCTTGCCTTTTCCTTTGCTCTACTTTCACCTGGAGTTCATCCACAAAATAAAAGAGCCTACAAATACTTAGTTTCTAACTTCCTATTTTATCCAAGTTCCCTATAATAAAGCACTTGAAAATAGCATGCTCCAAAAATTAAGATCGCTTCCTTCTCTCCCTTTCCTGGTCCGACATGGGTGGTACAAGCCTCCAAAACTTTAATGTTTGTGAAAGCAGGGCCAGGAGCGACGGGAGCCACAACAGTGGCTGCAGGCAGCCTCGAAGCCCGAAGCCCACAGGGTCTCCTGTGGGCTGCACGGAGGAGCCATGCAAAGTGCTGCCCTGGCCCCACTTCCCACGGGACAGGGGCTGCACCACCCTGCCAGGGCAGCCCCCTCCTTGCCTCCTGGCTCAGAGAGAGCATCCCTCAGCCCACGAGAGGCCTGGGACAGAGGAGGAACAGGCAGCTTTCCCGCAGGAGGCATTACAGCCCCAAATGACCTCTTCAAGCAGCTGCTGGATAGAGCAATTCAGCAATTCAATGGCCACAACCTCACGGCCCCATTCAAAACTGGCCATAGCTTTCCACAGTTACATTCCTGCAAACCACAGGTTTTAGGAAGACTACCAAGAGCAGAAGCTCCATGACTTTCCATTTAGCACTAACCAGTTTGGGTTATACAGATTTTTGGGGGGGGGCTTTTTTTTTTTAAAGTAGCCCTCCCAAAAGCTCTGCCAATATTTAGGGGAGGAGAGGATGTATCTAGGGGCGGGAGGTGTTTAAGACAAAAAATTTGTGGGGCTTTTTTTCTCAAGACTTTGCATATGCGATCAGTAGCCAGGGAATAATTTATCGACAAAATTTGTGGCAGATCAGACAAGGTGTTTGTGAGATATGGGACTTTGAAAAATGAAGTGCAATTCAGCCTTTGAAATATTCCTCTAACAATTTATCGTAGAGCCATATCTCAAAACCTACTTGGCCTAGAAACTTCAAGTTTGTTTTATTCAAGAGTCCTTGGCTAGATTCAGTGCACAGAAATACTTCAGATAAGGTCAGAGTCTTATTTACTATAGGCTTCCTCCCCCCAGTCTTTATTTTTTTCCTTCTTTAAGCCATCAAACATTCCTTCAGTCTGGAAAGAGACTGAAAGACAGGCTTTGCCAGGGTTAGTTGCTGCGTGGGGACATGGACACAGCAACATTAAGCTCAATTAGCTCGACTTCCAGACAATTAGTACTTGCTCCCCAGCTAGCTGCTGGGATCTGCACACACTGGTACTTGATTCACTCTCGCTGGAACACCACAGACACCAGTACAGACTGATTTTGTAAACTACGTAAGCCAGAAATCCCTCATATTCAGAGATTGCATACATCAGCCCAAGCAGCAGCCTCCCCACACACCAATAGTGGAGGGGCTCTCCAGGACCACAACACAAGATTTGCCTGGAAATCTCATGCCATTACAAGGGCAAAAAGGAAACCCTTAGCTACAACATTTGTTATCAAGCTTTTCTACATGCATCACAGCTCAAGCACTCAACTCCAGCTTCATCTTGGAAGTATCCCAGATCTACACAGCAATACGTCTGCTGGAGCCAGCGTTTAGATATCTTTGCTAACTCAGATACTCTGGTTACATTCAGGGTATGTCTAGGTAGGAAAATTTATCAGCATAAACAAAGAGCATCAGCTCACCTTTACGATTACACAGTGGGACAGGTTTCACCCAGAGCAGGAAAGGAAGCTGGGAGTAGAGTTTCTAGAGTTTCATTTCATTGCAGCTATTTTTAGAAGAACAAAAATACAAAGCCTGCAACTGCTGAAAGCGTAACTTCATCCCAGCTTTATGGAAGTTAATTTAATTCATTACAGTCTTTTAGAAAAAAATAGAGAACTCGGAAGTTCTACAAATTTTCCTCATGGCATGACATCTCCACTTAGTTTCTAACATTTAGACAGACACCTTCTCTCAACTCACCTTTCTGATATCAGCACTGGTTTCTGACAGATTTGGTGCATCAGGGGACATCACCCAGCTTCCCCAGCCAATGCTTTGGCTGAGAGCCAAGGCTCCAGGAGCTGGAGCTGGAGCCCGAGCCCCAGGGACAGAGACCAGGACCTCCTCCCTGACCCTCTTTATCACCCCCTGCTTTATCACTCCCATAAGTAGTCCTCTGCCTGCCTCACCTGCCCCTCATCTGTATTTGCCCTGGACCAGCATTGGCTGTAAATTGCCATCCATGGCAGATGGATTCAATTTCTTTTGACCTTACAATTTCAATAATCAGGTAGGCTTTTCACCTGTCAGCTACCTTGACAAGCAAATTGATGTTGCAAATAGGAAAAAAATAGCAAGGAGGAGGGGAAGAGAGTGGAAGGGGTGAGGAATGACAAGCCTTTTCCTATCTTGCCCCAGGTGAGTGTTGCAAATTGGCAGCAGCAGTAAGGGACTCACCCAGGGTTACCATGCAATAATTTGAGTATTAACAAGCATCATTGCATTGTTTTAATCCATAATGTATAATTAACCCCTTGGAGCCAACAAGTCTGGCAGTGTCATTGTTAGGGCTGATGTAAAAGGCGGCGTGGCATGTTGCACTGGGAATTCCTAGCAGCCCACCATCAAAGGTTTAATCATATGCAATTTATGCCTTGACAGTTTATTATATATTGGAGCTTGCTGGAACCTCTCCTGTTATCATGCACCAACATGCAACAAATCTGTGTAATCTCCAGTTGAGTGCATTGTCTCACAAGTGCCCTTTCCCCATAGAAAAAAAGCAGTAACCAGATATTTTTAAACAGTCTAGACTGTAAATTGAATAGGTGGAGGCGGAGGCTGAGAATGAAAGATATGAATGCAGCTCCTTTAATATAGGACAGCACATATACATGACTTACTTTAACTCTTGTGGCTGTTTTGGAGCACCCAGAGGGAAGCCTAAATGGAGAGATTTAACTTTTCTGGGCTCTAAAATGCTTCTGTTAAATATGTATATACTACTTTTCCCAGATGCTGTTTCTTAATACCCAATCTATGCATTGTGCCAGCAGGCAAACAGATTAGGTAACAACAGAGAAATATTTATTAAGATACATACTCCACAGCAGCAGGCTGTCCAAAGGAAACTGCTGGGACTCAGTTTTTATACTGATAGTGTCAGCTCCAAGAAATCTGAGCTCCGAGTCCCTCGGTGCTGACTGCTGCACATCTGCCCTGAGCGCATCCCCCAGCGCTTCCTCCCAGACTTCGATGTTTGGTGCTTTTGGCAGGACTTTGCTTTTGCTGGTTGGTTCATTGATGACTTTTTTTGCCTCCGCTGTGTGTTGAATGGGTACATATAAATTTCAGCTGGTCTGCAGACAGCAAAAGTAGCTTCTCTCCTGGCTCCAGCACTGGTTCTGCACAGGTCCATCCCCATGCACAAGACTGATGAGTTGAGCCTGGGGAAAGTCATGAGATTAGCCCAAACTTCTTCGTATTTGATGAAATAACAGATTCCAGCCATCTGGGGACATCACCCTCTGGCTCTTTTTTGCACTGGTGCTAGTGGTGTACCTTTAAAAGACAAGACAAAAAACCCAAAAAACCCCCAGGAGCCAAGATTCTCACATAATCAGCTAAGTCAAGAAGTTGGGATTTAAATATTGCAGGAAATCTCACGAAACTCGCAGCCTGGTTAGCAGCGAACTGGGGGAAACTGAAATATCTTTAGTTCCAAATCCAAAAGTTAATCACCCAAAGTACTTTATTGGTTTACAACAGTCTGCTGAGACACCTGCACCCAAGACAGCCCTGCCTGGACCACCATCTGATCCACAGAAAGCAGGCAGACGACAGGGAGGAAAAATGCAGTGTTATGTTACAGATGAGGAACAAGACAATTAAGTGACTGGCTTTAAATCACAGGCAATATATATTACAGAAATGGGGACTGAATTTAGGCCTTGTAAACTGCCATCCAAGATTATTGGCATAAAGCTGGCACTCAGTGCCAGAGAAAAGCACAGAAAAGTCACCCAGAAGTCACAGTGTTAGAAACGACAGGATGGCTCCCAGATAACACATGTAAATAGATCTTCACTGCAAAATGTAGCAGGATGGTTTTCACATTATCACTTTTCAAAGGTAAGGTCTCAGTACAGACAGGGATGCTTCCAAATCGAGAGGATTTACTGACACTTGTTCTGCAGCAAACACTAAGCGGGAGTATATCTTTGCTGTAGCGATGCGACTGGAGGAATGGGACTGTGTTATCTTCATTCAGGCCTTGGCGTGACATAGTAGCTCCTCCAGCAACGACTGCAAGAGATAGCGGGATTGCATGGCGTAACATCTGCTATGGGAAATATCTTCCCGGGGGATGACTCAGCTCTTCTGCTTTCCAATCTGCAGAGGAAAAAGGAAGAAATTTCAGATTAGACCTTTTAAGGTTAATATGTGGCGAAACCACCGATACACCGTGGACTACTTCCTATCATGTGCCTGTCCTGGGCAGGTTAAGGGGAATGCTCCTCTCCGGGTGCCCTTTAGTGTGGGTTGGACAAATGCCCATCAGGAAATGTCTGGGTATAAAATTACTCCTGTCTCAGAAGAGGGGGACAGGCTAAAGGACCTCTCCAGGCTTCCTCCAACCTCACTGTTCAACAAAGGGGCCTTAATACAAAGATGACAGAACAAGGCCATCACAACAATTACAAAAGACCATGCTGAAAAAGGCAGCGACTGGCAAGAGACCACCCTGGGGGGCTGGGTACCAACTCTGATGATGGTTCATTTGGAATGGATGCTTTCTTCTTGACTTCTGTTCCTATTTAAAAATAGAAGAAAAATTCAGAGCTGGGCTAAACATGAGCATCCCAAAGGTGAAGGTTTGCAAAGTACTTCTCCAACCTCTGTCACATCCCATCTGCAGGGCTGAGAGCAACTACCCCAGTGTGGGGAGCACTGAAGGGATCGTCCCTCAGACAAATCCTGAGGAGAAAGGGCTGCTGTGCCCTGCAGCCCCGCTGGATTTTTGGCAGCCAGAGTAAAGGTGTCTTGAAATTATGGAAAACCGTCAATAGTGTTGAATGCTTGTGGTAAAAAAAAAAGTTGCAAAGAATCCAGCCAAACAGGCATATTGCTCCATTCCCACTCAAAATCCATCTCACATATCCTTCCTATAAGGCTGTGCATCGTATCTTTAAATCTTGTATAACCACCTCCTTTCTTCCTGCAATATTGTGCTGCGGATGTCTGCGCCGTGTTACCAGGGCATTTTCCCTGGTGGGTGGGAATGAATTATGTATTCATTGCTCCACAATGCAAACTCTCACGGCAGAGGAAGCAGAGGTCATGGAGACATCATTTGCTGCTGCTAACCCTCGGCTATGCTTTCACACTGGAAGGTGGGGTTCGAGCAAATATCCTCGCTTCCCACCCCAACGCGCCCTCCCAGATGGATTTACATCAAAAAGCAAATGCAAGAGGCTAAACCGCTTGGTGTAATCAGGCAACAGCTGTAAAAGGAGAAGCTGCAGTGGGCTGCTGGCGAGAGCTGGAATGCCATTCATCTCAGCTGGGGCTGTAAGCAAAGCCAGCTGCTGCTTAGAGGTGGTCTGGAGGGTTTTGTGGGGACCAGCCCACCTCTCCAGCATTTTGTCCACCACAAGTTGGATTCCAGCCTCAGCTCTCGTCTTCTGCTCCACAGCCAAGTGTAAAATCCTTCGTACCCCTCCTAGGATGGTCAGAAAATGGGGGGAGCTGCCAAGAGGTGGTGAGGAGCTTGGCAGTGCAGCCATGCCCACGTCTCCTGCACCCTCATCCGCAGAACACCAATGACCTGCTCGCTGCAGGGGTGTCCTTCCCACCCCACCGAGACCATGGTGGCTCATCCCCAGGGTGGTGGAAAACACCAGGGTCTAGAAAACTCAGGTTCAGTACCAGAAGGACTGTCAGGCAAGGAGTTTTTCAATGACGGGTGAGTTTTCACCATAGCATTGTTGGTGTGAATAAAGGCAATTTAAGAACATGGCAATTGGTTCAGGCAACAAGCAGTTATTTTTCAGCGGGGTGTTCACTTGCTTTCCCTGTGATGTTAGGAATGGTCTATTTTCTGGCCCAATGTCTCCCTCACACTTTGCACTTCAATTCTCTTTCTAAACCTGGCAATTTAGGCTATTCCAGCAAGAGAAGCAAAGAAGAAACCTCAGCTCATCCCTGTCCTAGACGTAGTTAATTGCCTCTGAGAAGAGACAACTCCACCAAGAGACAAAAAGGCAGAGTCTATAAGCTAAAAGCCCTTATTCTGATTTTTGCAGACTTCTCACGCATCCTTTTTCCACTCCTTTGAACAGCTACTGTCACATCAAAGTTCATAACATCAAAGTTCGTAACAGAGCTATCCACCCAGGAGCTAATAATTCACATATCTCACAACCAGGAAGTAACTTGGGCTTTAACCTCTCCATTCCGGGATCCATGTTAACAAACCACTCTTCCTGGATCGTTCCTTGTGTATCCAAGCCGTCTCCCTTTACTGCGAGAAAGGCTGTGGATAGTCAAAGAGGCGCAAAGAGGAAATAAGTCATTAAACTCAAAACATTCAAAAAAACCCCATATTCAGTTTAGGATAAGCAGAACTGTTGTAATCTCAATTGCTCTGGTTTCTGTTGCCAACCCTGCAGACACACACACCCAGAAATCAAACATTCCTCTGCACTTCAGAGGAGGGATTGTGACAGAGCAAAAGCAGGTTTTGTGGCTGTGTTTCACTATCTCCCCTTAAGCCTATTCTGTTGGCATCTATTAAGAAATCGCTGCACATTATTAAGATATCTCTTAATTAGCATTAGCTACATTACACTCCCATTTTTTCATAGGCAAAACAGATTTCCTTACAGCTGCATAATGTCAATAAGTGCTCTATGAGATGAACCTCAACCTCACATATGTTCAGCTTAGAAAGAAGTGTAGCTTAAATTTAAAGTGTCCATCATGCAGAAAGAGACCTTATACAGCGACTGTACTTTTCTATCATGTTCTGGCTGCTCACTAAACGTGAATGCAATGTACAGACCTTCAGCTGGGCAGAGCACCTCCTAGGAAAGGGTATGGAAGCTATTAAAGTTTAAAATGCAATCATGTGCGTGGAAGAGAGGTCATTCCTTCACACCGCTTTGAGTTCAAGCAAAAGAAGAAAAAGGGAAAGTATCTCAGCTGATTAGAATAGGTCAATGGAAAAGGAATAGAAAACCAGAGAGGCGGGGGAGAGATCCCAAAATAACTTAGACTGCAGTGAACGTCACTTGGTGTCCACACGATGCCCAGCACAAGGAGCCGGGCAACCCGGTCACGACACAGTGACCACTGCCACATCACTTACCCTCTCCCAGCCTCAGCTTACCCAGAGAAGCTGGGTGAAGCCAGGGCAGGGTTACACACCAGCTTTGCACAGGAGTAAGGTTTTCTTCATGACGGTTAGCATTTCGAGGTGAAAAATGCAAGATGAGAAGCAGCTCACATGCAAATAACCATCCACCGGTCAGGGGCCGACCTCTGTCCTTCCCCTGTGCCGAGGTGCCGGCACAGGGCAGGGATGCACAGGGACACAGAGTGGTAAATGCCTCTCCCACCTCCCACCCTTCCCACAGCCCGTCCCTGCTGCACACCCACCCCGAGCACGCCTGTCCCGTGCATGGCCCAGCGGGAGGAAAGGCTAAAACATGAGAGGGGTAGAGGTTACACTTGCGGGATATATATATATTTTTAATTCTACAGTGCACTCAGCTGAATTATGTGTGTCCCTCACCAAAGGAGATAAAAGACAGGGGAGTGAAAGGACGAAATCGAACTCCCAGCTATTCCACGTGTGCAGCTCAGATGGAGCGGATCAGAAGAGGCAACCTGCTATATTAATACAAGAAAGACAAACAGTGAGAGAGGTGAGGGATAGCCTCACCCATCTCCCATCGCTCCCTTCCCCACCCTCCACATCCACAAAACTTTTCCACAAGGATAGGCAGGTTATTTTTTAACAGCAAAATGCCAAAGAAATGGGGGGAAATGGTGAACTGTGACTCTCCAGCAGCATAAAGGTCTACATGTATTTTTCATAAAATAATTCATTCTTAACCTGGGTGTCTGTCAAGTTCCAGTGTTGGTTGAGACTTGTAGAAGCAATAATTTATAAATTATGAACAGTAGCAAACAAACAGCTTTTTCAGCATCTGCCATTGCTTGTGAAAGAAATACATGCAAAGCCCCAGGAACCTCGAGGTGTCAACTGAAGAAACTTGCTAGTACGAGTTTCCCCATCAATCAGAGTGACCAGCACGTCTAACCACAGCTCAGAGTAGCAGAAAACAAATGCTTCCAACAAGCTGCTCTGTATTTGCTCTGGTGACTAACAGCTCGGGGGAAAAAAAATTGCAAGCAATTTATGGGCGGAAAAAAAAGGTAACACTTGAATATTATTCATTGCAAATTATTCATGCTCTTTTTCATGCAAGTAGTCTGTCCATTCATCAAAATTTTTGCTCTATCCAGGGCTGGGAAACAAGCTGTTACTCATTTTTATTTTCTTGTATTGCACTCAAGGTATAAGGAAAGTCATGTTCTGCTGGTACACAGGCAAGGGGCAGAATTACAGAGAAGCAAAGCTGCAGGCAGCTCTCCTGGGGAAAGAGACAGCACTGGTGGGGGGTAAATTCACCGAGGAAGGGCTGTTGCCAACACAATGGGGAAAAGTGAGCCTTCAGATTCCACCCCTCCTTCAAACACTGTGACTTCTGAAATGTGGTCAATGGAAAGCAGGGTGCAGCGGTGGAACTCTGCCATCACCCGCAGCCCTCCAGCACCCCACACCAGCACAGAGGGTCCCAGCACCCCGGGGAGCCTCCTTGTGCCCATGGCTCAAAGGTTAAGGGCACGATGCCTCCCCCCTGCAATCCCTGGGCACTCAGCCCTGTCTTTGGGGAGGCAAGGCAGTGACATGGTGGAAAGAACTGAATTTTCCACTGGGTGGTGAAAAGCACCTTGGCCCCACTGTGTAAGAGGAGCGGTCGGTGGCGTGCGCAGAAGGCAGACACATGCACCTGCACACAGATTGAGTCATTGCGTGTGGCAGGTACCAGATGGGTCTTCGCATGCATAATTATCCAATCTGCATTTGTGATAATTGCCTGGGTGAATCCGGCACGCAGGCGGGTGTTATCCCGGGCTTGTTAGACTGCTGATATAAAAAAAAAGAAGTCAGACTTGCTTATACATTCCTGTTTTGTTGTTTTTCCATTTCATTGATTAAAATGTGAGAGTGAATTTAGCTGTAATGAACGTCAAGGACTCTCTTGCTGGAGGTAAAACTAGCTCTGGAAACTTTCCGCGCTGGGCTGTGCCAAGGCAGAGCGTCCTGACTTGCCGGGCTCCCTGCCCCAGCCAGCGTTGCCAGCGGGGCAGGGCCCACGCATGCATAATTATCCAATCTGCATTTGTGATAATTGCCTGGGTGAATCCGGCACGCCAGGCGGGTGTATCCCGGGCTTGTTAGACTGCTGATATAAAAAAAAAAGAAGTCAGACTTGCTTATACATTCCTGTTTTGTTGTTTTTCCATTTCATTGATTAAAATGTGAGAGTGAATTTAGCTGTAATGAACGTCAAGGACTCTCTTGCTGGAGGTAAAACTAGCTCTGGAAACTTTCCGCGCTGGGCTGTGCCAAGGCAGAGCGTCCTGACTTGCCGGGCTCCCTGCCCCAGCCAGCGTTGCCAGCGGGGCAGGGCCCACGGCGAATTCCTGTTTTGTTGTTTTTCCATTTCATTGATTAAAATGTGAGAGTGAATTTAGCTGTAATGAACGTCAAGGACTCTCTTGCTGGAGGTAAAACTAGCTCTGGAAACTTTCCGCGCTGGGCTGTGCCAAGGCAGAGCGTCCTGACTTGCCGGGCTCCCTGCCCCAGCCAGCGTTGCCAGCGGGGCAGGGCCCACGGCGACGAGGATGCTGGCTCCCCAGCACCGCCGGCATCCCGGCCAGGTTCATCCCCGTGTGCTTGGGCTGCTCACCGCAGGGGTGAAGTCAGGCAGCCCAACGGGAAAACAAGCCAACCCAGGCTTGCACGGAGGCGTCACGGAGAAATGCTGTGACCGTCGGTCTGCTCCCGGAGCGCCGACCCAGCACAACCCCGGCCCAGCCAGAGGCAGGCAGCTCCCGCTCTGCTCTTGCAGAGTGAAATGTTTACCTATAGCCCTGCCTTTCTGCAGCAGCTGGAAAGTAGGCTGAAATACAGGAAACATGACATCATTTGCCTTCTCCCAGCACAAGATAGATTAGCTCCTTTGTAAGGGGAAGCAGTGGTGAGAAACACACACCCCCAGCAGTAAATTCCACTATTACAGAAACACATTTATCGGGAGATAACAAAAGAAAGCTGCTTCTGCAGTGACTTTTTGGATAGAAAAAAGGAGACTTCTGTTTTATTCTTTTGAAGTAGATACTGTGTAGGAAATGGCTAGCTTTTTACAGCTGGCTGTGTTTTCAGCTATAGCTTTCCCCAAACCTGCTCCTGAAGCTATGTGCTATATGAGTCACTCCATCAAATAAAGAGCAATAATAAGTTATTGTGAGCACCAGGCTTTTAGATTTCTCAGTCTTCTCATCTGAAGAATAAAAATTACCCCCCTCCTGACTTCTTAACTTTGTTGGCCAAACTTTAAATCTGTGGCTGAAAACCAAGCAAAAGTACCGAGCATGCTACTGTAGTGCAACTGGTTTCATGTAGTTCAAAGTCAACATTCCTGGGTTCATTTCCCAGCTCTACCACGGCCTTTTCTTTTCCTTTTTTTTATTAAACCTTCAGCAAGTCATTTGATGAGTTTCTTCTCTGTAAAACAAGCCTGTCCTGAAGGATACCAGAAGGTGCAGAAATTCATACGAGCAAATTGCTTTAAATCATTCTTTGCTTGTACACAAAGCCAAATAAATGAATACTGAAATTAGTCACTTCTTCCTGAAGAGATTAAAATTTAAGGTAAATGTAACCCCCCCATGGCCCTCACATCCAGCAATTTTTTTAGGACAGAGCAGGAAGCTGGTCAGAGCGGGGCCTTTGAAAGGTCGGGTTGGCCACACCAAGGTGTTTCTGGTCAGCCTGGGTTAATTGGGTTGAGTTCACCATAGGAAGACATAACAGATTTTCTTCATTCAGGCTCTTGCTACGCTGGTTTCTGCATTTTCCTGTTTCTGATACCGAAATCTCCCATGTATCACCCAGCTCCATTCCTGCACCTCCGCTCCTCACTGGCTTGGATGGCTGGGGACAGGATGAAATGTCCCATCAGTGCCTCTGCAGAGAGGACGGGTAATTTTGGCTCTACTTCGGGTGGCGAGGGTGACCTTGTTTAGAATCTTAGAATCGTAGGATCATAGAATAGTTTGGGTTGGAAGGGACCTCTAAAGGCCATCTAGTCCAACCCCCCTGCCGTGGGCAGGGACACCTTCAACTAGATCAGGTTGCTCAGAGCCCCATCCAACCTGGCCTGGAATTTTTCCAGGGAAGGGGCATGTTTGTCTGCAGTAGCTGATGTAGCTCCAAGCCTTGTGCTTCACACCCGTGAAGAGAAAGGAAACCACCTCTCCCGGTGCCTCTGCCCACACCGCTAATTCCCACAGAGCTGGGGAGCCTGCCAGGAAGGAGTTTTTTCAAGAGAGCAGATCCTAGCGAGGTCTGATTTCTAGCTGGGAAATGCATTATGCATCTGGTACCTTGGGGAATCTGTGGAGAAGGCTGAGAGGCTGGCAGTGGGTAGCTATTAAATATATTGCAGCTATTATTATTATTACTGTCGAGAAGGCAGGCACTAGGATATCATTGAGGGAGGCTGAAGAGAAGAAATATAAGCAAAATACAAGCAGCACATAGGAAATTAAACCATCTTCAGAAAGTAACCCAGGGAAACACAAAACCAAAGTAAATCTAGCTGGAACAGGCAATTTTTCTGCAAACGTTTCCACAGTCACCCCATCACCTGCTCCTCAGCCACAATCAGAGCCCCATTTTGCACTAGAGTGGAGTGTTTAAACCTAGCAGAAATCCAGCAAAAGTAAAGGTTTTGTGCTCAGTGTGAGATTTTGCAGCCAAAAGAGCTCGTTGACTCCAGGGTTCCCTGGGTCAGAGATGTGCTTGTACAGATTTGGTTGGAGTTATTCCGGGAAGGATGTTGGCTTGTTCTCAGTGGCTGTGCTTGTGCAGCCATGCGTGTTTGGGAATACGCAGGACCATGACACCCTGAACCATGAACGTTGGTTCAAGGAGATCGGAGTTGCTATATCCCTGGCAGGGGATCCTACAACTGCAGTTCGGCAGAGGGAGGAGGTGGTCTGGGGGCAGGAGCAAGCAAACTGCAGAGCAGGCATTCGTTCCCTGGTTTTGGAAGCAATACTTCCTTAAATGCAGTATGTCCTTAGAAATAAGAATTAAGGCTATTCTAATAACATCCGTTTTAGAGTCAAAGGCTCCATCCAAAGCCCACTGAGGAGGGGTGAGAGATCCCCGGCGTGCCTGAGACTCAGCCCACAGTGCATGTTGCTTTCCTGATTTATTGGAGACAAGCTCCCACTCCCAGGGGATCCCCAGTAAAGAACAAACCAAATTAAGGCTGCTACCTTTGGAAATCAGATTTCAAGACAATTAACTACTGCAAAAAGATTATTGTTTGCATCGCAGTCCCTAAAACTGCAAAATTTTGCCTGTTATTATTCTTCAGAGATGCTGCAGAAGTGCACATTTCTTTTAATACAAATAACCCTTTCCACCCATGAATATCCTTCTAGCTTTCAGACACCCCTCAGCTTTTCCTGTTAGTGTCCTAGATCTGCTACTGCTCTAAGAAAAACACACACCAGAAGAGCGCCCTTATTATCCCTACTTGTAAAGATTGTCATAGGAAAGTAGCTACCACATGACCTAAACACTGTACTTGATGGAAGTAAATCACTACATTCTCACTTAAAATATGATGGCATTCAGGGGCTCCTATCAAAATCTGGATCTCTCTGTGCATGGGGTGATGCAGACTTCCAGCACATAACCCCTGTACAAAAAGCAGAAGGAAATGGAATAAAGGTGTGTTGAAAGCACACCTTCATTCCATTTTGTTGAAAGAAGAAGAACTTCAGACATGTTCCCTCTAAGGAAATCTATGGGACTATTGTCACCATTTTCAAAAGAAGCAAGATCAGGCCTTTCACTGAACACAGCAAAACAGAAAGAAATACACTTTCCCTTCCCTGGAATACTGCATGCTGCTCGGCCAGCCTAGCTGCTCTGCAAAAGGCAGGCAAAACAGCTGCCAGCTGCGGCACGTTGGGACCACACCACAAAGGCCAATTACGCTGAGAAAATTCAGTGTACGTGACTTTACAGCAGCCAGGCCCAGCTCAGGTGGTCAAACCTTTCTGGATACTTGGCAAAGCCTTTCCACAGGCCGGGGGGGTTCTGCGCCCTTCCCCTCTTGCCACGGCAGAGCTGAGGACAGATGTTTGCCACCCACCTCCCTCCTGCACTCCTAGGGACAAGGAGGTATATGGAGGCAAAGCTCTTCCCAGTGCTTCTTTTCTTTTTCAAAACTCTATTTCCCAGGGAATTCCAAAACAAAGTTGCATTTATTCCAAGTTAGTCTGGAAGTTTCCAAATGGAAATGACATTTATGCTGAAACACACGCCAGGCTCCAGTGCAGACCGGCCCTCAGCAGCTGGAAGTCTGGTGCTTCCTTTGCTGGAGCAGAGTGCAGGGCATCTTTTATTTCAAACAGCACATCACACTGGCAATCTTATATCTGCCACCTGCTATTATTTTTATGAGCTTTTGATGAATAAACCATTGCCTACTTTATCAGGTGTTTGCTTCCACAGGACAGTAATGTGTGCTTCTGCTGAAGCTACTCAGGGAGGTTAATGCACCGCATCCTACTGCAGAGAAAGGCAAAGTCCCGAAGCGCTCCAGACACAGCTTCCAGCATGCAAGAGATGCAGTAGCTCTCCATCTCCAAACTGCAAATATGTCTGTCCAGTGAAGTGTGCAGTGAGCAGGCAGCTGTAGGCTCTCTTCCAAAGGTGGCACTGCTGAGTAGGTGTCCACAGCAGAAGGGTCCCACTGGAAGCCCTCACACAGCTCTCCTCCACCCTCCCCATCACAATATTCATGTGCGTTCGGTCATCGAGGTGTTATCAAAGCTGGTGGTGAGGGGGCCTGCGAGCTCCACCATGGAACAGCTCCATCCCCTGCTAATGGCCCAGGCTGGCAGCAGGGCCCGTCCCAGGGAGAGCACAGCTCAAACCAGCCCCGCGCCGATGGCCAGCTCCATCCCGGCCACCCTGCAGTTCCTCAGTGCTCCCACCAGCAGCTTTCCCAGCCCATCCCTTCATCAGCACTCCACGTGCTCAGCAACACAAATTAAACTTTCTTCCATCAGGCTTGTCTGGCCCCAGGCTTCGTTTGTGGGCAAGTCAAGGCTTGCGAAAGACACGACCTAATTGGCTGCAGGGTATTTGGTGCTGCCGTGTGGCTTGTTAAACCAGGCGGGGATTTCATCTTCCCTCCAACTTCCTTTGAAAAACCCAGCCTCGAGGTTTCTCTTTCCCTAGCTCGCACAAAGGGAAATTCGGGAGAGGATCTGAGGCAGTCAGATTTGCCTGCATGGGGTTTTAGAGACCTACCTAGTCTGTACAGCATCCTTCTCTCTATGGCACGGGGTGGAGTGACGTTCCACTTGGTCAAATGCTATTCCCCTCTTATCTTTTAATTTCCAGCCCTGCAAACAAGTACATCTGCCAGGCTGCATGTAAACAGAATAATGGGTTCTCTGGCCAGCAGGAAGGTATGACTCATTAATTGCTTTACACCACAGTATAGAAAGCCATCAGTGTCTGCTATGGCCAGTCTCCTTGTAGAAAAGACGTATTTGGATTGTATTTTTCAAAAGAAGCTTCTGTGTGCTCTGCCACTGTTTGCTATGCAAATTTTGGTGTTAATTGCACCAAAATGAGAAACATATTACTTAAATCAGTGCACTCTTCAGATGGGCATCAGTGCGTGTGTGTGATATTCTGCCAGATGTTATTTTATTACTGCAGTTTAATACCTAACCATCTGCTTCCTTCTTATTTTGCCATGGTTTGTATTCTCCCTGGGACCTCTTTTCTGTTACACTGGCTTTTATCATCTGCATTATGTATTAGTATGGCCAAGGCTAAAGGCTGGCAGTATCCTGAGCACAGTATTTGCACAGTGAAGCAAATGAGCAGCAGATCATTAAAGTAAGACCATGGAACTGATACTCCAGTTGGACCAAAGAATGAAGTTGATGATAACAAAAAAAAGATAAAATCAGAGTTGAATGCTTGGGGATTAGCTATAGCGATCCCAACTGAGATAGAGCATGCTACACTCTTGCAAACACCTTGCAAGTTGCACCACCCTGTAGCTTAAAAAAACATGTTTTAAAGCCTGTGAGGGATGGACTAGACAAAATATATTTTATTCATTTATTTGAAATTAGTTTTTTTGCTCCTTTCTCTTTTCAGACTGCCCAGTGCTGCAAATGCCCAGACACAGACAAAAAGAAGAGACAGGAACAGGGATTTTAGCTTGACTTCCCCATTGCTCAGCACCGTGTTATCGATTTGAGCCCGGGCAACCTGGGGGCTCTGAGGTGTATCACAGCAGCAGCACTGCTGCTAACATAAGGACAAGTGGGAACGCAAGGCACTGGAAAATGGAAGAGAATCTATGAAGATGAACACTTCCACATTTCAGGAGGACAGTACTGCTAACAACAACTAGGAGAATGCAAAACCCCTTTGAACATTAACGTTCACAATGAACAACAATTAGAATTAAAGGATATTTGCCTTGGATGTACTCACTTACATCTGAACTGCTTCGCTTCCACCTCATAAACTAAATTCTTCACTGATTGAAAATCATATATACAGTGTCACATAGCCACTCTGCAGAGGTCTTTATCAAATCTCATTTTTGTCAAATAGGGCCATATTTCACTGCTTATGACGATGGTTCTGAATATCTTCTTGGTATACTTTAGAAGGAGCTTCAGTGATTCTCCCCCGTACGGCCAGGGAAGGGAAGATGTTGAGCCAAGTAGTCACAGGGACATAAAAGTGAAAGCAGCAGTCAGAAAGAAAGAGAATCTCTTTCCTATTTCTCTTTCATTTTTTTAAGACAACTAGAGAATGTTTTTAATTTTTTCAGATCAATTTCACAGGGACATTTTCAAGGGTTTAATGGCTTACCAAAAGCCAGGAGTCCTAATTAGCAGTACAGGGGCTGGCCACTTTTCCCAGGCTCAGTCTAGGTCTCAGAGGCACTTCAGCATTCCTGCTCCCATGACAGAGTGAGATTGTTCAGACAATTCATTTTACCAACACTTAAAGCAATATTTTCAATAATTCTGCCTAGTTTGTTGCCATTTTATTGTCTAGTAAGAGACGAGGGATAAAAATGACCCGACCTTTTGTTAGTAAACTTCCACTAGGCCACACATAATATTACCTAGCACTTCATATCCTCAAAGCATCACACAAATACTAAGTAATGGATCCACATGGTAATTGTCCGGTACAATAAAGAGCAAAGAGCACAGCGTTTACTGTAAGTATCGGAAGCACAAGGTTTAGGCTTATCCACAGTATAAATCTCACTGGTTTGGGGGACTGTGTTACACCAGGATCGTGTCCCTGCCATGCTATCCCAGTTTGCCCAGTGGTGTTATAACTGTGCTGCAAACACAGCCCTGTAAAGGCCATAGAAGAAAACCAGTTGCATAACAGTAACCCATTTCTGGCTCCCTTTTGGTTAAGAATGAAATTAACTTTCAATTGATTAGGAATTAGAAGCATGACAGGGAATATAACCCAAATGCACTGCTGAACGGGCAACGGACCTGAGCAGCAGAAGCTCCTGCCTCCAACCTTTAAAGCTATTAACCCTGGCATGAATTTTTATTTAGTGTTAATTAGGGTACTGGCAGCAAAAATCAATTAATTAATCACATCTCAGGTCCACTGGAAAGCATAATGGAAATCAAAGAGAGCTAGATTATCCTGTACCCATGGAGGAAAGGCTGCTGCAACAGCTCTGGATGATGGCACCGCCTTTTTCTTTAAGTGTAAGGAAATAAGTGTTTAGACAAAAAAAAAAAAAGAAATCTGAACAAGATCATTTCTCCTAGTTGGAAACACCAAACCCGTCCTTGACTTGGCCCATCCGTCAGGACAATATCTATCCCTGGCTTCTGCTTTCATTTTTGCCTCTGGAGCTCTCTAATCCTGGGGGCTTCTTGCACCAGTCCTGCAAAGTTCACCCTCCTCCTGCCTGCTTACAAAGCACCATCCACAAACTACCCCGCAAGTTCGGGTTACAAGACCTCCGGAGAAGGTCCCCAAGGGAGATGTTTCTGCAGGACTCAAAAGGAGATGCCAGCACACGTTGCCATCTCCCTGGCCATATCCCTCCGGAGAACACACACATTTTACTATTTCATCTCTTTCAACAAAATTATGTATTGGGTTTGGGTTTGCTTTGTTTTTCAATGCCCAAGGTACAATTAGCTAACTAACGTTACTGACAGTGATTAGTGGGTGCTAATTACAATAGAATTTCTGTCAAATTACATGGTGCATAAATATCGCCTGACAAACTACTTCAATTTTTAGAAAAGAGGGAGTGAGCTGAGGGGCTGGTAGTGCCTGCGCTGCTGGCAGGTGTCTTGCAGGCAGAGGCAGGGCAAAACGCAGCCGTCAATTAACACATCGCCCATCTTGTGCCGTATTTCAGGCAAACAGCTTCCACAGAAGAATTTTTATTTGGGCCGGACAATAACATTTGGCCTTTCTGGTTTTGAGATACAAAAACTAAGACATGAGCAAGCTCACGTGTTTGTGGCGGATGTCAGGAGCCTCCCAGCTCGAAAACCTCCCGCTGCTACAGCTTTTGTGACATGGAAAATGTTGAATTTCATTCCCCAGGATGTTTGAGAACAGCTGGTTAACAAGGTCTTGCGTGTCCTAATTCAAAGTACTTTGATGGAGTTAATCAAGAGATACTGCCACCCTAATTGTGTTCCCAGCCTGCCCAGGAGCGTGCCGGTGCCAGACCCGCTCGCTCGGTGAGTACGAGGCAAAGGGGAGCATTGCTGCAAGCCTCCACCAGTGGCCCTATTCCTCAGCCCATTTATCAGTGCCACCGCGCAGAATAAATATTTATAAATGGTGTGTCAACTCTAATGTGATAAATTATCTCCAGTCATCACATTGATGGTTCAAGTTGTGTTAAGCCGGTTCTAAACATTTGGTTAAGAAAATGTCTGAGAGGGGAGTCGAAGGGGGAGAGAGCAGAAAAAAAACCCACACGTGTGCCAAAAAGAGAAGGACAAAACATTTACCGGTTTGACTTTGCAGCGTACTTCTTGCCCCGGGTTTGTGAAGTGCAAGTAACCTGCCGAAGTACATTAAAACTCTCTTGACTAACCCCAGTTTATTGTAAATATTACAGCAAATCCATTGTAAACAGCAGCAAGAGGCTTTTGGGAACCCATTAATCAAAATAAACTGCTCTGGAAAATGCCTCTGCTCAGCTTGTTTAACTGGCGCTGCAGCTCCATACTGCATAGCTGATTTCAAAATATACAATTTATTGCCTTGGATGTCTTTGCTCAGAGCTAGATCTAAATTCCTCTGGGTACTTTAACATACAGTTAATCAAAGCACAATGCCACCCCTATCATATTTACAATCTGGCAGGCAATTAGTCAATAATAAAAAAAATGCATTGGAAAGACAAATGATATTACCGTGTATGTATCAATGGGCTTATAGGCTCAAAAGATTTATCAGTACCACTGGAGAGAATAAATATTTATAAATGGATGTGTCACTCATAAAGTGATAAACTATCTCCAGTCATCACATGAAGAATGCATATTTTCAAGTTGACATACTTTATTATCTACCTAATCATTTTTCAAAAGGTGTTTTTCAACTTTATTAGCCATACTTAACAACTGGAGGAACTTATTATCATCATCACTGAATTGAGGTTGTACAGCAAAGCCCCACTCAGGATTTCCACTGCAGGTTGCACAAAGAGAATACAAGATTTTCTTTCTCCTTTGTTATCCTTTGGCCACAAATGAGTACTTAAATCCTGCAAAGCCTATTTCTGTGAGTAGAACCACTTAAAAAAAAAGTTAAAAACATAACCTTCCCCTGAATAAAAATTTCAACATTCAGAATGTTTAAATTTCAAATGCCATTGATATACAGATATTTGAAACCCATCGGGACTCAAAACATGTCAATTGGTTCTACAACGGTTCCATACTGGGAGGGAGCAGGATTTGAAACATTGGAACAAACACAAAAAAATAATTTTTCCCTATGATTTTTTTGTCACCATCTCCAAAAATAGGAGCCCTGCTCATACCTAGTCCTGCTCCTTTAAATGAGTGACTTACAGAGTCAGAACTAAGTATGTGTTTTAAAACCTACCATTTTGTTGTATAAATATTTAAATAGGAGTGCTTTTTAGAAAAGTGGCTTGTGTTAGCAAAAGTGTGAATGAAGTTATATTTGTATAAAATGGTTACACTATAACTGTATTTGTGGAGAAGATTTAAATCGATATAACTGCATCCACACCTAGAACTGTTCACAGCAATAGCACAGAAAGGAGTAATTCTTTTCTGCTTACACCCTCACAAACAGATCATTAGCTAATGATTAACTCAGCCATATTTATTTACAGAACTTTGATTTTCATTTTTTGTTATTATATTTTATTTTATCGACTGAAAAGCTAAAGCGATACATTCTAAGTATCTATACAACTGTTTCAAGACCATTAGTGACCCAATAACTAAGCTTTAGCTTAGAAGAAAAAAAAAAACAGGAACTAGGTCCTTGAATTAGTCTAGCGAGGCACCACAACACCATGAGGACAGATGTTTCCATGTTTGCATGTGCGCTCGGATGCTGTACCTCTAGGTTTCCCTGCCTCAGGGGATGGAGCTGTGCTTGGCTTGCACATTGAAGCTTGTGAGTAAGCAACGGAAACTGGATATTCTCCACATTTGCAAATCTACCATGCCAGTTAGACCTGATAAAATTTTAAATGCTCCCTTGAATGAAGTTTTTTAAATGCTGCTGTTGTTATCCCGCTCATTTTACATTTGAGTTTGGCAGCGGATGCCATTAGTGAACATTCAGTGTCAACAGTGTCATGATGTTGCTCTTAGAGATGTGTCAAGTACCGTAGCGTGATCTTGTTGCATTTAAAATTAACCACAGTAGTAAGACTGTGCCAATTTCTTGCATTAGATCCAGAATGAAGCCAGCAAATGTGTCAGGTGCACAGAGCGTGTTTCAAGAATAAACAAGCAACAAAGGAAACTCCTTTCTTCTGCTGCTTGTTTCTTTGTGCCACATCTTGTCACACAAATTAATTGTTAGGTAGAAAGCTTTTCTTCTACTCTGCTGTACTGAACAGCCTGCCTCAGTGAGGAGAAAGCAGAGATGGTAGCTAGCTAAATGGCCCTAGACCCCTGGGAATCCTGTAAGACAGCCACTTACAACCTGGTTTTAACTTGTTTCTCATTCATTATCCTTCAAAGAATTTAACTTTGGAGGCAGAACAGGAATTTAGATAAACCACACAGATTTGTTTACCTAGGAAAAGAAAAACAAAGTGTATTTTAGAAGTGTGTTGCCCAGGCCGTTAACGGATCTCAGTTTAAATGTGCTTTTTTTCCTGATGTAGTCACAGAGTTTTTATCTGCAAATCATTTCTCAGTCTAAATCTTCAGTTTCTTGGAAACCACATGACTGATGGTCCTCAATGCTTGAGCTCAAGATAATCTATTGCACTTTAGCTGCAGAGTTGCCCACTCAGCATTATGCATGGCTCCAGCTTGCACCACTTGTTTTACGAGGTATAATACCATCTTTACATCCTTCGTAGCTGAAGCTCTGACAATTTTTTTCCTCTATGATTCAGACCGGGGGAAAGTAATGCATTTGTTGAATTGAGAAACGCTCATGTTCAACTATTTTCATCTTGCTTATTCACATGAAAAGATTTAGGATAGAAACCCTGAAGTGCGTGTGCAGAACCAGGGTTGTGGCAGAGACCAGACGCATCAAAAACCAAGAGCAGTTTGCCCAGGGTCCCCCCCGGGGCCAGCGGCAGGACCAGTATGAAACCCAGAGCCACACCAGCCTTCACCCATGGCACCACCCAGGTTTTGATGGAGCGCTGGTTAGCTGCAGTTTCCATTGCAGCAGTTAAAAGGTCCCAAGCAAACATAACATTCGTCACAGACTTTTTTTTCAGTTTGCCTGTGTGTTTCTATCAAAACACTTTTATCAAAATCTGGGTCATGTGAATGTTCCTACACCCCGCTTGCTTCTCAGCAAGCAAACGATCTGCAAGCACCATGCTTTCCAGCTGCATGGCAGGTAGGAAGGTCCTCCACAGGGCCTTGTACGTGCATTGTGCCGGGGGGGACATGCCGCTGCCTCGCTTCTCGTCCAGCTTCAGTTCTCCACTGCTGCTGGTGCACCCATGTGTGCCTGCCCCAAGCAACTGTCCTGGGAATTGCTCTTCAGCAATGGCCATGCCAAACACCAGACCTGGCTCTTCTCCTCCCATACCATTCCATACACACTCTTCCTTGCATCACTGCTGGCTGAGACAACCCAGCTGTGTGTCTGGGGGCACAGCTGACCCTGTGGATAACTGCTCAACCCCACCCTCACCATTGTCTGCCAAGCCTTCCTAAGCCCTCACACCCACAGTGACAAATGTCCCTGTGATCCTCAAAGACCAAGTGCTTTGATATCCTCTTACGAGCAGCAGCCCGAGCTCACAGTGGTGCTCCTCAAGCCAGCCAAGGTTTTTAACAGGATGAACACTGCTAAAACACCATCACACCAGACAAAACTCCTCGGTCGGCGGGCTGGTGAAGCAACCCAGCAAAAAGAAGGGTCTCCACCAGCAGCATCGCTGCCCACAGCGCGGTCTTTCCCAAAAGACTTCAGTTTGTAACAAGGATGGTTTGGCAAGTCCAGCCACCTTAAAAACTTTTGGAAAAAACCCTCTGCTCTTGTTTCATAACAGAGTGCCGGAGACCAACGTCTTACGCAACCGGGGTGTCATTACATCATCGACTGGAAAAACTACCGGAGCGGGGTCAGCCCAGCCCTAGGGCCCTGCCCAAAGCCCTGCCCAGTTCCTGCAGTACCTGTCTGGGTGCGATGAAGGAGCTCACCCCGAGTTAAACCCCACTGCCTTCACCTGCGGCACACAGCTCTGACGGGCTCCCCACGTAGAACAGGCACCGCCGCGCGTGCCAGGGCCTGCCGGAGTGGGGCGGGGGGTGCCCGGGGCCAGGTCGGCCGTGCTCCACCTGTGCGAACAAGCCTTGTTTTATACAGCTGGGATGAGGCGCGGTCACTGTCTAACCCAACGGAGGTGTTTCCTAGGGACGAGAATTTTTTCAAGGGCTTGCAATAAAACAAACTGCTGGAGGCAAAATAACAAAACGGGGAGTCTGAGCTCTTCCAGTGGGTCATCTGAAATTAATTATTTGAAAATAGCAACCTTTCATCCAACTGCATCTCACCAAAACATTTCCAAGACAGATATCAAGCAACCTGCAACAATTCACCCAGGAACTTAGGTTAGAGCCAAAATTCCAGGAAAATCTGAGCACAGGGAATAGTGCCTGAGCTCATCCGTGGGAGAGGAGACAACTTACGCTGTGAAAGGTTATTCAGGATTTTAGTAACAGACAGGGAAATGATCTTTCAGGTTAAATATTTCTCGGCTGAAGATGGCTGTTGAATAAGCCAACGTCAAGACTCAGACGGACATTTGAAGGAGCTAATTCCTTACAGCAGTGTACTATGTAACCGTCATTTTACTTCTAGTAGTTGAGCAAAATTGCAAACAGCTAGTGGATTGTTGGAACATTTTAAAACATTTCTTTCAAGGTACTTTATTACTTTCTTAGAAATAAATACACATGCCACACATTCCCCCTTTTACAGACACAGTGAACGTATATCCCAAGGACCATTTTTTAGTTGGCAAGTTTCTTATTCATCAAAGCAAAATCTCTGTTCTGATTTCTCTACAGCAGTGGGACTCAGTTTTATTTCTTTTTTTTTTTTCCCTGCAGCCTGGTAGTCCCTCTTTGCCAGGTGAACAAGTGCCTTCGTATATCATAAAGGAGGAGAGGGTGATCACAGCACAGTTGTGTTATCATTGTGCTCACACTCCCTCCTGGGGCACAGCCCCTTGGTGGAGCATCCCGGCTCAGTGGGGAACTGACAGGCGTTTTCTAAAAGGTGAGTGGAAAAACCTGATTACTGTACGCATGAGGGATTTGTTTCAAACGCTGCTGTGAGGACGCCCCAGAGGTCCTAAAAGCTAAGGATAGATTTTGAAAACCGCGTTCTTGCATGTGGAGGGATGAACTGATGACTGCACCGTTCAATTCACTATAGCAAAGGTCAGGAATAGAAAGGCAAAAATAAAAATCTCAGCTCACAAATTGTCTCCCCTTGTGAATGTCTTGCCATCAGTTAACTCTTACTGCAACCAAATCTTCTGTCTGCCCTCAAATCCTTCCTGTCCCGCCCTTCATTTGTCTTTTCTGAGAACATAAACATCCTCTCCATCACACAAGGTCATCTCCATCCTCCAAACAGGCCTGGATCCATGCTCTGCTCAGCCTCCCCTAGAGCTGCACTGGTGCCAGGTAGCATCTTTTACCTCTCAGTCTGCAACACCTTAACTGCGGCAAACCGACAGTGAGCACCAGATGGAGACAACCAAAGAGAAGGTGAAGCAACTCTCCAAGGCGAAGGGCATGGAGTCAACTGCACACAGCTGCTGGAAACACTGCGACCAGTGGGAGATACGGTGCTGCACACCGTGCATTTTAACACACGGTTTAACTGAATTCATTATGAGAACGTTATGAACACCATACAATATTTTGCAGCTGTGGTTGTAACTGAGCTTCATCAAAAACCTGCAGTGGCTAGGAACAAGCAATAGCAATGGCACGTAACTTTTTCAAAGAATATAGTACAGTATATGGCTACAGGCAAGTACATGCAAAGTTAAGAATAAAGTCAGGGGCTTCGGTTTTCTTAATTTAAAGGCAGTTTTGATCTATCAGAAGCAGAGACTCTTTTGACTATGGATAAAATAAAATATATATATATATAATAATTAGCAAATACAAGCACTGAAAGTGCTATTAAAGGTCAATGCTATTAATGTACCTATGGGTGTGTGTTACATCAATGACAGTTCCCAGATTGAACACTTCCAGGATTTGATGTCACCGCAGGGCCATACCACACTCAGTCCTTCTTGTCTTGTCTTCTCTCTTCTCCATCCTTTCCTCTGTTCTCAGAAAACGATTATATGCAGCATCAGAGATGTTGGAAACAAGGAGCGAGTCCTCACTGCCCAAGTGCTTTAGCGCAGGGGCGGCCGTTACCCTGGGATAACGGGGTCAATCCTTTATAAAGTGAACTTCATAAAATCATCATTCTGTCTGGAGTGACACAAAGACATTGCGACAGACCTGGTGCAGACTTGGTACAACATGTGACATATTTCCATAGATTTCGGTTAACTAAGGCCTTACTGAGTTCTGCATGCGTGTGCCCAGGCAGGGACCTTCTGGGGACTTGGGGGTCTGTCCCCCCGCTCGCAGGGACGAACACGTGGCAACTCCAGCTGAGTGCTAGAAGGGGCAGGTAGGTGAATGTGACAAGGTCCTTTACAGGGCAATGGCAACGCTTTCTCTTTTCAATCATACAGCAACTGTTTGTATTAACTTGATAATTAATATCTTGTATTTCCCCTCTTTTCTATGACATCAGTCTCTAGAGACCTCCCCTACTTTATGCACATGGGCACACATGCACACACTCATCTACTTAAAAAAACCTCCTGTTTGATCCCCACCAGTTAAAAGGCATTACAGGCAGTGCCCAGAAGTCCTTTCTCTCTCTTTGTCCTACGATAAAACTTTGTTCAGCAAGCCAAAGGACACAAACCCTGAAATTTCAACTCAGCTGATTATCCCTCTTCCTTTACAGCCTTTTTCTTTTCCCTGTTTCAGAAGTGCAGTTGCTTGCAGCAGCTCTCTGCTGCCTCGCGTTAGGTGAGGGTCTCTTTAGGAGGTAACCACGGTCCCTTTAAACTGAGATCGGCCAGAACCTGAAAAAAAATCGGAGGTTTGGCAGGACTTAGATCTGAAGCTTTAGTATGAGACTCTCTGAAGACTGAGAAAAGGAAATTTCACAGAATGGGTGTTACAAAAAAGAAAAAATCTGTAATCAGTCTAATTTGATGACCAATTTGTCGCAGCCATGCTCTCACCCTTGCTTTTGAAATGAATGTTCTTTGGAGACAAATGTCAGAGAGCCGGGCTGGAGTGTGAAATCCATCACAAGCACAGCCACCAGATGTGTTTGCTTTATGAACTTCGGATTTCCTGAACCTCGTGGTTAAAAAGCGTGTGTCTCTATTACTCAAGATCAGAAGCAGCAAATTCAGCGGCTAATGATCAAGCCATAGTTATTTCTTGAGAAGTTTCATCAGATGAGGTTATTCATCGTGGATTACATGCTCAATTCAAGCAGTTTGAAATTTTCCAACAATTATTTGGTTCGCAGACTCACTACCTGGATGCAAAATAATCTAATATGGTTATCATTTTCAGGTGTAAATGTTCAGTAATGAACCCAAACTTGTCTTCTGTTAAAGTCTCACAGCCAAGCCTATAAGATGCATTAATCTCTAGAAACACAGACTTCCAATGCAAACTATGAAATTATCTGTTTGAGGCAAATCCTAAATCCCTAAGCCACACATGTGCATCAGAAAAGGCTTGATTTATATGGTTGTAAAACTCTTGCAGGAAGGATAGACTCTTTGACTTATAAAGAAAGCTGGAAAGAGGAAGCCTGCTTCATTTGCAAATTCAGTGTGCAAGATCGCGAGTGATGTTCTTAAATTCTGACTTCCCTGCGAAAAGATTTTTATCATCATCACACCAAGTGACATTACGTATGCGCCCTTATTTATAGAACTTGCTGGTATTTCCATCATACCAGAGTTTAAAATTAGTATTTTAGCTCATGCCACCTCTTGCTCGCACAGCATGCATGGGAGATGCCCGCTCTCCTGGGGGCTCACAGCCCCAAACAAAAAACAGGGGGTGAGCAGTGCCCCGCAAAGAAACACCGACAAAGCTCGAGGTGACCACAGATGCCCTAAATCCCAGTTCAGTACCATGTTTGCAAACTTCATCTATCTAGTTATTTGTCTCAAGCACCCATTTTTACAGAAAGCAGGTTGGATCTGTGTGGGATAGGAATCTATAATTTTTTTTTTTACACACTTCACTCTAAAATCTCTCTGCTGGGGTCCAGACAAATGTGCTGAACCGCTCACCCGCGCCTCCCTAATTCAGTTCCTTATGTCTGGGCGCGAGGCTCATGCAATGCATTTGTTTCACGTCCCCACATTTCAGGGCTGGGTACAGTTCTCCTGGCGGAGGACACGCTCTGGGGAGGAACCCGCTCAGCAGCACAAACACCACTGAACCAGACCTAGGCTGGGCACTGTGACCGGTGCCACGATGGTGCTCCCGGCCAGCTCCCCCTGGACAAGCCCCTGCGCCTTTCCACTTATCTCTTACCTCCTTTCCATCCTTGATAACCATTCCCGCTCCAAAAGGCAAGAAAAGCACGAGGGATGCTGCTCCTTTTACAGCTTATCTGAGAGCACAGCACAAAGGCAGGCCACGAATTTCCAAAGCAACCTCAGCGTAAATTGATGACCAGGCAATAAACCTGTCTTTAGATAAGTAGAACAGTTTGCATATGCTTTTGTGCGTGCACCTGCCTGTTCAGCTAGTCATCACTCATTTCACAGCTCATTTCGCTGACTGTGGTCTACAGGTTTTATCTTTTTAATTGGGCAAACAATACACACCTTGTCTTTGCACATAAAGTCCAGTGCTAACGTGCATGACTCCTGCGAGTTGGTGGCTTGCTTTTTTTCAGTCAGCTCTTAGTGAGGCTGTACACATTTAAGGTGGACCTGTGCTCTTTTTTGCCAGTTCCCTATCTGCAATGCAAATACACAAATTTCTGCATAGATTTTGATTCTGCCTGAGGCGAATCTTCAAGAGCCTACGTCAGTGTCCATTAAAGCCCAGGGGGACAGTCCTTTTGATTTCAAATGGCTTTGGGACGGGGCCCAACAGCGCTAAAAAGAAAAGACAAGAAGCATGAGTCCCCCCTCACTCCCAAGCAAGGAGTCTAAAACAGATGAAGAGCAGCAGAAATTTAGCAGTTGCCCTACTTCATGTGGTTTCTCTGGGAAATGATTGGGGTTTTTTTTAAATACACAAGCAGTGCATTACCCAGAGACAGGGTTTAGCATCTCCCAGCAGAGTTAATGTAGTTTATACCAGCCACAGTCTTAGCCTGAGGGAGAAGCTAATGCAAAGAGCAGATGAAACTGGCCCAGCAAAGCATGGTCCTCCAGCGGTTGTGTTCTCCCGTCTTCTTCTACACTTCGCATTGCTCACTGCTCTTAGGGTTTTAAATCCCATCCCACAGGGTCGAGCAGCAGGGCCCTGGCACGGGGACGCACACCGGCCCCACTCGCTCAGCCCGTGGCTGCAGGGGGATGCCAACGGCTGCACCACTGCCTGCCAACCGGCTCTGCAAAACCAAACTCTGATCTGGGGGTCCTGCTTGAGCTACCGAGACTCTGGCATCAGCACAAACCCAACCAGACCTCAACCGAGGCCACCGCGGAGAGGATGAGCACCTGTCCCTGCTGCAGCTCAGGCCAACGCGGCAGGAGAGAACTGCTTGAAAAAGCATACCCACACACACTTTGCAGCATGATTAGTTTTTGGCGAAGACACACTGAATGTAGGGGGGGAAAAGTGCTGTCTTTGTTCTAGGATGCAAATGAGCATCTTTTTTAGAAGCTGAGAAAGAGCCCCAACTAACAAAAATTGCACATTGACTGAAATAAGCCAGGCTGCCTTTCAGATGTAGACTTCAGACAGAAAATGAAACATATCAAAGTGTCTGATTTGACGTGGCTTGCAGCTGCAAGGCAAAGCGACTGTCCCATTTTTTTCCCCCGAGGCAAACACTCAAGATTTTCTTGATCTTATCTTTGTCTTTCTATAAGTCTTTGAAAACCATCTGTAGAGATTCATAAAGGGTATTTGTGTTTTAAGTAAACTGCAGAAGTGATCTATACCGAACAGATGGAAACAAATCAAAAAGCTTAACGGGATGCAGAAAAACAGCAACACTTAGAAAAATACTAGATATGAATGAGTAGGCAGGTTGTCTCCCATTTGTATTACATTTGGTGTGGCATCTCTTTCCCCTAGCTCTCTCTGCAGCCCGCATGGTCCGCTCTCACTCACTGCTCTTCTCCTGTCCTCGTTCACGGGCTGCAAAATACTTCCCGGCTGCGTTTGCTCTTCTGGACGAGCATCCTTTCAATGGGAATTGTTCAGCTCCTTGGCAGAGCCCAAACACCCACCCGGAGCCCTTAACACAGCTCCCTCGGAAATAGATTGCATTTGACAGCGAAGGGCTCTGATTTTTCACAGCTTGCCAAAACATTTCTGAACAGATAAGGTGGGGGAGAAAAGTGCTACAAATCAATCTCCAGCGTGCTCCGGGATTGTGCGCTTGTTTGTTGTTCAGGGTGGTGGTTTTTTCTGACAGACGATTTCAAAGAAGCGCAAGGCTGCTTCCTCAGCACCAGCTTTTCATAGAAGACACAATAAGGTGCAAAATGATGTGTGTTACTGGAGTGAGTGGGCGTTAATGGGACTTCCTGAGTGTACTAACAAAGCCAACAGAGAAAAGAGAAAAAAAACTTTACAAATTTTCCCCGGTGTTTCAGCTGCGGCCCTGCATGTTTTCCCCACTTCCCATTAGTCAGAGCCCTGTGTGCCCATTTTGAGGAGGCTGCCATGGTACCGCTGGAGAGCATCTGCCCTAGTTCAGCCCAGTCATTGTAACCCTGAGCAAAAACCATGCTTGGCCACATCTTCACCGCAAAGACTGTATATCAGTGTAGCTCTTGCTCTGCAAAATTCCCAGCAGTGGGTCTGCAGAGGCTGGTCCCTGCTAACACGAAGTCTGGGCCGTATAATCCCCTCCATAAATTTATCAGCCTCCATCATAAAACCGCACAGGCTCCACACATACACTCAGACACACTGTTGCTGCACAGCTTTTCATAACCTCACCCCTCCGATGGTTGCAATACCTGTTTTATTTCCAGCTTACATTTATTAATGGCCAGTTCCTACCTTTCTTTCCCCTCCTCTTTTTCTTTTCCTTTCTTTTCTCACCAGTCCCTAACAGGCCCAAGGCAAAGGTTAAGGTAAATCCCAGATGGGAGACCTGGGGACGGAGAGGACTGTTGGAGTGACATCAAAGCACTCCTCCTGCTTTGTTTCTGTAGGATGTTACATGACAGAAATGCAAGATAAATGTGTGTTTCTATTGAGCTACTTAATTTATTATGAAGTCAATACACAGGTTCTGCCTTATGCATCTCGGGAGGAGGGTGATCTTATCCTGCAGTCCCACCTCGTCCCCAGGACGGATGCTAAGGACAGTCCTGTCCCTTTAGACTCCGGGACCACACTTTGGTTGGGGTCCCCAGACACACAGAAAGGGCACAAGAAAGGACGTCTTCAAATGAAGAAATGACAGGGTATGCTCTGACCCACATTGTCCTTCCCCCACCGAGATGAAACTCCAGCACTTATAAACTATGGGCTGAGCTCAGTGCAGACCCAGATGCGTTCCCGCTGCTGTCAAAGGGAATTCACCTTTGACCTTGCAAGAGCTGAGCAGGACAATGCCAAAAGCATCTGAAAACTCAGTTCCCCTCTCAATGCCAAGAGCCAGAGCCAGAGCAAATCCTTGACATCCTTCCTCTCCCTTGGCGTGGGGCTGGGGCCACAGGGCTCCAGCACGAGCAGACGTGGGGACGGAGTGATGCATGGGCAGCTGTGGTGGGAAAGGCCCTTCAGCTGACCATGTCTACCCACCAGCCTTCAGGGAAATCACCGTGGTGTGTTACACACTGTTTCTCACCAGCTCTCTTAGCCATCACCCAAGGAAATGAAACAT
Source organism: Aptenodytes forsteri (assembly GCF_000699145.1). Classification (NCBI taxonomy): domain Eukaryota; kingdom Metazoa; phylum Chordata; class Aves; order Sphenisciformes; family Spheniscidae; genus Aptenodytes; species Aptenodytes forsteri. The sequence continues at coordinate 3,467,655 of NW_008794776.1, forward strand.
TCCCACATATTTCTCTGCTCTTCCCAGAGGGGCTGGCTGCCCCCCCGCTCGGCCGCACTGCCTTCTCCAGAAGGGAACAGGCATAGACCAACATCCACCCTTGTCCATCAGGCCACACTCATGAGACCATGCGTGGATGACATCTGGGGCATTGTCAGGATGAATATATCCTTTTTCCCCCCGACCTGGAGCTTAGCCACCTCCAACCTCTGCCTCCTGAGCAAAGCATGAGCATCCCATGCTGTGGCCTCGATGGACCTTTGGTATTTGGATCCGTGTAAGTGCAGATTCCCCATTCTATCCACCTACTAGCCTAGAGAGAGTTGCACGCAAAAATAGAGGCAATACTGTGACTGATATTTTTAGAAAGGGAATGCATATGTAAATTATTCCCCTGAAAATGTCTCTGTGCGTCAGACTCTCCCCTGATTCAGAGAACGTCCCTTCTATCTTTTCCTCAAGTACATGCTGCGTACAGCGAAGCTTAACATCTCAGGGAATCTGGTGGCGGAGAAGGTTGCCGCAAAAGTGATTCATCTATCACATCTTTCACAGCTTCGGTAAACTGGAACAGTGCGAATTTCTCTGCCCCCAGTCTTGGCTGCTCGAGAGCTCCCCGACTTCTCTCCCATTCACAGCTTCATGCGCGCGCAGCGAAAAGCGAGGAGCGTTGCTGGTTTCCTCACCTCCATGTCCCCAGCCTCCTGCCGTATGCTTCCTGCTGAGGATGCCGTCAGAATCGAGACGGGCCCATCTGGTGGGAACGCTTCCCCGGTCGGCGGCTCAGAGGCTGCAGAACAATGTGGTTCTTCGCTGGCATGGTGGCAGGGTGGTGAGGAGCACTAGCAGCCCTCTGCACGCACAAGCCAGAGCAGCTCACGGGCAATTCCTGCATCGAGACCATCCCACCAGTAAGAGCTGAGCTTGCACCAGGGCTGCTCAGCCCCAGGCAGACCAGACATCCCACCCGTGCTCAGCACTGGGGAAACGGAGCCTCCCAAGAGGAGGCGGCACTCACAGCCACCCAAACACGCAGCCGTGTTCTTCCACCCCCCCACATTCACACCCTCCATCCATGTAACCTGCCCAAAACTCCTCAGGTCCTGGAGGCCACTCAGCAGCTAAGGCAGGGCAGGAATGCAGACACCAGCAGGCATCTCGCCAGTGCCCTGTGCTTTGGGAAGTAAACAGTACAGTCCCCGACATTATGTTCGATCACTGTCCAGAAGCTATTAGGAAGCTAATTAAAATGAATAGATCACTTAAGTATTCAGAGTTCATATCCTATTAATTCAACAGCGCAAGATACAGAGAGAAAGACAAAGGCTGAAGAAAAGGCCAAGGACGGTACAGCAATGTTCCTTGGTGTGGATTTTTCCCCCCCCTTTCTTGTAATACAAAAGATAAGTCTGTCTCCTGGCTTATCTAGATACATTTGTAAAGATTAAAAACACACTTCTCTGCCTTTGCATTCTGCTGTAAATGATTAGCCCATGGTATCGTTCAGCAGGGCGCTCTGCCAGCCTTAAGGTTCTGATTTAAGCCACAAAGACAGGGCAATTCAGAGCGAAACCTGCTGGTGCCTGCACAGGACCAGCCAGGCAGGCAGGACCCTGCCGTTTCCCTGCCCTCGCAGGCAGATGGGGAGATGGTGTCGCGCATGAGCAGCGATACAGCCTCAGCTCTACAGGAAAGGTTGGCCCCAATTCCTGCACCAGGAGGGGGGAAAAAAGAACATTTTCCTGCTTACTGGCAATATTTGGGAATAGGGACAGCAGTAGCCAGGCAAGGGGGTAGCTCCCAGCTGGGCCAGCCCAGTGACCTTACCTCCAAGAGCCCGCTCGTGCAAGGCTGGCTACGAGATGGGAGCAGCAGTCTCCAAAGCCTTGGGCAGGACTCAAGGAGGTGCCCCCATGGAGAAACCCCTGTCCCCAAGCACATCCCGAAAACCCAGCTCGGCAGGAATGAGCAGGCTGCAAGAGAGGAGTCAGGTAGCTCAAAGGGTGGGAAATGGGATCACAACACCTTAAAAAACACACTGAAAAATAGTTGTTGGGTATCCTCGGGGACAGTCCTGCAGCCTGTAAGACTTGGATATTTCTCTGTTGCAAAGATCTGTTTGCAGTGGTTCAACACGAGGCCCAAAAGAAAAAAAATTCAAGAGCAGCTATGGTCCAGATCCCCACCTCTCGCTGAAGCGTTTATGCTGCTGTATCACTCAAGTCCCACGCGCCATATCTCTTTTTAAACCTGTCTCTCCCTGAAAATATTCCTGGGCCAGAGAAACTCAGCTATAGGTAACCTGCTGAAGAACATGTGTGCTTGTACCCCGAAAGCCTGTGGTCATAGTCCTATGTTTTGGAGCTCTTCAGCTTAAGAAAACCTAACCCAAGGAAATGCATTTCTTTGTCACATTCCAGACCAACACAAATTAATGTATCGGCATTAAAAGACCATGAAAAATGGGGTTAATTACAGAAACGATAACCTTTATATGCAGCAGCTCAGCCATGGGCCGCTATCATACATCATAATGTTAGGAGGAGCCACTTGCTGACACACAACAGCAAATAATAAATAATAAATAATAAATCCATCAACCTAAATTGAATCTTGTGTAATGTACGCCTGACAAACCATAGATTAATTTGCCTAATCCATCATTTGTTAATCCTTCATCCCCAAGAAATGCATGGAAGTGCTACAACCACGACATCTGAGCCTATTCATACAGGCACGGTGACTCAGGTACAGTCATCCAGAAGTCCATCAACTGAGTTTCCCACCTTTAACAAATACTGCCAAAGCACGCAGATTCCACATTTCAAAGGTGGATAACTGGAACATCAAAAGTTCTGGATTTATGAAGCCACAAAAATAACAATCGGGTCTTTATATCATCAGTAACTAAGACAACTATACTAAACTTAGTACATTGTTTGCACTACATAAATAATAAATGCTAATATTCAATGTTAAAGGAAACTGGAGCTGTAATCCATACTAGTAGGTTTATACAATGAAGCTCATTGTATAAAAGCTTGCACATTAGGGTGAGGCCCTTGATAAAAGGAGGAAATTAAGAGGATTTTTAGCTTTTAAATATATTTTACCCTGAGGCTCTTTAGGGTTTTACAGCTGAAGGAGAGGTAACACCGCAGACCTGGGGAGCTGTAGGCGGAGAAGATACAGCGGAGGTGCATGTGCCCACCTTACTAGAAGTACTGGAAATTGGCAACGTATTTATGTAGCCACTAAGTGCAAAATGGTCCCAGAAAAGAACAACCACGGGAGATTAAGAACAATGAAAATCTCCAAAACTTTATGTGGTAACAGAAGCTGCTGCATCAAACTCAGTCATGTCCGATTCTGCCCCGAGACCTGGGAGGTGAAGGTGCAGACCAGCAACTGGTACCAAGGTCTTCAGAGGGAGAGCACCGGGGGAGCGGGCAGGAAGGAAAGCGCTCCCCAGGCACCCTTGTGACTCAGATCCACCCAACTTCCCAGGCTAGGGGGAAAATTTTGCACAGGATTTTTCAATATTAGAGAAACCCAGCAACTTTTCCCCAGTTCATACTGAGTGACAGGTTCCACAGTGGCAGCACCTAAAATACACACTTATTAAAACCATTATTAGACACAAGAAGTATGTCTACTCCTACACGAGAGCTGGAAATCTGTGTCTAGTTTTAAAGAGAAAGCCAAGAAGCAAACAATGGAAGTAATATTTTCCCTCCCCAAACAGATTACTGTAATGTTAAGATGTTTCCCGGTGCTATTGTCAAATCTAATTAATCTGTTCTTTGCAACACCGCTTGTATTTGCTTTAATTGTCGAGTGACACCTTGAAGTGACAGTGCCAAACCTGCCCAAGAGCTGCAGTGGGACCCGCACAGCTCTTCTCCACTCAAAATTAACCCCCCTCATGTTCACACTCAGCCGGTGCATCGTGCTACTCGATCCTCACTGAGCAGATCGGTGCGAGTGTGCAGGGCTGCAGGGGCTGGTCCATCCTTTCCAGACACAGGGACAAAGGGCGTTGCACCACGAGGACGCCTGTTCTGGCATCAGCCCAACAAAAAAACCCTTGAAAAATGTTCCAGAGATGGCAGGAGCAGTGAGGACAGCAGGAGGGTCATGTTTTGCTGCTGTTCTTGGCAGCTGAGAACAGCAACTTGCATTGATCCTGCCCCATCCCAGAAGTCTCCGTCCCCAAGTACTGAATACAGTTTGAAGGAAAAGCTTTCAAATAAGCAAGGCAGGAGGGCTGGCTGGAGGACGGACACCACAGGCAATGTAAATCCAACCAAGACGGAACCTTTGCTACGTCTCAGCGAGAGGGCAATGCACTCCTAACAAAGTCTCTAGGGTAGAATTACAAAGTATTAACATGTTTGTGCATAATACATGCAGTAATGGCTAAAAGCTGGAAACCATGGGTTAATGGAAGAAACCACCACAGTCACCTGTGTCAAATACATATTTAATGCTCTCAGAGGACAACTGTGCCAACTGCTCAGCAGCCAGGAACTCTTTCTTAAGAGCTGCTGTCATAAGCTTGTGATCTAGTTCATAAATAATCATCAAATGAAGAGATATATGGATTTGCTGAACTAAAGCTTTCCTATCTCTCTTCTTCCTCCAGCTCCTCCTGGATGGGAGAGGGGGACAGCGGGGATGGGGATGCATCAGAGCTGCAAGAGTTGGGCTGAGGTCACTGTGTGCAAGTTTAAGGGTACGTCTCACTTTGTGAAGGGCAGTGTGGACAGCTGAACCTGACACATGGGTGCCCAGGGGACTGGGCTCGTGGGGGAGCCCAGGACCCTCCTTGGCACCCAGTGGCCATGCCCACATCTGGCACCCACCCCAGGCTGGGCTGCTCCCACCCCACACAGCTTCCTTCAGGTCCTGGCTTGTGCCAGGCTGGGAAAACAGGTCCTGAGGTGGTGATGGTTAAGTTATTATCTAGATACTAATCTCAAAAATCCCAGACCATTTTCTCCAGTTATCCCTTTACTCAGAAGAGCCAGACTGAATATGAACTGACACACTCAAGTGTTATATGATTATTGCTATATAAATAAATGTCATCACATTTAAATCACAATTTGATCTAACTTTGAGGTCAGCCCTGCTTTGAGCAGCAGGTTGGACTGTGTGAGCTCCAGAGGTCCCTTGCAACCTGAATTATTCTGTGATCCGGTGATTTTTCCTTGACAGAAATTTTGCACCTCTTTTAAACAGAAATAACTTACTGCAAGCCACAAGAAAAAAAAAGTTTAATAACAGGTACCTCCTGCTTTGAAGCTGCTTTGGATTCAAAGCTTTAGGGGAAGTAAATAAATTTAAAAGGGATTGCAGCCTTTAAAGGAGGGCACAGGATGCAATCCTGCAGCACTCCGCACAAGGCAGGCACCCGGTTCCAGTGCTGGCACAACTGCTTTCATACACATTGCTATTTGATTTTATAATGGCACGCAATTACCTTTCATAGCATGGAAGACACAGACTTAAATGTGCTATGATACATTTTTTTCTTGTTGCTAAAGCCCAAATTTGCTTGTAGTGATTTGCAGGTTGCCCTCCTCTTCCTGGGAGCACCAGTCAGCTCCCAGCAGTGTATTTATATTATATTTATAAAAACTTGGGGCCAGATCATTATTGTGGTGCAGAGAGCCCCTTGCTAAGAGACCCCAAGAACTGTCCTTCTTTTGCCAAAATCAGGGGTGTCCCCGCACCCTGCCCAGCACCGGGTCCCCACAGCCCCATCTGCACCATGGCGCGAAGCAACCCCAGCTGCTGCGAGGATCAAGTTGTTCTTGTGTCGGGCTTTGATGTTCCCAGGTGGAAGGAGCTTTAACGGTGCAGTGGAGTGTTGTTTTTACACAAGATTTATCAGTACAGTTAACATACCGCCACAGATCTGCTATTTGAGCATGCCCTGAATGTTAATAAGTGCACACAAGACAGGCTGCTACTGCAGGTACACGCTAACATTCACCTTCAAAGAGCTTTATAAACATTAGCTCGGTGGGTCTCACCTCTGTCTCCCGAAGGAGAGCTCAGCTCCGTTTCGCAGGGAAGGGAGGGAGGTGCAGAGGTCACAGACGAGCTTTGCAATGGGCTTGGGAGAGCAAGGATTCAAAAGAGATTTAAGTACCTTATTTTCATACAGACATTTATATAGGGCTTATACATTGTACTGCCTGGAGGAACCTCGTACTTCAGCATACGAGACTTTTGGTGGGTTAGGATATATTTTATCCCGAGCTGTGTAATTTCTCAATATCCAACAGGATGAGCTGCTCTGTAAAACAGAGTTCTCAAACAGAACCTTTGTTGAATTTTAACAGAGACACATCAATGAATCCGCACTGATATCCTAGGGAGATCAAACAGGAGACTAGAAAAAATACAGGAGAAAGCATCTGGGATCCTTTGGGGCAAAACTATCGAAGTATCAAAGGAAAATATAAAGCTTGATTGGGTATCAAGAGGTCATCCAGTCCAGTGTTTCTCAACCTTTAAAAATCACTTAACTCTTTCATTTAGAAGTCATAGACTACCTTGTGCACTGTTGGCACAACTGTCTTACTTGCAAACCTAACCAATATTTGGATCAATGCTGAAACATGTTTTTCTTCTTCTCCTCCCATTTTCTTTTTTCAGTTCCTTCACGATTTATTTTTTCCTGGTTGTCTTACGAGCTGCCCTGTGGACACTCCTGGACCAGTTTCCCTGGCTCCTTAGCGAGGCCTCACCTTGCAAAATCACGGGTCCCATCAAAGCCATCCACAGCAGCCCAAGACAAAGCGCCGTTCCCTTCAGCGACCTCCCTGTCGCCTCCCTCCCTCCATCTGACAGCTCACCCAGCCGCCCGAGCTCAGGGCTCCTGTGGTTTTCCTGCCTCACCTTTGTGGTCGTTGCACATAGACATCCTCTGATGTTGCCTCATTATATGCTTTTAAAAATAGAGCATCCCTTAATATACCTCGTCAAAATATTCCCAGTTTCTTCCGAGCAAAGCTGGGATAAGTAAGTCTAACAAAAGCAAATGGGTCTTACTAGGTTTGCAAAGAAAGATTGCTCTGAGATACCAGAATCATCCTCAAACCTCTGTGGACAGCATGTTTTACAGATCCAGCCGTGCTGTCGAACAGAAAAGCCCAGCAATTCAAATAAATACTATGCCTCTAATCCTTGTAGCTTGCTATCCTGCCCAAATTTGACTGTCTCCTGAGCTACCCTTTGCTGTAGGAAAGACTTATTACCAGGCATGGAGACAAGATAATTTGTGCAGCCTCTGTACAAGATCCTCCTGACCTCACCCAGAGCCAACCCCACCTGTCCTAAATCTCGGTCCGGGACTACGGGCACAAAGCCATCCACCCATCAGGATGCAGGTCTTCTGGGATAACACTAAGCGGATGTTTTTTCATATTCAGGCAGATGGAAGCGAGCATTTCCCACACCTTTCCCACACCTCCTCCCCAGAGCAAACCCAGCCCATCCAACTTCTTAACCACAGGAACAGTGAATCTGTGTGGCTTGTGTATGTTACTAATGCACCGAGGTCTGTTTTTTGTTTAAATAGCTGTGAAAAGCACTGTGTGTGTTTTACCCAGAGATATATTACACTTGATTAGGCAGTGCGCTGGAGCGCGAATGGTACAACAGGAGACGGACGTGCTTAACTAGCGGTTTCAGCCTGCGCTCCAGCATCGGGAGGTCAAGGGAAAGATTAACTATATCTGACTGCCGTGTCAAAACACTCAATTGGAGCATTTATAAACCCACAGAACTAGTTGCCTGAGTCGGCAGAGCAGATTTATTTCCCTCCACGTAGCTCCCGCAAAGCGAACCAGGGCAGTTGCCAGGGCCAGGTTTGCTTTTGGCTCTTTCCAAAGGGCAGAGAGATCTGAAAGGTTCAGATAGAGGTGTGCAGGTTTCAAAGTCTGGCTTTTATCCTCAGCCAAAAAGTAAATCCGGGGGGAAAGATGGCGATTTTCAGTCGCCTCTGCTTATGGGTGACCCACAGCCAGGTAGACTTCAGTTCTGGAAGTAGCCTGTCTAAACGTTATTTTAATAGAGAAACAAAAATTCCTATTTCCCTGCTTTTCAACAGGTGTAACATACACATAGTAACTTCTGTTTCACACTCAAAACCCTTGTGAAAAAAAGTCCTACTTTTCACATTAGGGACATTTGATTTTTATTGTTCTATAGAATTTTATAAACGTCATTCTGTATAAAACAAGTTGAAGGCAACCCCTGAAGAGAGGTCCCCAAAGGAGCCCTCCCATTATCAAAATCAGCATCCTTTCACGACACAATGTCTTAAATTCACAGTTAGATTTGGAACTGTACATACAGCTCTTGGGGTGCAAGTCTAGTCCTTTTCATCTCAGTATACATCTTGGACATGAGGAAAAATCTCTTTACTGAAAGAGTGGTGAAACATTGGAACAGGCTGCCCGGGGAAGTGGTGGAGTCCCCATCCCTGGGGGTATTTAAAAGACGAGTAGATGAGGCACTTAGGGACATGGTTTAGTGGGCATGGTGGTGTTGGGTTGATGGTTGGACTCGATCTTAGAGGTCTTTTCCAACCTTTATGATTCTATGATTCTGTGATTCCACTGAAACAGACTGAGCAATGCACGGTGTGAGCGTACGACTGCAGCGTGCAGCCACTGCTAATCAGAGTTCGGACAATTGGGACCACCTTTTTTTTTAAAAAAAAAAAAAACCACAACTTAGCTTCAGCTTTACAACATACATATGACTAAGGAAAAAGGCTTTGCTTCCCTTCTGCTTCCAAATTCAAGAATACTTTCTCAGCATCCAGACTCAATTCTATCCAACTTGTTGTCACCTCAGATTGCCCCCTTCTTCCATGTCAAACTCAGTGGCCACCATGTGATGTGCATTGACATCTTATTCCTCCCTATTTCATCTATGGTTTCAGCATCAAGGTCAAGACCAGAGATGCCACTAGCATTTGAAGAAAAAGGTGCCAAACATCCAGGGTCAGCTTCCCGAGAACACGCATGTTCTGCATCAAACACATTGCAGGTACTTTAAGGAGCCACCGCTCCCCACACTCTGCAAAAGCAGCAACTTTTATGTATTTCAAGCCTGTAAAGAGCAACTTTGGGTCTAGGGGTAGGACCAGCGCATCCAAGAGGTACCAAACCTAGAAGAACTCATCCTGCAGACCCTCCTATGTGTTTCTTAGCCTACTCCAGGCCACGTGGACTCCTCAACTCAAACCAGCCATTGTTCGAGGGTTCCTGATATACATCCTGCTACACAACGCAGATGTGCCCGTGTTGCCCTGGCAGAAGATGGCAGACAGGACTTCTCCACTCAAGTCACAGGAATGTTTCTGGGTTGAGACCGTCTGGATAAACCAGATGTTTCAGCACCCTGAGCTATGCTACGGGGGTGCAATTTTGTTTTTAAAACTGCATTTAGCAGCGTTCTGACTTGCAGGTTTCACTTTTTAATAGTAAACATATTTTGTAGGTGCCAGAGAATATTTCAAAGCATTTCAGTGGAGTCCTTTTACCTTCACAGCCTGGGGGCACATACGCTGAAACAACAGCTGAAATCCAATTACTGAGGAATATTCTCAAGTGCATTTCCATAGGTAATTTGTTAGTCTGTTGGAACATGCAAAGTGATTTTTCTCCACTTCTTGATGCTGTACCTCGGGCTCCTTGGTTGAAGATTTCTATCCAAACTGCATAGTAACTACCACTGAAAAGGAATCCACATGACTGCCGCCTTCTCTGGGGGAGCAACCTGCCAGCATCTTCCAAGACCCTGCCCTTACCTATGATTTGACAAAAAATTCATCAGCCAGCCACACTGCAATGCCTGCTGCCATCCAAGCTTCTCATTGCCCAATCAGTTTGATGCATAAAGACATAAAAAGCCTAAAAGTATTTTTCCTTCAGCATTCTATTTATTGATTTAGCAGAGAGCTGACATAGATGTACAGTTCTAGAGACAAGCCGTAAAGCAATCACTTCATCTGCTGTCACTCAAAATCGCACAAGCCGGCTGCTGCCATAAGGGGAGGAGCGGCCACCCTGCTCATTTTGGGACTGTCAGACAACCCAGCCATGAGCTTTGTCCTCATCAGGGAGGTACCCCCAGACTGGCACCACATCCGTGCTGTATGTCATCACGGTACATCTAACACTGTGCCCAGGAATCCCCCATGTGCTGGATACACACAGAGCCAGCGTGACGTCCTTCCCTCCCCCTTGCAGCTGAAGAGGAACCATGGCATGAACCAACCCAGGTGCCACCACCGCGATGCCCCCGCTTGGGTTGGCCTCGCTCCCCATTGGTGGATACCTGCACCTTCAACCCAAGGTTACCTCCCAACCAAGTCAGTAATATATGACAGGTTCAAAGCATGGGCTGGCCTCCAAGGGAGGCAGCTTGAGAGCGCATCATCCACTCCATTCACAAGTCAGAATCATTACCACTGGTGAGATATCATTGGAAATGGGTCTATTTTCAGAAACAGGAGACAAAAATTAAATAGACAAAGTTTGGGTCAGAGCAACAAGGAACATAATCAGAAAAAAGCATAGATGAACTGCCTGTGAGTTCTACAGATAATTCAGGGCAAATTAAAGCATCTGAAATCCTACTGAGAGCCACTGATTTAGAATTATGAAGTTAACTTACAGCAATCATTTCCTATATGAAAGCAATTACGGGTGGGTTAAAAGCTTCTGTTATTATGGATTGTGTATGGCTGCCACAGAGGGTTCAATCTCCCAGGATGAAATTTTAGCCTTTGAGAAAAGCTACTACATCCTGTACGCCAGATCTTGTTCACCCCTCAGAAAGTCATTGAACATTATCCATTTTATTAACCAATGCAAATGCAGACAGCCAGGGAGAGGTAGATAGGGAACATCCTGCTCGCCAGTAAAACACATGCACACAAATCACCATGGTTCACTTCCCAAAATAATCACCACAGGCTCAAACGCACAGCTGTGATGAATGGCAAATTTCCAAGTCTTAATGCATCAGAAAGCAGAACCGTTGTTTGAAGTGGTCATCTCTTGAAAGGAAGGGAAGAGTCAAGGGAAAGCTTGTGAGAAACCTGCAAGCGTGGGGCCATCCCCAGGAATAGCCTGGCGGTGCCTGCAGGAAGGCCACCAGCCATGGTGACAATGGCCTCCTCCATCTGCTGTCTTGCTGCTACCGGGGCAGAGCCTCAAAAGCACATCCAACTGCAGCTCACAGCGGGGTTGCCCCTGTGAAACAAGGTGATGGCAGAGAACAACAGCCTGGCTCCTGGCTCATCCCCACCGGCGGGAGGAAAGGGGTCGCTTGGGGTCTGGTGGCACAGCCCCTGCCAGGAGAGACAATCCACATCTTCTCCATTGCCCCTAGAGCTAGGAGCCAGCAGGTGCTGCCTGCCCTGCCTGCACCTAAGCCAGCCCCCGTCCTGCAGCAGGTTTGCATAGCAACAGCTTGCAAATGGAGCTGACGAAACCACTTACCAAAACAATCTATTATACTGAGCCTCTTCCTTCTCTTTATTCTTAATTGGGCTTTATTTCTTGTTTGGTGTTTTCTGTGCAGTTAAACGAGTTGACAGACCTTTTGTTTCTGGAATGAAAATGAGATTTTGACTGCGACGCGCATGGCAATGAGCTGAGCACGCGAGGGTACCTCCATCATGCATCTTTCAGGCATGAGATTTGGAAGAGGGCAAAAAGGGAAACCTGCCCGAGACCTGGTGGAATCCAAACGTTCACACACAGGTGATCTGTCAGTAGGTGCAATAGCGTAGATTTTTGGATTTATCCTGCTGCAAAGGCTATGAGAGCAGGAGGGGTGTGAAGTGACAGCCAGCCTGGCCCCCATGCCAGCCCCTCTGGAGGCAGGGAGCAGCCTTGGGGCACCGCAGGCATCATTAGGCTAACGGGGCAGGGAGGCACTTGCTCCACAGGGGCCAGAAGGGACTCAATACAAGGCTCTGATGGCCAGCATGGATCCGTAATTGATGTTAGCTGTTATAATAAATGAAATTTAGTAGCTGAGCTCAGAGGGTTATAATAACGGCACTGAACTCAGCAGCATTGGAAAGGCAATGAGAAAGCAAGGCTTGCTGCATAATGCATGAGGGGGGAAACCCACGGTATTGACAGTAGGAGCTAAATGCTGGTTACAGAGAGGTTGAAGGCAAAGATCCTCATTGGATTCAGTGGAGCCTGAGTCCTAATGAGGAGACAGGGCAGCTCGTTCTCGTTACAGCAATCCTCCACTCCATCTTTCCTAATGGGACCCCGGATCCTGCTCCTCTTGCTCACCCTGAGGGCGAATGCAGAGATCTTTTGGCAGGAGGGCTATAAGCCTGCACACAAGGATCCCTCAAAGGTATTTCTGTGCCCTCCCCCTAATTTCATTAGTGCAAGAAAATCTCTAAACATCCTACGCACAGCCAGCAGCACTCCTGGCTAAATGAGGCTGATGGTCCTCGTGATTTCCCCAGGGCTGTGCAGAAAGTCTATGGCAAAGCACAGCTCCGGACACTGCCCGAACAACGTAACATCCTTCCTGCAGCCTTTGGACAACTTTAGGTGCTGGTTCCCTGCATGGGTTCCTGGCTCAAAGGTAAAGGTGGTAAGCAAGTGAAACACAAAGCTTTGCATTCCTAGAAATCCCCTGTTAAGCTAGATTTGGATTAAGGATTTCTCTATTCCCACCTCAGAAGCTCCATTCAAAGAGATATCTTTTTGGGGGAAAAAAAAAATTGCAAAGCTGGCCATAAAAATTGATAAATGATCACTGGGAAGCAACAGGACAAACTCAATCCTTTTCCCTTTCTGCTCATCTTTTCTATGAAAGTTTTCCATGACATAGTCAACACAAGAAATTGCACCTATTTATCACTGTTGATCCAGCTTACTTCAGTAACAAACCACATTAAGTTAAAATCAATACCAGCCACTCTTAAACTGATTTAGGAGTGTCCACACAAAGGGGCTTGCACCAATTTAGACATATCTTGTTTGTAACCAATTTAGTTAAAACGTGATCTAGGGGCTGAGCTGCGCTCTGAACAGCCCAGACGCATTAATTCCCAGAGTTCAAAGGCATTAATTCCCAAGTCTCATCAATGGCTCTCAAGGGACAGGACACAAAAGGTTAAGTGTCACTGACCAACGTCCATCTTTCTTGGCAAAGCATACAGGTCTCCCTGGCTCCAAAAGCCAAAGAGCTGGGGAGAAAACCAAAAAACTTGGGGTTAATTTATTTCTGCAGCTCAAACTTTGCATCAAAAAAAAAAAAAAAGACCAAAATGAAGATGCTGGAGACAACAGATCAGAAAGCTACGTTTTATTTCTCCCCCTGGAATATTTACTGCATGAGATACATGCATTGCAGGTAGCTTTGTCCACTATAAATCCACCAGTGCTGTGCTTTGCAGTTCATTTTGCAGCAACATCCAAGTGACCAAGGTTAGGAAACGTAACACAAGAAAGAGTTTGAGAGTGCTGTATATCACAGTAGCTCGGCTGTGTTTGACACCTTTTGCCGGTTTAATATCTAAGGGTCTGTACATGTGCAGAAGAGGCTTGAGGTGAACACTGGAGAGGGGAGCACAAATTTCATCATACACCATGACATCATAGCATCACAGGCAACTCTTTGAGCCAGGCTATAAATCTCCTTAACAAGGAAGGAAAAAGGATTCTTGCTGCAAAGGAGATGAGGTTTTAATGTTTAATCAAGTGCAAGCTCAGGGGTCTCCATCAGACACAAGCCCTGGCTGCCAGGGAAAGGCCACAAGAAAACATTTGGTGTTACCCTTCCTGGCCAAGGGGAGGGAGCCTGGGCCCTGTGAGGTCCTTCTGCTCTTGTGCCTCAGCCCCCAAAAAGTTGACACACCACAGGGAAATCAGTAAAGATTAGCTTAGGCTTGAGCTTCAGAGGGAAACTTTAACAAAAGTTTGCTCAGGACTTGAGGATTTTTGGAGCAAACAATGTTGGGCTGGAGCAATGCTGGTTCATCTCTGGCAAAGGAGAGAAGAGGAAAGCAGGTTCCCCCTCCCATGCTTACTTTTCTCATATCATGGCAAATAAGAGGCCTGTTTGGAAAGGTCCAATGGTGACCAAGAAGTTAGTGATTTTAAGACACCATGAGGAAACAAAAAAAAAAAATTGAAAAAAGGACTCCCTTGAACTTTTAGCAAAAACACCTCACAATTTGCCTCTTCCAAGAGGCAGCAGGTAAAGCTCAGAGCTCATGTGCTGCTCTTCCCATGCCAGCTAATAGCACAAGGCGCCTCTGTCTCCAAAGAGAGGGGAGGGATGAGCTGAGCACGTGAGGTCCCAGCACGCAAGGATTTCAAGAAATCCTTCAGGAAATAAAGACCAAGTCCCAACTTTATCTTCTTGCAATGAAGATGAACAAGAGACCTAGTTAAAAAAAACATAAAGCCCAAAAATATTGCCTTCAGGGTTCTTTTATACCTTGGAGAAAAATGTGAAATAGTACAGGGCCAGTATTGTTTGTTTTGTTTAAAAACAGACCTTTAAGTTTTAGTTGTCCCTGGGTTCATGGCGGTAACAGACATGGGGTGGTCTGCACAATGCTGTCGGTCCAGCAGAGGTAACCTGCTACCAAGTCCTTTGACCACGGGAGCCACACACCTCTAGTCTCTAATGCCTGTTAATTTATTTCTCCTCCTGCCTCCTTTCTCCTCACTCCTTCCCTGGAGCCACAGGCATCGTTTCCCAGCCTTATTCATTAGCTTGGGAGATCAGGATCAGCCAACCCACTAAAAACCCTCTGAAAGGCAGGAAACGCCACACTTCATTGCTGCTCATCCACCTACAAAATATGCATGTTCAGGCATATCTCACCTAAGCTGCTTTTAATCCTGCCATTCAGAAGTGGTTTGGGGTTTAAGTTTCAGGCTGTCATTCTGCTTTGTGATGTTCTGGATACCTGGAAATGATTTTGAAATCATTTTCCCTGCTGTTACCAGGTAATAATTTGTTTCACAGAAAGATTCAAGAGTCCTACTTACATTGCTGAATTAAACACAAGAATGTTGTGGAAACAGAATTAAACCTTTTTCGTTTTTTTTTTCCTAAAGTTTATTTATTTATTTTACTTTAAAGCCTCAGGCACTTAGACTTAGCCTCCATTGTTCTATGAAAATA
Source organism: Aptenodytes forsteri (assembly GCF_000699145.1). NCBI lineage: Eukaryota > Metazoa > Chordata > Aves > Sphenisciformes > Spheniscidae > Aptenodytes > Aptenodytes forsteri. The sequence goes on from NW_008794776.1 coordinate 3,482,865, forward strand.
GAAGGAATGGGTCTTTTCGCACAGTAAATAAATAAGGTAAAGAAAACATCACCTTCCACTCTTTGCTGCTGGGTACGGAGCACCCCTAAAGAGGGGCAAATCCTGCTGAGGTATCCTGCCCAGGGTCTCCAAGGGCAACAAGTGCTCGGGTCCCAGGAGCCAAGCAGGGTTTGGTACTTGCATCCCAAGCCCCAGGGCAAAGGAGTCCCCTCCTGCACGCTGTCTTATCTCCACATTAACTGCTTCAACCACCACTACTAAGTGCCGAAGCCCATCCTCACGCTGGAAGCAAACACATTCGGGCGGAGTAGCCATCGCCTTTCCCCAGTGCTACACTGAAGCCCTTATTTAGCCAGCAAAACACGATCCCGCTCACTCCAGAGACTACAATGGAGCTGGAAGAGCTGGCATCTGTCATCAGGTTTAATACTCCAGTTGAAAGACCGAGCCAAGGCTTTGTGAGCCGTAACACGCGATGACAAATTTTGGATCAAGGACACTGACCACGTGGCTGTGATTACCATCAGGGGTTTATTGGCAGAGAAAGCCAGCACACAGCTCACACGGCCATTTAAGGCCTTCTCTGATGCAGAGAAGGAAAGAAAATCCCATCTGGTAGGTGCTCTGATGCAGGGAAACACAGATTAAGAGGCTTCCTCTAGTGAGCAACTACTTTCCAAATCACCAAATCTAAACAAAAAAAACCCCACACCCTTGTCAACACAAAGCCCGCATTTGTAGAAGCTTCTGCCACTCTGAAGAGCACCCTCACTGCCAAATGCTAACGCCAACTGCACTGATGGTGGCAAGAGGGTGACATTTAGTCCAGTCTCTTCCATTTGAGCACATAAGTACATTTTTGCAGTGCCAAGCATACTTGCAACAGGAAGACTTAAAACCCAATTGCAAAATATGCTGCGTGCAGTCATAAGAAATTCACCTATTTTCACTGTCTAATCTAACACATGCGACAAGTCTCCTGCCGCCCCGCTGGACCCGCTCTGCGCTAATCTGGAAGAGCCCGGTACACTCTGCACAGGTCACTCTGTTTCTGCTTTCCTCAGAAGAGCAGCTGGAATGGGAAAAACCTGCAGCACTCCAAAACGCCTCCAAGTCCAGCATCTGACCCCCCCACCAGCCTTTGTGGTATTTACAGCCAGCCCTTAATTCAGTTTGGTTCTCAGAAAACACCACAATCCAAGTCATTTTTGCATTATCCCAGCAAAAGTAATGACCAAAAAGAAGAGAGATTGGCGTTTGTGGTTTCAAAAGAAGTGCTTAAAGGCCTATCGACCACATCCTCACAATCCTTTCTGCTCCCCGTTTCTGATAGGAGTTAATATATTTAAACCTTCCTGCAGTCCCCTTACAGCAAAGTCTCACCCAAGGGCTCAGGCTGTGAAGGCCTGATATTATCAACGCTCTCCCAAGGCATCTCTTACACACAGCCCATGAAACTGCACTTACCTCTGGTCAGCCAGCCAGGAAGAATTTTAAGTCAAAGACTAAGAGAAGGCACACCGTCAGGTTAAGGCAGAAGGAGGGAAGAATACCCCCTTCTGCCATGATTTTGCTGTGAGATTCAGGCTGACGGTGCAGAAGAGGCCACAAGAGAGGCGGAGGCTGTGCTTGTGGTCACAAGTCCCCCTGCCCACCATCCCCACTCTGCCCTGCACTCAATGCCTCACCTTGCTGAGCATCCTTGAAGACCATAACTGTCTACACCTGCCTTTAAATTCACGCTACACAAGGAGCCAGCAGCCTCGATCCCTCTCCCCACGTGTGCGTACCATCCAACAGGGCACCCAGGAGGAGCCTCCGTTAGCATGAGCTGCCAGCATCCACGGGATTGAACCCAAGAGGGCTGCGGTGGCAGACACCCCCATGCCAGACCTCCCGCCTCTCTCCTGCGCCGTGGTCATTTGCCAGCCCGGAGCACGGGGATGAGCCCAGACCACCGCTCTTCCACATCAGCACCCCACCACGGGCAGCTCAGGCCGAGCCTTGGGACGGAAACCTCCCCAGACCTCGTGCTGCATCCGTCCGTGGCCGTGAGTCAGCAGCAGAGGAAGGCAGCGATCAGCTGGAGGGCGCCTGCTGCTATTTGCAGCGCTGCCATTGATTCAGCATGAGAGATTAAGAAAGTGGCTTTACCACATCCTGGCAATACAGGGATTTAAAAAAAAAATTAAGAAAGAAAAGCGCCATTAACCAAGGTTTGTTTAATCAGGATTTGCAAAGCACAGAGACTCAGGCACCGTTAAGTGCAGACTAACATCATCACACGCTAATCACCAAGTGTCAAGATCTACAGAGCTGCCTATAGATACAAAGAGGCGCTTAGCCATACAAAAGCCCCCCAGCAGGCTAAGCACCTCATTTACACCTCCCCAAGCCGTTTCATTGCTCCTGAAGGTTCCTCTGTGCCCCTGGAGCTGAGCATGGGGGTTGGATTTACAACATGCGATGCCCCCAGATGAAAGGCCCGGGGGTTTGAACACACACGCAGGATGGGGGCTTCAGCTGAGCGATAGCCGACAGGATCAGGCCTCCGTGGTCCAGAGGCATCTTTGGTTTCTCAAGCTGCTTCAGCTGCTGAAACGAAGCACCTTGCATTTGCACACCACGGGAAGTGGAGTTTCTCCAGCTGTCCTACCTCAAGACTAAATCCTATCTTCTCTTTTCCTTACCTTTGAAGCAATAAATGCAAGAGAGGATTTACTGCTTTTTAACAAGTGCCACAGAACATCCATTTCATTAATTTACATGGGGGGTGGGGGGGAGAAGATGCCAGTTCAATAAATTCTCCCAGACTATTGCTTTGAAACAAACAACTCTGCGGATTCAGGCTGTGGATGTCACAGCAGAGGCTTTTATCCAAATGAGCTATGCGTTCTCAACGGAATGACTAGAATGCTTCAAGAAAATAAGAAAAAAAAAAAGAGGGTGGAGACAAAGCCGCCGCTCTGTACAAAAGGCAGCGTATCACTGACACGTTGTTTGAACTCCCAGTGGTGTATTAAAAAAATAAAAATAAAACCCCTCTGAACCACAGCTGCATCCTTAGCTTGCGCTGCTCTGTTATTTTAGCTCGGAGGGAAAAATGACATTTGCTAATGCCTTTTTCTTCTCTCTCCCACCCTACCCAGAGAGGAAAAAGTGTTTGTTTTTCTTAGGCCCAGTGTTTACCGTGCGGATGGTGCAGCTCCACTCCCTTGGGACTGGAGAGAGAGGGGAGTGTTTGAAGAGGGGTGGCTTCAGGGCAGGATCCTTCCCATCTGATTTACTGGCGAGGCTGGAGCAAAGAAAAGGGATAGTCTTTCCCCCACCCCGAGCACAGCAGGGCTGCAGATGTGAACAGTGAATGCAAAATCCCGCCTGAGCCCACAGCATTTCTATGACAATAGAAAATAAATAGCTCCATATTTGTTTATTTAGTTAACTTAACTTCTGAGGGATTCATTTTGTGCTACTGAAGAAGAGGAAACGAGGATGAGATGAGGGCGACCGGGTGGCCCCACAGACCCCACTGCTGCCGACACTGATCCTTGCCGCAAAGCTCAATGCTCTCCTGACTGCGTCACCCTGGGGAAACCTGCAGGGATGTGGTGCTGGCCCTTTGCAGAGCCACCTTGAGAGGACCAAACATGTCCCAGGTGTGATATCTCACAGGTGAAGTGCCCCAAGCCAAGGGGCAGGCAGTGCTCCTTGGCCCCCCACGTGCTCACAGGGGACCTGAGGGCCAGGGGTTGCTCCCAGCTCTGCCCTGTTTCATGACCGAAGACCACCACACCAGTTATCACGCCTGCACAGCTATATGAGGTTGCATTGCTCAACAACTTGTCAGTGCACAGGGTGGTTGGGGGGTACCTAACACCGGTTACTCAGTGTCCAGGGGCACCCCAACACTCATGCTGCTCCCTGCACGTCGCCACTGTAGCAAGGGTATCAGGGAAGGGTGGGCTGGGGATGGGATGCAGCCAGGATGGGAATGCAGGGTGGGATGGGGTATGCGACAGGTGCCCCTCGACATCGTGATGGGAACCCCTCTTCCCCACACAAACAGCTGCACAACGTCAGAAACTGTGGCACAAAGACACTAAAGGAGCAGAGGCAGAAGGATGGAGCAGTGAAACGTCAATCAAGGTTACCCAGTCAGTCTGTAGCAGAGCCAGGACAAGAAGTTTTATCTACTGGCACCTACTGTAATGCTGGTTTCCATTAGATTATGGCATAATGACTCGCCCTTTAATTACAGAAGCTTCGAGCTTCCCGGTTTCCATTTTGCCTTTCCATGTCATATCACTTCTCTTACAGAAAGCAAACCAGAGGCAGACAAATACCAACATGTGCAAACACATCCTCACCCTTGCCATCCTGAAGAACATATCAAACAAATCTGACATCAGTAGCTCAAGCACATATTGTTCTCTCTCCATGCTATTTTCAATGCATTTTATCAGGAGCAAACCTTTCATTTGCACACCTATCTGAGATACAAATCAAAGACTTCATCTTTCCTTCTGCTAAAAACAAACCAAGAAAACAAAGCAAAAACCACAGGGAAGGCAGCTGCCCCTAAGCTGGAGATGAGCAGACAGACTCACCTATGATCCAGGCCCATCTGGGGCTCGTTTCAGGATTACAACTCAAGTGGCAGAAAATCAATATCAGATTTCTTGAAGCTATCTAAACATCAGCAGCAGCAGGGCACAGTCCACACCCGAGGGATTCTGCGTTCCCATTCAGGCCCCATGCCTCTTCCCACAGTTCTGCATGGCTTGTGGGCACAGGCAGCCACTGTCCTCAGCAACCTCTAAAGGCAAATATTGAAGGTAGAGCTTGCAGGCGTTTGTTTAAACAGTTGGCAAATACACAACTCATATCAGAAAGGGTTCAGTTTGATCTGTTTTGCCATCAGATAAGAGGGTTTTGCTAAAAAGTGGACAACATTTCCCCCCCCCCCCCAATAATTACTTTTTAAATTTTCCAGTTATAAAAAGAGAGAGGAACTATTCTTTTTATTTTTGAAGATATATTTTCTGATGATTTCCAGACTTGTTTTTAAAAATCTTCCCACAAATACCAACATTTCTGCTGCCTCCAATTTCTACTGTGCTCATCTCACAAATCTCAATTAGCCTCGGTCATCCTGGGAGGTAAAAACATATTAATAATCCTGCCTCAGATATGGATAGACAAAGCAGCGAGAGAACGAGGCCAACATCTCACACCAAGTGCCGAGGCACAGTTCCTCGTCAGCACAGCCTCATTTGGGGAGCGGGGAGCAGGGCTCCGCACCATCCCGGCGGCACGTCAGGAGCACACGGGAGCTGGTGGCAAAGCCAGTTCAACTGGAATATGGAGGCTAATTACACTGTAGTATCCTCACTGAAATATTTCTGCTCAACGAGATGCAACACCTAAACCACCAGATCAGTTTTTCCAGAAGTATTACAAGTTCTGAACGCAAAATTGCTACACTTCAACCTTAAATTCAATCCTATTGATTTCTTTTCCCCCCCAACTTTTCCTATGCTCCGATATGGATCCCATCATCACTCCCTCATAACTTTTACTGGGCTGATCTACATGGGATCTGTAAGATAACAAACTGCTGTTATTCTGATTTCACAAGCAAGGACTGGAGCACAGACAAATTAATTTGGTTAGCTGCTATCACGCACATCTATGGCACGGCAAGGAGAGGGACACCCCAAGTCAGAGGCTCAACTTAACATCCGTTCAGCTGTTCTACAATTCCTCTGAGATATCAGCTGGGATTTGACCTTGTAGCTACTTGAGCAAAGATAGGGAGCTATAATACAACCTTCAGAGACAGTATTACATGGCTGCTTCCTATATCATGCAAAGATAATACTAACACATTTTTAAATTGTGCATTATTAAAGAAGGCAATGCAAGATTAAGGCTACTCATAGTTTCCCCGACAGAAGTTTTCAGTCTTTTTACAGCAGCTTTGTCACAGAGTTTAAGGCTCACAGAATTACAGTTACTCGGCTTTATTCCCCCTCTGACCCTCTCAAAAGGCAATTTCCTAGGTTATAAAGCCACATAAAATGTAATGCTTGTTACCTTACTCCTGTCTTCCTAGGAGCGTTAGCCCATGAAACACAACAGCAGATGATCTCCAAAGCCTCGTCCACAAGCAAGAGAGCCTGACTGTGACGGCTTACAGGCAACATCCTCCACGTCTCAGGGACTCACACCTGGGTAAGACATCACCACGCAGCAGCACAGAAAGTCCACCCATCTACCTCCTACAGACCAGGCTGACAACTTCTTCTGCCACCTTAAATAGGAGATTACCGGCTTCTCTTCCACCCACCACAGCCTCCCATCCTTCCTCTCCTCCTTTGTTACAAATGAGAGACATCCCAGCCAATTAGCTAATAATTAAACCTAACTTCCAGGGCTCAGAAGCTTTTAGGGCACAAGTTCCCAAGCTAAGACTAAACCTCCTTCCAGCTAGTTTCCCACATGTTTCAGCATAGCATATATTTTTGTCTCCGAGTGGCTCCGCCGCCCTTCTCACAGCTCCGGGGCAATGCGTGACGCAGGGGCTGCGATTTCCCCAGCCCAGTGCCCACCTCAGTTGCTGCTCTCCCTTTATCTCTCCCTGCTGCAATAGATAAACACCAACGCAAGGAACCAGAGTTCTTGGTCCCCTGCCAAAGTCCCTTCCTCTCTGCAAATTGCCGGAAGAAGGTTTGTGACACCAGCCTTTGCACTGCCTTTTTTTTTCCTCCTTTTTTTTTTTTCTTTTCTTTTTTCCCTTTCTTTTTTCTTTCTTTTTTTTCTTTTTTTTTCTTTCTTTTTTCCCTTTCTTTTTTCTTTCTTTTTTTTCTTTTTTTTTCTTTCTTTTTTCTTTCTTTTTTTCTTTCTTTTTT
>NW_008794776.1:3489823-3490593 GCF_000699145.1 Aptenodytes forsteri
TTTTTTTCCTTTCTCTTTTTTTCCTTTCTTTTTTTTGCAATCCTGTCCTGACTCCTGGAGTCCTCCCCTCGTCCCCAGCTCAACCTTTTTGCAGCTCCCTGAGCCGTACTCCATCGCATCTGCTGCCTTTGCAGGCGCTCCCCTCTCGCGGGGTGTGCGGTTTCCCTCACCTGCTTGTTTGACACGCTGTAAGCCTTCTGTTTGCTAAGCTTAGAGATTATTCTGCCAGCCAGGAAACCATGTGAGACTGGTGGCGAGACCCAAACTGAAAACAAAACTCGAGACAAAAGCATTCAAAGAGACTGCAAAACTGCTCAGATTAACAGCAGGCGACAAAGAGGCTTTTACAGGCAGGCCGGTAGCACACACTCTGCCCTCCCTTAGCTGTCACTGCAAAATTAATTTGCTGATCTCGGGTACCTAGGGAAAAAAAAAGAGCTTTATCCAAAGAGAAAATCCTACCAAAACTGGCCCTCGGCCGGGGCAGGACAGGGTGGGCTGGCAAAGCCAGAGCTGCTCTCCCCGCCAGCAGCTGCAGTGAGAAGCTGAGCCCCTGCTCCCCATCCTCCCCCTGCCCCAGGGATGCTCATTTTTATTTCTCCCTCTGGAGCAACACGTGGACTCATCATGACTTATATTAATTGCCTATGGAAGAAAATAAGTATTTCCCTTCTCTTTTTCCTCCAGCGCTCGGGTGGGATGGCGGCAAAGGCCACGGGGCTGATGTCCCCTTGGCAGCAGCAGGCGCCTGGGGAGGCGGGGGGGGGCCA
>NW_008794776.1:3490603-3544556 GCF_000699145.1 Aptenodytes forsteri
TGAGGCGGTGGGAGCTCAGCCCAGAACCATGCTGCGTGGGTGGGACGGGTAATTCACTGTGGACGTCGGTCAGCAAGATGTGACCGCCTTGAGTTAAAAGCAGAAACATTTTAATAAGAAATGTGCCTCTGAGTCACGATGCTCCAGGGACCGGTGGTGTACTGCCTTATCCACCAGCCTTGCTCAGGGACTTTCTTAAGGTCAGGATCTGAGCTAAAATTGCCCAGCTGTGAACAGAATAAACACTTGGTCATGTTTGCTCACTCGAGCTAAAGGTGAGTCACTCGTAATAACTTCCAGAGGGAAAATTATATGAGTAATACTTTGAGAAAAAAGGTATGAAAAATACAGAGAGGGAGATTTGCAATGTATTTAATAATCACGAGCCCTCACAGAATCATGATCCTCTCTGAGAACCGTTCCTAACGCTCACCATCATTTGGTTGCACTGCTCGGGAGCGTGATAACCCTAAAATGGTCTGCAAATACATTTGTGTCGCTCAGCCCTATCTGTGTTTAGAGAGCGTCTTGGAGAACACATTAAACACTTCAGCTGCTAAAGCGAGTGTCAGCGCCGTCCCAAGAGCCTCTGAAGTAAATTATGTCGTTAACCACATCATGGGAATACTTGTATTAATCTCCCGGCTCTGTGCAAACCTGCTTTGCTACACCAGAGCCACAGGTGTCAAAGTCAGTGTGTTGGCACATTTTCAGCGGCTCACAGCAGCCAGTGCCAGCAGCGGGGAGAGCTGCGAGGCCGGACCCTGCTGCCGGCTCCCGCTGAGCTGCAAATGGAGGAGCAGGGGGGAGATCCTGGCCAGGGCTCCCCGCAGCCAGCGCTTGCCTCTCCGCCCACCAGCGTTTCCCCGGCCCCAGCAGGCTCTTGCGGCCACCACGCTTCCAGCCCGGCAAAGCAAAGCCAGTCCGGCACATCAGCCTGCGGCTGAGCCCCTGCCCTGTGTGATAACCTCAGACCAGGCAATCAGAGGGGGAGAAACGCCTGCTGCCAGGTTATTCCCCTGAGGCTTCACACAGGGGGAGTGCATGGAAACCCTCGGTCTTTTTTAAGGGAAAGACCCCCAAAAAGCTGGTTTTTTGCAGAGAAAGCAATGCCTCTGCTTGAGACACAAGCTTGCCGAGAGCCTAGCTTAGGGCACGGGCAGCATCTCCCCGCACAGCACCAGGCACCACTCACCCGCTCCCCACAGCAGCGCTGCCTTCGCCTCCCTGGCATCCAGGTTCACCAGTCTGCCTTTGCTGTTGCTGCCTGTACGTGCATCCAGACAGTACCAAGACCTGACTCTGCCAGGAGGGTTTGCATCGCTGGTGGCAGCAGAGATGTGCACAGGTGAAGTGGCGACATGCCCACAGCTATGCCTGGCAGCTCAGGGTCACGTCCGCACCGCACAGCTCCCCAGGTGCTAAGCTCAGCCCTGTGGGAGGCAACGCCTCAGCGCTAACAACTATTTTGACACACAGCACTAAACTAAGCCCAGTGAGGCAACGCTATCGCTGCCAAGAAGAAAAAAAGAAAGGTTTCCATGGCTATCGTATCCCATCAGCTCTTCTAACCTCTTCAAATGTAAACGTTCCTTAGAAGGTTTATTGTCATTACTAATGTATATAAAATGCAACCTTCTGTCCTATTCCTTGTTTCATACACCAGCCCACATTTTGTGCATTTTCTGCACAGATATGGAGGGATGTGCTGTACTTCCAGCAGGCACTCTGGGAAGTTTGACAAGGGCAGCAAGCTCTTGGTTTCCCTGGCCACCATCCCCAGGTTAATGTGTTTGCAAGACAAACTGTTGTCAGAAACGTGAGGGGCAGTCCCTAGGGATAACACTTTGGAAGTGAAGGAATTCACTCCTGGATGGATGAATAGAAAACAGGCTATAGATAACCTTGAGAGTGAACGGAGATCTGCAACATCTCTGAGAGCAAAACTGGGAGTTGGAGCCATGAGAAGACTGAGGGCAGGTGGAGTCATTTGTCTTGGTGAGCGGTGAAGCCTGGCTGCTGAGGCTGGGAGTCCTGGCTGCTCCTCTCGTGCAGTTCTCGCAGTATGCCATGACCTGGTCTTGAACATTGGCCAAATCTCTGGAGAAGCTCAAGCATCAGCTCTGCACATCAAGCCTTGAGCTTGCTGGCATGTTAAAGCATCGGGGGGGGCTGAGAGAAGGCTGAGCTGCGGGCGCACATGTAGCAGAGCATCTCTCCAGCCCCATGGACAGAGATGCAGGTGCCCCGGCTGCGGTGCAGGCAGATCCCGGCGCACAGCCCTGTCCTGCTGCTGTGGGTATGGGCTGTGCATGGCAGAGCTAGGTGCTCCGCGCCGAGCCATCAGCTTTTCCTTGCTGCCCATGTTACTTTGCACCAGGAGCCCTGGGCAGCAGGACTCCTGACATGGCTGTAATGTAATTTTGCATGTGTTAATTTCATTTCTTGGCTTTGCTTAATATCAGTTATTATTCTGCTGAGATCGTAACCAGGAACGGGTGAAGCTGGTTCAGAGAAAATAGCCCAGCCCATGCCTTTCATTTCCCCTCTCCTCCCAGCTGCCGTGACCTTTGCCCATTATTAGAAACAAAATTGAAATAAGCCTTTTCTTTCTGAGGCTCTGAAATACTCAGCTCTGAGTCAAATTCATGGAACAAGGGAACTGATTCAGACGGCCACAAGCTATTGTTTCAGTTCCACCTTAAAGCAGTTCCAGCTCCGTCAGCTCTTTTCTTTCCTCCTTTTAAACACAGCTGGGAGCAGCCCAGTAAGAGCCCAGTTGACACTGGGGATGGAGGCTCTGGGCCGCCCCTGGCTCCTTCCAAAGCCCCCGCACCCCCAGGGAGCATCGTGGCAAGCAGCAGCACACATCTCCCACATCGTCCTGCCCAGGCAGGGGCTGCCTGTCATGCAGGGGACAGATCCTGTCCATCGCCACCTTGCTAGGAAACCAGCACCGCGCTATGGCAAATATTGGGTGGGTGGCTGCTGAGGCATGAGCTGGTCCTTTGGAGCAGAGGGAGATCACTTCATGGTTTTACTGGCTCACAAAAAAGCCAGCAGCTGGTACTTTGTCCCTTGGAGAAGTGAATAAGTCCCACTCGAAGGACTGCTCTGTACAGTCTTGCTCCACTGTAGCACACCTACTATTAGCCACCACCACGACACTCTGCTTGGACATCAGTGCAACCTGCGCAGCTCCCGGATGAAGTCTAATTGCATCAGCGCAAGCATTTTTTCCAATCTTGCCATGTTTCTGAACCGCAGGTTTGTACTGGTACAGCGACCTCGGTGTAGCTACACCCATGCTCAATTCTCCAGAGTAGGTAAGCCAAGCCCCTAGGAAAAAGGCTATTATGGGTTCTCTGAGTCACCGTGTGCCTTCTCCAGTTGTACTTAAACCTGATACTGATCCATACTTTTGTTGAAAGCAGAAATTAAGCAGATGAACAAGTAGCTGGGAAGGCACTTTAAAGACTTTTTCATCAAAGGTGATTTCAAAATATTTTCCAACTCAGCATTCTTTACCATAAATACACCACCCAGGTTTCCAGGGGCCTTTCGGGTAAGAAGATCAGTGTTGTAAGGAAGCATCTCCTCTGCCAAAGTCCGACATTTGAGGAGCTCCTACTTGCAAAATAACACAGGCACCTGTTGTTTGTTTTGGCAATTCTGAAATCGCAGTGTTCCCACAGACTCCACACACATGTACCAGCTCTGGGAGAGCTCTCGCTCTCAGTACTGGAAGAGATAGCGTTATTTAAATAAAAAAATCCTCAAGGTTTCTGAGTGGTTTAGCAAAGATTGCATGGAAAAATTACTGTGCAACTGTTAAATAGTTGAGATTCAGGCCCAAAGGCCAAGAAAGTTGTCTGTTCTTGTCTTCATTGGAAGGAAAGCGTGCTAACCACGACCGCAGCTGAGTACAGCTGCTGGTAACAGAAGCACTTCTTGACAAGGAAAGGTGGGATTTGCCTTTGGAGCACCCTTTGCCACCCAGTCCCATGGAATTCTCCCAACTAACCTGGGACCTATCCATCCCTTAGGTGTTTGTCAAGTTCTGACTTGAATGAGATGCAATTCATCTCCAGGCCATGATGGGCTCAAGTCTGAATGACGATCCAGATTTGGACATCCAAGGGTGAATTCAGAAAGCTGAGCAGTCCTGCCCGGCTCTGGCAATCCTGTCGGAGTGCTGGCAGGTACAGGGGCTCGGGGAGGCAGAGAAGCCTGCAAAGCCGAGCAGAAAACCCTAATGCAGACAAAGCTCACCCTGACTCTGGAGCACAGGCATACGATTTCTCTTCTTAGCATCTCCCGTGGGTCATAGTCTGAAGCCAGTAGGAGATGCACCCACACAACCTGCCGGCGAAACAGGTAAAATCCGGACGATACAAAGCAAGCTTTAAAACCACTAAGAGCTAGTGCTGGCACGCATGCAGGCAGGCTCGAAGGTGCGTTGGTGCAGGACCCCGGATTAGGGGCAGGCACAGGGACTCTCAGCACTGCACTAGGGAGGACGGGACAATGTCTGCAATGAGGCGTTCTATCCTCTTCCAGAAAAAAAACAAACCCACAGATGTTAACTGCAGAGTCGTGTGTGAAATAACAACAACCTGTTACCTTAACGCCCAGCTTCTTGCCTGAAACACATTTGTTTTGTACAGTGTTTATGCAGAAAATTTTTTCAGACACCCAAGACAGTTGTGATTACTCGCCTTAATGTTCAGCATTTATCCATATCTATCTCACAGTAGTTAACAGACGCAAGTCAGCCAGGCTTAGCAAATCTTTGCCCTTTTCTACATTATTGATCTGACATTTCCTCTGGAGTATTTCAACTGAGAATTAAATTAACGCCGTATCTATGGACATTACCTAGTTAAAACAGACCAGCTGCATAGACTGGCACACCCTTTGTTTAGTCAATCACAATCTTCCTTTTATTAATTCATGAAACCTTGTTGTTATTTCTTAAAAGTGGAAGATGCCATTAGTAATGCTAATGAAAACTACCAGACTCATTACGCCCAGCGCTCTCCAGACAACCCCGAAAGAGCGCTCTCCATCCTACGGAGGCCTCGCTCTGCGATTCCCAGGCAATAATAACGTGTTGTTTGCTTTTCGTCAGACATGTTCTCGGGAGAAGATATGCCTAGCCATTAACTGTGTCGTGACCAGACGTACCAGCCTACTGCTGAATTTGGGGCATCTCCAGAGGTCCCCTGGAACAGCCCCTCGTTAGCGCTGGCACCAAGGAGAAGACAGCGTGGGTGTGAAAGGCATCGTCTCAGCGCTTTCCCTCACTTCCCACGTTCTCTTTTCAAGCTTAAACTATCCAGTTATTTCCATGGTTAAATATTCATTTTCCCTTTTGCTTTTATGTCACAGAAATGCCATCGAAGGATCAGCAGGAAAAACAAATGACTTAGAAAAGACTGTTTGGCCTGAGGAAGGGGTGTCCTCAGCATAGACTCAACCGCCTTCACGGATTTACAGGGCTTTCTTTGGTATTTAATAAAGATTGCTGTTCTGACAATAAAGAGAAACATCTGCTGCCTTGTAAGTGTCTGGCCTGCTTTAACAGCCTTTATTTTTCCTTCTTAAGAGAACAGTTTGGATTGATTAAGACTCAAGCAAGTATTTTATACTTTGATACATCCCCAGCTTGTTGAAATCTTACCTGAAATCTTAAAAAAAAAAAAACACCCTACCAAAAACAAAATACTACATTAAATGAAAGTCTGCACGACACGTGAAGGTCCAGAGACTTCAAAGAAGCACTTTCAAGACTGAAGACTGGATCTAAAGATCCTTATATTGCTCCATCCACAAAGGAGGCCTTCAGATGGGGTCTGCACAACGTGCTGTGCTCAGCCTGGCGTTGCACTCACACAAAGCTCTGCTGCAGCCGAGGGGAGTCCCAGTTTGTACCCACACAAGCCTCATGAAGACTAAACTGGGGTGAGATCTCCAGGCTTTGACTCTGGCTGATCTTCTACCCAGCTGAAGAGCAAAGCATCCAAGAGCTACGTGCTGCCGGATGACTTAGAGATGTCATGGGAGAAACTGGGGATGCTCTAACCCCTGCAGAAATGGGTCTTCAGAGTGAAACAAGATGAGTTTTCAGTTTGAGAAATTATAGTAAATATAGAATAAAGAAAACAAATCTAAGCTGATGCTTTTTATCACATATAAATCTCTGAAAAGGAATCCGTGCAGACTTGTTGGCTCCAAGCATAAAATACCTGTAGGTAAATAAAAATCCTTATGCCACATGTATTGCCCTGGGTTATTCCTCCATGGAATACCTAAAAAAGGGTTTTGCTGTAAGATTTCACTTGCTTCTTTTAAACTCTTTCACTTTTCATTTGCAAAAAGGAAAGCTGCAATTGAAGATCATAAATGTTAATGTTGGTAAATGCACTGTGCTGGGCAAAGTCATGTAGTATTCAAGCAGATGATGGCTCTCTGTAAAAGTGTTTCAGTGGTGCAGATGAATCCCAGCGGAGGAGATCAGGCTTAGGGCAGGTTTGATGCTGGTACACGGTCCAGGTTGCTGCTCTGCGCCCCACCGGGACTAGTCATGGGGCAAGGGATTAAGCACACGCAGCAAGTGTGTGCAGCCTCTGAGCTGTAGTGAAAGACAGTCCTCATGCTAAAAACTCACCACCTGAATAGCCCTGCTCAGCAAAAAAATCTCCATTTCAGAGATAGGGAAATGATGTGCTACACTTCCTCGCACAGCTTAGCTGATGCAGTTTAGGAATAATCCGCCTTGCTTCTGCTATCAAATAAAAAAAAAACCTTGCTTCTACTCACCCAAAGCTTCCAGCTGTGTCAAAGCAGGTGGTACATTTCGCAAATAGGCACTGGGGATTAGGCTGGGACCACTAAACTCCTTTCACTTGTAAGATAAGAGATAGTTAAAGCTCAGGTCTCCAGAGGTACGAGGCAGATGCATTCCCCCCACGCTGCCCAGCTACAGCCCCTCCAGCCCTCCATGTTGTGAAACCCCCGGGCAGACCCACTGCCTGGCACATCGCTCCCACCCACCACGGGCACCACCCTCACCCAAGCCCTCTACATTTTGCTTCCCCTGATGACTGTCCCTGTGTTAGCACAGACATTTAATTCATTCTCATCCTATAGTTTAATTGCTGAAATCATGCTATAGGACTGGAAAAGGACACAAAACATACAAACCAAACCTCTGGAAATGTCACAACACCCAACCACAATCTACTTCTCTTCGCAAAGAAGAAATCACTCCAGGTCAGCTTCTGCACAGCCAGTTTATTCAGCCAAGAGAGTTGTTGGAGCAAGTAATTGAGGAATAATATGATAAAACTCAATATTAGCAATAACTGCCTTTACTGATGGGCCTTTGAATGAGACGTGCTCGGTGTGCTGCACGTGCCCCACTTGCTGTCATTTCTTGCTCTGAACAGATTTGCGGAAGATTTGAGCACTAATCTGTGCAATGTAACATTATCTACAGCATTTGTATTTGTATGCTGATCTTCTGTGGTTAGATGTAGGCTTTGGCTCCCAGGGGGACTCCCTAACACAATTTGATTGTGTCTGTTCCAAATAACCGCACGCTAGTTTTTACATGGAGAAAAGGTGTCGTTTTTCTTTTTAAAAATAATAATTAAAAAACCCAACTGATTTTTGGTGCCTGACACTGATGCTCACCCTGGATTTCAGAACTGCAAAGCAGCAAAGGCATCCACTGACTTTGCCAAAGGGCCTCATCCAGGTGCCCAAAACAAAGCACACAAAATCTCTGGTCACTGCTGTGAAAGCTGCTCGAGGGTGTCCATCCCGCAGCCCTTCTCCGGCGCAGCCAGGCTCCAGGCTGGGGGAAGCTGGCACGGCGCCACGTGAACTGCGAGCCACGCTCTGTGACCTGGCAGGCGGCACCTGCTCACATGAGCAGACTTCGTGATCAGGCCATAATTCACACACGGTTACGGAGACAGTCGAATTATGCTGAGCACAGAGCAGATCCTCAGCTGATGTAAATCAGTGAGGGTCCACAGAGCCCATTCATACACCAGCCCAAGATGAGATGTCTCTGAATCACCTTGCACTGAAAATGCAAGAAGCCAAGTGCAGACCTTAAACTGTTACCAATTAATGTTGTTTTTTTAATAGGCTCACAATGAAACGGTCCGTGTCAGGAGCGTTATCCTGAAAGGGAAGAGCACCTGCTACTCCTATGGTCACAGTCTCCCTTTTTCTTTATCTTGGGCTTCTGACTCCTTAATATGTTGTGGAATGTCATTTAATTAAGCATTTTCAGGGTTCACTCTAGGCCGTGGGATTATGCTGTAAGCAGGCAACGCTGGCCTGAAGTTGCGATAATTAAGGCCACAAAGGACAGCTTGGCACATTGCCTAATCAGGGAGCCAACATAAATATGCCAGAGCTGGTACTAAATATTTCCATGGTAGAAGCATTCAGACTTACTAGATTGGGTTTCCCTTAATCATACAGGGAATAGAGAAATCAAAAAAAGTGTTAAAAAAAAACTTAAAAAGGAAATAAAAGAAAGATGTTAGAAACTTTCTTGACACTACAGCACCTGCCCAGGTTTATAACCTTTTAATAAGGGATTACTGAACACTAGAAGTAGGAAGAGCTGGCCAGCGTGCGGCACTGCTCTCTTCTGCGCCCCTACTCCAAACCCGACCTCAACCCTTGGACTTGTGACCTCTGCAAGGTCAAACCCTCTCACTAACGGGAATTAGTGCAGTTGTGCTGGCCCAATGGAGCTGCCATGATGCCCGTCGGCAGAGCTGCCAGCGTGCCACCAGGGCCAGCTGTGCCCGTCCCCACGTGCTCCGCGGCAGCTCGCCTTGACGTCCGCTCAGCTGAAGCGGAGTGTGGGCCAGGGCTGCAGCTGGTGAGCACTGGCGCCTTTCCACCAGCTCCACAAAGCAGTCGCTTCCTTCCAGCGCAGGGCGTCACGGCGAGCGGGGCAGCAGGCAGCTGGGTCCGTATAGCACACATTGGGCAACCTGGAGGAAGTAAAAGAAGAAACTGCCTCCCCAGGGTCCAGCTATGTTCACTTGCCACGTACCTCTGTGCAGTCATTTACTGCCCATCGATGTCTCTAGGAGGCCCAAGTGCACTCGTGGTTCACACGAAGCAAAACAACCTCCTCCTCCTCCCACACTGCAGATGCAGAGGTGTTTCTTGTATTCCTGCCTTTACTTCTTACCTTCAGCTCCAGCTGAGTTGCCCAGTCTGTTCCCTGGGCATCACCTCTTCTCCTAACTGTTCTCCATCCTCTCCTTCCCACTCCAGTCCTGCACTCCACACCATTAGATTGTGCAGATTCAGACAAATGCCTGTGGAAAAAGACAGAAAACCTCAGCACGAGACCACTGCCCACCTGGCACGTTTCCACGCTGGTGCTACCCAGTGGCCACCCACCACCCAGCGGTGATACCCATCCACTCCCAGCCTAGAGTTCATACATGGGCACCACCTTCAGGCATTTTCCCCTGCTCCCTACTCCTCCCATGGGATGGGAATTTACACAACGTGATGTTTCTCTTA
Organism: Aptenodytes forsteri; assembly: GCF_000699145.1. NCBI lineage: Eukaryota > Metazoa > Chordata > Aves > Sphenisciformes > Spheniscidae > Aptenodytes > Aptenodytes forsteri. The sequence continues at coordinate 3,500,174 of NW_008794776.1, forward strand.
CCAATAATCCTGTCTGCTTTCCCAGTTTGCTTGGGCTTCTTACATGTTGACAGAAGTTTGCTGTATCCTTCAACATGCTTACACAGATGGGTACAACCAGCTCAGCTACCTGCTTGAAAGTCTATATTGTGGTTATATTATGAATGCTTACAGAAATTTCTTTGAAAATTAACATCAGTGGGACACTGCAGTTTTGGTTTCAAGGTTTTCTATTGTTTCCAGTATTGCCAGACACGAGAAGATCATACAATACAACAACAGAGTTCAGGGCATTACAAAGGAAAAGAGGGAATGATGCATTCAATTAAACCAACGTGAACATGAAAGGAAGACAAAAAGGCTGGTTAAAAAAAAGAAGAGATACAAATAGGAAAGAGTTGTATATGCTAGGCATAATTTCAGGTAATAGTCTGCCCTGGTTGCTAAACTGCAAGTTTTATGGGACAGGGAGAAACTTGTGTGTCCCCTGATTGTACAGCACCGAGCACAAATAGGGCTCTGGTCTCTGTGATCAGATGCATCAGCAGATCGCACAGCTGCAATTCAAATGAAGACTTGCAGGAGCCAGGTCATTCTCCTCCTTTTATGTGCACCTGAGCAAAACGCAAAACAGACCTGAAATAAGCAATATTCTTCCTTTTTGTTTTCTGCCGAGCAGGCCACGGAGCCGATAGCTTCAGGGCGGCAAAAGCAGCGTTACTTCCCCCAGCGCCTCCTCATTAGAAACATCTCCTGAAACACGCTCGGTGTCATATCCATTTAGTGTCAGGTGACAGGCATTTTCTTCTGTAACATTCACTTTAACGGTGGTATTATTACTTTTACTTGAGTGCTTTGATTTAAGCCACAGGAGATGTCACAAAAATTAGTGTTTACAAAACTTAACACGAGGGGGCTGTCAGTACTTGCTTGAAGACAAGGATTTAGACGGTTGAGACCCCATTGCGGAGGTAGCAGACTAATTACAGGAGCCAGGGTACAGAAGGATTCCAGACCTAAGTGCCACCTCGAGCAGAAGTGAAATTAATGATGCTCAGAGTGCGTCTCAGAGGCACAGTGGACTGAACCCCCCCCTTTTGGTTTTTTCCTTTGTTTCTTTTACACACAGTGCAAAAAGGAATTAAAAGAACAGAGCGAAAGAGTCCAGCTCAGCTTGGTAACTGCTCCATCTGCTTACAGCAACGTGCATCCTGACACTGCCTGTTAGATACATGAACACACTTAAACCGTAAGCATCTCTCAGCTAACCTTACTCATAAAATGGCACTAGAGTTACATGTTGCAAGGGAACAGATTCCAAGAGGGCTTGAATAGATAAATTGCCTGGCGATTCAAGGAGAAGATACAAATTCTTCTATGATCCAAGAATTCACTGATATTACCTGTTAGTTGGGAGATTTTGTTTTCTAGCAGTTAGCTATCAGAGTGGAAGAAATCTGTTTTGCATTTGGGAAAGTGTGAAAAATAGATGTAATTGCTATGACTAATAGACAGCCAGGAGAAATACAAATTTTATAAGCATATAATATTCAAAATCCTTCAAAGTAGAAGTACAGAAGACATCAGTGTGCAGAGGAATGCAGAGTATCCCTTAGAAACGCGGCTCTCCTAAAAGGCCCTTCAGCAAAGCAAGGTATTCCCGTGTTCGCCATTAATGAACAAAAACGTGCCACTAAAACCACGCTAGCGTTAATTCCCCAGCAATAAGATGTTTTATAAAAGTGCAGACTTCTTTGTGAAATGAACACACCATCTCAGAGCCACCAGTGCAGCAGAAGGTCCCGTCAGAAATCTCCTCTCCAGCCTTTCATCATGATTCATTGCGCCATTCAGTGCAAATCACAAGCTACAAAATTGCATTATCAGTACAGTTCTTTTTAATCAATTCAAGGTACTGATGTTCAAATATCTCCTGCACTAAAAAGCAGACTTTTTTTTTTTTAAAGAAATCATTATAACGTTCTCATAATTGCTTATCTCTCAGAGGAAGATAACGCAGACACAGCTGCTATTTCAAAGGACATTTTGTACATGTAGCTCAGTCACATCTGAAATACAGCAGAGATTCTCCCTAATTCAGGAACGTATTTATCGCTGACTGTGTGGTGTGACAGCGCCGTGGCCTTAGTTACACTCACAGCAGAGGTATTTATACACTGTGATTTGCCTAAGGACTTCTTCCTCTGCTGGGCCCCGTTCAGCAAAACATTGCAATAGATGCTCGAGATCACGCTCAAGTGATTTATTGAAGAGGGCTGAGCGTCTCTATGCTGGCTTTGGGGAGCTGTTTTCCTCTAGATGTTCCTCCCCTTATTTCTCCCAGCCAGCCACGCAGAGCACCTCGTACCTGCCCCTCCAGCCACCTCTGCTCAGCGTGGGTGGGTTCAAACCTCGGCATGGCCCCCACGCTCGCCCTTCGAGCAGCAGGCCCGCCTAATAGAAAACCTCAGGAAAGTATCTGTGTGGTAGATAAGGTCACATAATGCTGCTGGGGTCAACAGCAATCTCTATCTGGATTTTAAAGAGGAAATATGACTTTGCCTTGAAATTGATTATCTCCCTTGTCCGCAGGTAAGTCAGCGCTTCCTTCTGCCTATAAAAGGGGATGTTCCTTCCCCACCCAACAAAGCCGTACCAGCAAGGCTACTTCTCTGGTGGTGCTCAAATACAAGTGGCCAGGACCAGGACAGCACCCACAAATAAATACACTAAGTCTTCTTATCAGTGGGATATTGACTCCCACAGGGTCCCCTAAGAGCATCTCTCCCATATTTACATCCCCTTTTTTTTCTGGGTGCCTGGCCCTGTCCTGCCTCTCAGCCCAGCAGGGAGGGGATGCTCTTCCAGGGGGCTGCACCCCTGCACACAGCAGCATCCCCAGAGAGGGTCCCCAGAGCATCTTCCTTCTCCCATCTCCCCAGGGAGCAGGCTAACTCCATGTCAGTGCCCTTTGATGCAGCATCTGCTCTAGCGAGTACAGTCGGAGGCTCTATAAGATTGCAAAGCACGTTTCAATCAGCAATTAGAGACCCCGGGAGCCTTCCAGAAGCCAAGATTACCCACCACTTTGCAAGTAATTCATTGCCCTTAGTCTGATGTGACCTGAGATACGGATCTCCAGCTCCGTAGTACATGGGCACTGCCCGTGTGACCAAACCCTTCCTCCTGTCCTTTCCTGCAAGCAGGAACAGAGCTAAACACAGCCCAAGCACTAGGTTTGGGAATTCCCAAGACATGATGGACCATCAAGATCACCCATCTTCCGTGTCGTACAGGCCATAGGGCTTCCAAACATTAACACCAGTGGAAAAGAGAGACATGTCTTAGGAAAACATACCTCCTGACATTACTATTGCTAGTACTGGAGTACCACTAGTGCTTGTGTTGTTCCAATGGTTAATTATCTTCACTTTTAAAAACGTGCACCCTTTTTCCCCTGACAGAAAGCTATGCCAACAAATTAGTCAAGCTAATCAGTGCCCTGACACACTACCTAACATCTAAGAACAGGAGAAAGAGATGAGATAAAATACATGGGTAATAATACAGGTTCTAGAAAGCTACAGATAAAAATACCCTGAAAACTAGGTTAAATTACCAGGAAGATAAAGCACATTAGAAAACAGGAGGGTATGAATCAATAATTTACATTTCAGAACAGTTACTCAGACATTTACAAGAGCTTTCAAACACCTGTCTCCCTCATCCCTCTCCAAAACGTGACCCTGACGATGATCCCCAGCAATTTCCTCAGAACTGAAGTAATTCTTACAACCGCTTGAAATTTTGCTATACGGGAACATGGCAAGTGAATGGAAAGAGAAAATATTGGGCGGAGGAGGGGATCTGGGATCTCACCTGATTGCAATTGTTGCCACCAACACAGCATAGTGATTTCCCACCACTTATAATTTAAATAAACACCTAATGCAGTTCTACTGCTAAACATTGTACTTAATAACACAAAGGCTCCCTGATGCCGTTAACACAGCTGGACTGCCAGCTCTGAAATGTCAGCCGCCTTCCCTACATTGCGAAAGCTCTACTGTTAATTTTGACATCTGGGTTTTAGTGAGATGTATTTCTTGCAGAGCAAATGTGCACTGACAAATCTGGGGCCCTCTGTGTATTTTGGTAAATTGCAATCCATTATGAATATATATCTTCCTATAATGAAATGTTAGCTTTCCAGTTGTAATGCAAGCTGTCCAAGTATCTGGTGGGAACATTTAATAACAATAATATTTTGCTGAGGATAACACAGCTACCTCATTTAGGTATTCCTAATACACTCTCTTGGATGAGTTTTCCCCCCCGATATATTAACAGTTTAATAGTAGACAGGTGAAAACTAGGTGATATTGAGATAAAAAACTGACCTGGCAGCTTAGAGTCTCTTTGCAGAGGAAGCAGAATATTGACGTGCCTGCAGCGGTTCCCACTGGGATCTTGCTGACAGCAAACATCATGGATCAAGACAGTCCTAAGAGGATGCACAGCTCAATTACTGCACACTGCTCACCTCCGAGTGTGGTTTGAGGGCCTGGCCACATCTCCTGAGGATCTGGGGGCTGTGATGGGTGCATTGAGCATGTCCTTCCCACGGGGAAGTAAGCAAGCTGATGGAAAGCATTCACTGCACCTGCTTTCCAGCACTGCAAAGAGAAAGAGTCCTCGCTCTTTTAGAGGATAAACTTTTTTTTTCTCTGTTTAGCCCAAAAGATTCTGAACACAAAATTAGCAGATCCTGATGCAAAGGAACACGTCTGTCCCAGAGGAGATTTACTGAGCATGTGGGGTATGCTTGAGACAGGGATGCCACAGAACCACTGCACGCCCAATGCAGCACTGGCGAGCCTGGGTGCTCGCTGTGGCTCGGGACTGTGCCTTCACATGCTGCTGCCAAGCAATTCTGCACCAGCAGCTGAAGCACTGCTTGCAGTCAATGCAGGCAAAATACTCTGGGCTGCATTTAGGCTTGACCTAAACAGAGATCTACTTGCATCAGTTGGCTCAGTTTGACTTGGCCCTGGATATGTATCCCAGTAAATCATCCTCTGTCAACAGGACAATCTTCCAAAGGACTTAATGGCAGTCTGGTGGCACCCTCACTCCCCCCTGTTTCAGTGGGGCTGGCTGCATTTTGCTGACCTAGATGAATATCTGGTGACAGGAATGATCAGCAATGCTTTGTTAAGACCGCATTGCTAAAGCGCAAGTCTCCAACAAACAGCAAGTCGGCACAGAGCTGCCCTCCCCAGCTGGAAACGCTGCTCCAGTCCTTGCCCGCAGGTAGCCCGCAAAGGCAGTGCTTCCAGGCAGCAGGTGCCGAAAGTCCGGAGCGAGCATCTGACCTCTGCCTGCAGCCAGCACACCGGCAGGAGTTAGTCAAGAGCATGAGGTTGCAGTGGTACACTTCAGACCCGGATGAGAGATGATAAAAAACAGAATCGAGATCTGTATAGTGCACAGACCCAGATACTTAAAATACTACGTTCAGGCAACGCTGGTCTCAGATGCGCACACACACCAGCCTGGGGCCAGGGAGAGGAGAGTGGACCTGGAGAGCACCCCGGAAAGTCCAGCTGACTCAGCTGTTCAACAAAGTTAGTCAGAAGCTTTCTGAGCACAAGCAAGTTTGCAAAGCAAAAAGCAAGCACCAGCACAGCAGATCCGGCTCTCAGCAGCAGGCTGGAAACCTGGCTGCCCCCTCTATTTAGCACCATGTTCTTGTGCTGTATTGCGAAGTTATTTAACTTAGCCCAAACCTTCAGGAATATCTGACTCTACCTGATATCAAGGATTCTGTCAGAAAGAAATAAAAAGGAGACAGCAGTTGAGTAAATCATGGCAAGTTATGACCAAAAAAATCCACAGTGAGGCCTAGACACCAGATAAACAGACCAGAGAGATATTTAGACACAAGCATAATTTGTAATCCCATTCATTTCACAAGAATTACTCTCTATTTGAAATTATATAAAATAAAAACAAATTACAGCATCTAGAAAGAGAACCTCAAAAAGTCATTATAACTTTTGATGCTGTTTATAACCAAGAAAAACGCACATACGTAGCAGGGAGAAGGCAACTCAGCAACGCGGGTGCTACAGTTACCTGGGATTTATGAGCAGGCTTGGTGTGGGGCAGAGGGGAGTTTCCCCCAAAGCTCTGCATGCAGACTGTATACAGCAGCTATGCAGAGTTTTACATGACAGGCTCAATGCAAATAAAATCACAGGTTCTCATTTCTTCCAAATTGCTCACCATGGTTTGCTCTAGCACATAAAATTCAGAGAGCTATCCTTAGACACAATAATTTGTAATCCCATTCATTTCACAAGAATTACTCTCTATTTGAAATTATATAAAATAAAAACAAATTACAGCATCTAGAAAGAGAACCTCAAAAAGTCATTATAACTTTTGATGCTGTTTATAACCAAGAAAAACGCACATACGTAGCAGGGAGAAGGCAACTCAGCAACGCGGGTGCTACAGTTACCTGGGATTTATGAGCAGGCTTGGTGTGGGGCAGAGGGGAGTTTCCCCCAAAGCTCTGCATGCAGACTGTATACAGCAGCTATGCAGAGTTTTACATGACAGGCTCAATGCAAATAAAATCACAGGTTCTCATTTCTTCCAAATTGCTCACCATGGTTTGCTCTAGCACATAAAATTCAGAGAGCTATCCAACACGTATCAAGACTCCGGATATTTAAATCTAGAAGGAATTAGGAGCTGGGCTTTTTCATCTCATATCAGTACCTCATCCAGCTACTGGAACAGTCCTGATCCTAGTTAAAAAGCAGTTTGCACCACCTGTTATTACCGTCAAATTTATTATTATACTATTTGGTCCTATTGTATTTTAAAGGGCTACTTCATAGGAGAGATGCAAAGCTCACAGTGGAAAGACTTAGCTGACATTAGGGATCTGTATCAGGCCCCTAGCAAGTGGAAGAGAATTAATATTAATTCTCAGCTTTCCTATTTGAGCATGATGTGCCCCCAGGCTTGCTGCTTGTCTTAGCAGAAGCACTATCTCCTGTTTAGGCATGACAATATTTGTCAAGTGTAATGCTCATTACCCTGCTGTGTGGTCAGGCTAGCAGTGTATAAACACTCGGAAAGATCAGGTAGGGACTAAAGGTCTGCTCTTTGTGGTCAATTACAGCCATCAACATTAATGATGCCACCATGGAGAGCTATGCAGGGAGAAGAGAGAGAAGTGCTTTTCCAAGGTTAGTCTTGACAACGTACCTTGGCTACAAGGAGCTGGCAATGAAAAATCTAGTGTGCACCTCCAGCCCTCGTCTAACCCTCTCAGTGATTTATTTCAAGAATAGTCTAGTGGCTTCTATTTTTTTTTTTTTTAACACCTGAATAAAAGACAAGCTTTCTAACCTGAAGTGCATTCTCTTGTATTCTTCAGAATTCACGTTGTTGATGATACTTAAACCTGATGTTTAATCAAAGAGAGAAAAAGCAGCACAGGGGCTGATGAAAGTTTCCATTTCTGCCTTTGTTTTTGACTCTCTACATTTTCTCCCAAACCTTAGGATTTCCCAGCAAAACTGAGATTTTGACTCAATTTGCTTGGACAGAGTTCTTGCCCCACTTATGTGAACTGGGAAAAACAGTAAGGTTTATTTTCCCCCTTGAAAAATTTCATGGGGTTTGTGTGGCTTTTTTTTTTTAATTATTATTAAAATGGGGCTATAGGTTTGCAGATCTCTCAAAAAGAGAAGGATAAAAATTCACTTTAATTCTTACAAAAGCAGAAAGACTTGGCAATATTTAAAAATATTCACCAAAGGGGAAAAAAAAAATCACTATTGCAAAACTAACGATATGGATAATCATCCTCAACTGGCAACATCCCACTTACTACCAAAGGATGAGGACCACTTGTCAGCCCTCTGCTGCCAACCCATTGCAGGGTAGAGCTTCAGTGAAAGCATCATCAATGAAAGCAGAAATAGCATGAGCTTTTGAAATCCTTATATAGTTCCCCAAGCGTGCTGGAGCACTATAAATACAAACAAGCACGAGACAGCAATAGCATGTCCTGAAACCCCAGTGAAATTTGGCATATGCATAACTGTCTCGATGAAACCTGTCCATCGGCAACTAGGTAAGCATGATACTCCCAATTAAAAAAATAAACCCGAAAATGCATGGTCCAGCCCTTCCCTAAGCAGGAAATTACTTAAGCACATGCTCAATTTTAAGCAGGACTTAAAAACATGTATTTAAGTTTAGGACAGGTTTAATGCTTTGCTGAAGGAGGAGTGCTTTGATCAGAAACATCATTTGTTTAACCTATGACCACTGATTTCAATTTAATTGACATCCATCATCTTCGCTAATGCAGTGTAATAGAGCGCTAATTTTGGGGTCCTGGCCATATTCCATTCATTTAATTGCATTTGTCGGCCTAAACAGAACCCTACATGTAAGGTTATTTATGTACCTGTCTTCAGAGCAGACTGCACAGCAAACAGTAGCATTCAATATTTGATGCGTTCTCTAAAAAAGAAAACCACATTTTCTGTAAGTGAGGTGTAGCTCAGTCAGTAATTCAAACTCTCAGCATCCATGAAATCCTGCAATCCATTTATGCCTGCTTTGTAGAACTGACGTTTGCTTGGTGGTCTAAAGCCTTTTATTTTTCTCTTTTCCTTTCCAGCGTGTGCTCTTGTACTTACCAGGGCACTTACAGTATTATTTAGGTTGCTGCCTGCGATATTTTCAAGCTACTAGAAGACAGTTTCTTAGACATTTTCATAATGTTTTGAAATGCTGATGAGGATTTAGCATTAAAATTAATGGCAGCCAGCCGTGGTCTTTCAGATGTGAAAGACTGTGCAGTATTTTCTGGGAAAAAAAGGGGGGGCGGGGGGAGAAGAATGGAGATATAAATAGCCAGTCTTGCTTTTCTCCAGGCAGGATCCTTTTAATCATGTAAAATAGATTTTAAAGATTAAAGACTCTAGGCTCTGTTCTGCCTTTGCTCATGTCTTGTATCACCAATTTTTTGTATATAATTTGAATGAAAAAGGACACACATGGTGTTTTCATTTGCATTACCCCAAACTGGAATTTCCCTTGAAGAACATAGCCCCTACCCCCTCTGCAGTGAGGAGAAAACCACCACACCTGGATGGAACAACACAAAACAGGAGAAAAACCAATTCCAAATCATTACCCTACTTCTTGGACCTGGAACCTCGTTTTTCTGAGATTCAATTTAGAGCTATGTCTTATAAGCTGAAAAGGAGACAGAAGAATTACTGGTCCAGCAGCTATATCTGTATATGTATGAGCTGCAGTCCCAGATTTCATTCAGACATCATACTGCACATGGAAAAACCTGCACTAATTGAAACAGGAGCATCAGCACTGGGAAAACTGGCTGCACCGGAGGGCGAGAGATCTCTCTGTCCTGGTCAGAAAGTTCAGTGATACCAGGGGTGTTCTGCAAGAACTGCCAAAGGTGGAGGGCAGAGAGGAAAGGCCCAGCTCCACAGAGAAAAGGTGAATCAAAGTTCTCCTGCAGGAACAACGTGGCCTGACAAAAAGCCAGAGGAGATGCTGGGAGGACAGAGTAGGCCAAAGAACTAAAAATCTCGGGCAGAACAGACTGCCCATGCCCATCAACAGTCCACTGACAGAGCTGGAACCAAGAGGTTTTCTTCTGCCACTGGCATGATAAACCCTGTTTTGCCACATCACTCCCTTTCACCAAGGCACACAACGCAATAGGAGTTGCATCTCAGCGCAGCTCAGTCTTCATTCTTAAATGTACCTTCCTAATGCAAGTTGTAATCAATTCCTCTTACACATTGACTAAAGCATCCCTTCTCCACCTTACACTCCTCAGACTTGCAGCTATAGTCCCACCTGGTTTCCAGTCGTGACTCTCTCCTGGAGCAGGAAGTCCCTCATCTCCTCCAAGATTCTGAGGCCAACAAAAATCAGTGCTGGAATGTATTGATTTTATTATTTGTACTTAGTTGTACTTCTCAAATGAAGTACAGGATATCTGGATAATTCTCCTTGATTACATTTATAAATACCCAGAGCATCCTAACTTTGTTCCATATGCTACAATATCAATGGCCTCATCAGCAAAGAGCATGCAGCCTTCCTTAAGGGACCACCAAAAGTCATCTGCTGTGAACAAGTATTCTTTCCATTAGATATTCTTTCATATTCATAAGCCAAAGAATAGAAAGAAAACAAAGGACACTGTTCATCAGATACAAACCAATAAATCTTTCTAATGACATCTGGAATTCACTTTGAAATCCTGGCCAAACCTGAGAGTTTTCTGGTGGGCTTCATCTCCATGGATTTGACGAGTAGAGTCCTGTATCCCACACAATTACTCTGCCATGCATGTGGCCTATGGGAAGAGAGATACGTAAGAGCAGAAAAGCAGCTTTTGAATGTAAGAAGCTGTCATCATTCTAAGCAGCGCCTTCTTGTTGGGACAGTATGGTTAGAGTGAAAATAAATGCGTGCAACTCTATTACAAGAAAATAAAACATGTCTGTAATTGCAGCAAAAGACTTTGATTAGACAGCCCTGGAAATGAAAGTTCACAAAGCACATACAGTGTGGGAAGTGTCAGCATAAACCTCCCACACGTGCCTCCACCAGTGTAACCGGGGGATAAGGGCAGCGTGTTCCCAGTCTCTCAGCCTGCTTCTGCCTCTCTGCTGAAAATGGCCACCAGTGTTTTCAATTAATTCCAGGTGGTTTTGTACCGCAGGCACTGATCCACTTGGAGGTGAACCAAAACCGCTCCCCTTGCTGCACAGATAGCACACACACTCCGCTCACTCCCAGCCTGCAGATCTGTTTCAAGGTCCTGACCCCAGTTTTTAAAGCTCTTAATAGGCGAGGGCCTAATGAACCTTGGAGACTGCTTCTTATTCCACAATCCAAAGCAACAGCTGTGATTGCTCTGGGTAAGGGGGGCTGAGCGAGCTCAGGGTGAAACCCTCCTTGCTTTCTGCATCCAAGCCTCCTGCCACCAAAGTCTCAGCCCTGCCTTCTAACAAAAGTAACATCCTCAGACCCTTACCTGCAGTCCTGCCACAGCCGCCCTCACTATTGCTGCTGCAGTATTCATTAAAAATTAGCACAAGATAAAGAAAAGCTGCATTTTAGAAAAAGTAAGACGTTTCTTCAGGTCTTTGCAGAAAACAGTCATGGTGAGACCATGTCCCCAAGAGCAAAGGGAGAGGGACACTTTTTCTTAAGTTACAGAAAAGTAGAGTTGGGAGAGAACTTGAGAGGTCAATAGCTCATCCCTGTTGGGCTATAGCAAGGGGAGCTCAGGTACCGGAGCCCTGACGGAGCAGCTCTGCAGTTAGTAGGACCCGTCCACTTTGCGTCCGAAGCAGCACAGCCAGAGTCCTCGCAACATGACCCTTCCTAGCAAGTTTTGGGTGAGGCCATGGCAGATGAAAGCAAAGGCAGCACTGTTTGTGGAGAATCTTTATGCTTGGTTAGGACCAACACAACATGCAGCTGAAAGAAGAAATTCCCCATTACTGATGTATTAATGTTCCCTGGTTTGCTTATCAGCCTTTTCTCACTCTTCCACATGCAGCCTGTGCTTTTTCTGCTACACAACCATGAATAGAAATGCAGAATTAGCCTGCACCTCAACGCCAGTTTGAAAGCTTGTCTGTATCTCTCCATCCTCCTTGCCACGCGCTACTTCATACTTTAATACCAACTTTAAAATAGATTAGAGGCTGATGAGCTGAAACAAATCCAGCTCATTACTCCTACAGCACTAGCACCACTCTCCCCATAGCCTTCCTTCTCCTTCACATCCATCCTCCCTTTGCCTCTGTCCTCATCACCTGCACTGTCTCTTCAGCATCAGTGTAAAGCACTTGCTCTGCCAGTGTGCTAAGCCACAGAAGGGTGCTTCGAGCAGGGACCTACACCTTCCAGTAACCCACCAAGCACAGCATATGCTGAAGCCCTTGTCTTGCCAAGCAACTCATCCCGCTGTTCCTAACCTTTGAACTTCAGCTGGTCACATTGGGTCCTTTTAGACAGCATGTTCATCTGCTTTCATATCCTGCTCTGTTTTGTAAGTGCAGGTTCCTTCAAAAGAATAAGCAGTAATTACTGCAGCCACACCTATACTGGAAATGCCTGTGCAATGATCTGTAGTTCATGCTCACAAAGAAAACAAAAGCTGTAAAAAAACAAGCATCCATTCACTTTGAACTTTGGTATCTGGTCCTTTTCTGCAGCAGGGACCTGATTCTTTGAAGCACTGAACTGCCATAGCCCCTGAGGGACCTGAGTTTCTTCTCACACATGCAAATATAAATCAGAAGTCGCTCTATTGAAGCCAAGTGAATTATGCAGGTGTAACCTCAATGTGACAGAGAGGGCTCATGGATATCAGAGACTGGAACAGGTGCCCTTTCATTTTTCACATGGTGATTTTTCATTTTCAGCCACTTGGTTTTGCACAGCTACGATAGCACATATACAGCTGTGATGCAATAGAACAGGATGGCTGATATTTAGGAGAAATCACACACTCAGATCAATGCACACTGCAGGTATTCAGCTGGAACCAAATGTGTTGGAAGCAATGTAAACCCCAGGGGGCTTGTTCGCTAATCAATAAACACAAGGAATATATGCCACTGAGTTGTTGCTGCAGTGTTAATTGTAGCTATACAGGATTTTTTTTTTTGCATTGCTAAAGAAACAGACATCTTCAAGAACTATGGCTTTTACAAAACAGACATGATATGAAAAATACAATTCTATTCACTTCTCTGATGTTTTCAACTTTAGGAAAACATATACGCTCATTAGAAGCTCTCAGTGATGCCTCATGGAGGAGAAAGGGAAGTTCGTAGTGCTTCCAGTTCCCTGGTTTACCACAAGTGACATTTAAGCAGTCACCTGGGGGAAAATCCCAATGGGACCACTGACAAAGCTTACCATTTGAAAAAGGTCAGACCTTCTATTCTTGCTCTGAATAGATGGTGCTGACCTTAAAAACCTCCCAGTCTCAGTCCCACTCCTCATAAGCATATGATGGAGCAGCCAGCTAGGGCAATTCTACCCAGGAGGAGATGCAGGGCATCATTTCTCTGCAGAATTTTCTTATTCCTTGTTTTCCTCTTGACAAATCACAGATAAATCAACTCATCTGCAAGCAGGTGCTCAGGAGTATCAGCAGCACAGGCACCAGCGTAGGAGCACCAGGCAGGGCACAGGCTGCAGTGGGCAAGAGAGTTGCCTCTCTCCAAGGTGACTCACTTGAAGACAGATGGCAAAAATGCAATAGCATTCAAAACCCTGGTGGACAGGGCATTCTGCGTAAGTGTGATAGAAAAAGGGTGATTTGCAAAGACTAGCTTTAACCAAGGCAATTCAGAGCAGGAATTGCCATTTAGCAGCTCTGATTCAGCCTCTGGAAGAGCCTATTAGATACCAACACAACAGAAACTAGTCTTATTCAGCTGAAGTTAGCTTTGTGAGACCCCTCTCTTGTTCCATTGACTGAAGACCCCTCCTCACCCATCATTTATGTAGAGAAACAAAGGGCAGGCAGATGGAGGAATAATTTTTCCACCCTGCAGATGGAAACTAAACCTCTGGTATCACCTTGAGCACAAGGTCAGGCAAGGATCTGATCACAGAAGTCAAACCCAGATTCATGAGGTTCTAGCTCAGGACCTTAATTGTGAGTTCATCCTTCTTCCTGATGTGATCCTCTTAGTCTGAACCTGTAAGTATTCAGTGCTACACATGCTAACTCCTCAACTTTACTGAGGGCTGTCATCCTAGCACCAGGTTGTCAAAGTAAAACTAGCACCACGCCAGGTAGCTGGATGCAAGTATAGCTCCCTCCCCCTCATCAGTACAACTATCAGAGGCTGATCCTCCACACGGGCTTCAGAAGAGTAGACTTCCGACTGAGTCATCTCGTGGGATGAAACAGGACAGCCCACAGTGGTAATCCCAAATGCTGCAGTATGCTAGAAAATCAGTCCCTAACTGCTGCAGTCACGAAAATACAATAAACATGCCCTATGATTCCATTTTTAGTCGCTTTTCAATGCAGCACTGCAGTTTGTCAGTCTTTCTTGTCCCAGCTGGAATAGATGAATTGCTGATGCTTTTTAGGACCATTGGCAGATGAGCACAATAGAAACATTGCTCAGATATTGATGACTAATGCACACAGAACGTTTCCAAAAACTGCGTTGCCATCGTAGCTAAACAAAGTGTACTAAATGAACATTCACATGGAAGGAGAGGAGCTCATTTCCACATATTCAGCATTTAAATGAACCTATGGCACGACTGCAAAACTCAGCTGAAACCAAAAACTGGCCATGGTTCTCTTGAAAGTTTCATGGACCTCCATAACCCTAACTCAGGTTTCAGGTTGGCAGCAAAACCTGGAATATCTCACAGGGTTTGGGATTTCATTACAGAAATTTCTAGCAGCTACTAGGAGAGCTTCTCTTAGGTCACAGGCCTACAGGCCTCTAGATATCGTCCTCACTTTAAATTATCATTGCCTTGCTATAAAAGTAACATGTATTACTTGTAAGGCACAGTCCAGCATATTTCAAAGCTCACGGAAGTCTTTTACCAGCTCAAATGGATTGGATCACCTTCTTCATGGGAAACCTCCTAGACAGTTTTCCCTTTAGGACTGGGAGTAATCTGCTTGAGTACAGCACAAGCCAGGGCTAACCTGCAGAGGTAGAAAATGCTTGCAATGGCTGAAAATGCCCCTGCCAAAAGAATTGAAAGCACAGAAAAAAGAACCTCATTTAGATTGGAAAAAAAAACCAACAACAACCAACACATCTAACAGCAAGACAACGGAGCTAACAGACTAATAAAGCAAAAGGAAGAGCCCTCTGTCTGGACCAGAATTAAGTAGATGACTCATGAAGGAGTTCTGTTGCTGTCATCTCTGACTAAACCTTATACTGAAGTCCAGATACAAAATGATCTGACTCGATGGGGAGTTAGAGCAGTCGGAGGGAGTCAGCGCTCCCAACTCCAGTTCACAGCTCTCACAGTCATTTGAGCACTCCTACGCACGTGATCCATCCACTTGTAAAATTATAAGCAAAAATCAAAATTCTTTCCTGCTCTTAAACTTCCTATTATGACAATAACAAAACTTATAAATGCAAAAGCAGCACATGGACCATTTCAAGTCTGAGATACAGCGCTGCTTGTTTTGTAGCTGAAGTAAGTGTCTAAACGTCTGCTACTTCTTAGACACTTTGTGAGGATTGATGTTTTAATGCACTTAGAAATTGTCTTGAATACTTTTTCTAAACCCCTATTCAGGTTATAGTTTGTTCTTCAGATACAAATAGACAAACAGAGATCTGCATATCTCTGGCTGTGTATTTAATGGTATTAAATATCATCACCCTTAGAGCACCTTTTTGTAAGGATTTCAATTATCTTTACTCAGGTAAAACTTTTATTGACTCGCAGTGTGCTTTTTGCAATGCCATCAAACAATTAAGAACCCTAGATACTGACTCGTACTTCATAGATAAATACCTACCGTTCTTCTTCAAACAGGAATATCACCTCCGTGCTCCTGGTTATCGCAACTGCCAAAATCCAAACAGGGTGGATATATTTTAACAACCTAGCCTGACACACACTGTTTGAAAGCTCTCTTCCAACAGACTGAGCCCATATCCATGAAATTAGTGAGGGGGGGAGAGAGGAGAACAGGAAATGTTCTTGAAAATAGGAGAATAATAGAATGGTTTTGTACATCTCATGGATTTCTGTTTCATTAGATTAGGGAGCAGTGCCTTTAATGTAACTAACATGTGGCAACCACAGGGTAACCACAGTGAGTAAATCTGCCCTGCAGAAGGAAGTTAAAATGCAGCAGGTTTGCTTCAACTGCTAGGAAAGAATCAAAAAACCTTTTTAGTACTGGTTGCAACTGGGGGTGGAGGGGAGGAGAACTGAGAATACACTAATAGCGACAGCTGAAAACAGAAATATCTCCGCATTTGCGGGTGGGGGAATCAAACAGGTCCCAGTGTCCTGTCAATGCTCCTGCTCATGCTCCAGATTTGTTTTTGCTGAAAAAAAAACCAAAGCAATAGATCTGATTGTCTTCGCTCTTCAGGGAAAGGCTTGAGGTGGTCTTGAACAAGATAAATATATTTAATAACAGCAGTTAATCATAACATTTTCAGAGATGCACACATTTATGTGCAAAAACCATGCAAGCTAGAGGAATTGCAGTAAGGCTGTGTGGCTCAAATTACCCTATTGTTGGGAGATCACAGTCGGTTTCACTGTTCTCCTTCAATATTCCCATCAGGACTGCAGCTCCCTTGCTTTGTTCCCCAGACAGCCCAGCATTTAACAGATGTCCAAAGTAAATCATGATCATTTGGTAGGTTTGGGAAATAGAAGTTAGATGGAAAAATCAGTCTAATAAAACAATCAAAAAAGTACCAGCACATTACAGGCCATTTCAAAATAAATTAGGGTATCTTTTAAATCTCTACACAACAGTTCATATTTTAAATCAAAAGACCATATGTCATTGACTTTCCCCTGAGTAATCTAAATGACAGGGCTCTCTGAGGTGCAGTAATAGGATGTAAGTGAAGAAGTGGGTATTATTTTAGCCGTGCTGTGATAATCTGAATGCATCACTGCCCAGCACCATAAACAGTGAAGTGAGAAGTATGAACAGCACTTTCAAAACCCCCATGCATTTGGGGATTGTAGGAGGGGGCAGGAGACCAGCTCTCCAGTGAGAGGGAATGTAAACATTTAAAGCAGAAACAACATCATATTGTTTAAAAACTAAAGAAGAGGAAAACTATAAAAGCTTGCTTTTCACCTCTCCAAGGAGGAAAAAAAGCAAGGCAGAAGTAATGTCAATAAATAACATTGCAAGCAGAGAGTGCAGTTCTTAATAATCAGCAGTATTTTAAAGATCTTCTTGAAGTTTTGCACTGAGACACTATAATTAAGGAAAGAAATCAGGGCTTACCAGTTACCGTCTGTCTGGAGCAGGGAGGGAGCCTGCTATAGGATCTCTTCCATGGAGTCATGCACACTGCAGAAGTATCAGGAAAAGAAAAAAGTAAAAAAGCCGTTACAGACAACAACAGCCACCCCTTAGGTCACACACTGTTTTCCTTCTCTTTTCCAGCCAGCCAGAAGGGTTTCCTTCATCTCCTTCTCCCCCAGAAGCGAGCCCTGGGGCACAGCCCCCTTCCTGCAGCGGGCTGCCTCGGAGAACGGCCACCCCTGGGATGGAGCCCGGCC
Source organism: Aptenodytes forsteri (assembly GCF_000699145.1). Taxonomy (NCBI): domain Eukaryota; kingdom Metazoa; phylum Chordata; class Aves; order Sphenisciformes; family Spheniscidae; genus Aptenodytes; species Aptenodytes forsteri. The sequence continues at coordinate 3,517,523 of NW_008794776.1, forward strand.
ACCTCTGCCCGGCATCCCACCACCCCACGTGGGGAGAGGGCTGCTCAAGACAACGCACAGAAGAGGCTTCATATTTAAATTATATCAGGAAGAGGAAACCAAGCCTTTAAACTGCTGCTCACACAGACTGGGGTGAACAATGCAACCAGCTGAGAGCAGGATTATTTAAAGGAAGACTCAGCTCAGTTCTGCGTTGTGCCTGAACTAATAAGGACAAATAAATTATTTTTAAAGCATGAAGACAGAGAAAAGGATCGTTGTATGTAATTATTTTTAAGGACTGTTTTAACATCCTTTTCAATGTGAACTGTGCAAGTCAATGCTACACAAACTGAGGAACCCACAGAGGTTCCTCCTTCTGGAAAAGGATTCTCGCACAGAGATTTGTTTCCCAGGAGATAGCTGTATCTGCTTACCTACCTGCATCCTCCACAGCCCACCTAGAACTGTGCAGGTACTGCCCAAATAGGGCACACAGCTCCCTCCTCCTCTTCTTGGTTTGCAAAAATATTCTGTGTGTTGGCCCACAGACAACTGGGATCAAGGAGCAGAAGAATCGCTGAACACGATGCAGAGGGAAGATATGTCTGTTCCTCTGCGCCAAACCTGGAAAAAAAAAAAAGGTGGCAACTGATAATCACATGCAACATAGTTTTTTCATTTTTAATTTACCCACCATGACAACTGGAAGTGCTTTCACAAAAACTGCACCAACAGCATGTTGTCTTATGCAAACTCCCTGTTTTTCTCCAAAATACCCCTTTTCTCCTCCTCACTTTAATCACAGTACAATGATCCAGTGTTGCAGCTTACATTTATTTGCAGGTCATTCCCATTTAGTTTCTTTTGTCTGTCATTTTTCTTATGCCTTCCACAGAGAAGGCAGACAACACTACATAGAACTTATATGCCAGCAGGACCCAAAGAAAAATTCAGGTACAGCTTCAGTGGGATTTATACCTGAACTGAAAAAAAAAAAACCCTTATAGACTGATTTGTGAGTTGCTCCCAAATTACTAAGGGTGATTGGATCTGAGAAACATAATAGCTTTGTACACCAAGCCAGTCCTCCTTTGACTCCAGATGCAAAATTACCATTTTTCTGCTGAAAGGGTGATTTCATGCCATAACTTGCATGACTAAGGTTTTCAGAGAAGACTTTTGTTTAGATAAGGACAAGAGATGCCCTGAGGCTTGTATTGTAATGTTATATGGATATATAGATAGAGAAAGAAATTTTTTGTTGAGCTGAGGGAGTGGTGTGATTTTTATCTGCATGATTACTTACTGACAGACACTGGGAACAGCGAGAGTCTTCTTGACCTTTTTTCACCCCTGCCTGGTTGCAAACTTAACAGCCAGCCTGCCTTTGCAGCACCTGGGTACCACGGGCAGCCCGAGCTGCAGCTGGTTTCTCTGTGTGCCCACCCTCATTCAGCTGGATACTGTGCTATCTTTAAAATAGAGCTGTTGTCCACTTGAAATCCAACCTACAGCTCTAGGAAAAAAAAAATAATCTGGGACTGACAATGGTCCCAAAGGAAAATGGTCAACAGAAAAGCTTCTTCTGTGATGGTATTTTTAACAGCTCCTGGGATTTGCCCTCCACTTGCATTATTAAATAAGCTTGCCCTTGCATTGCTTTTGACATACTTTCAACCTCCAGCTAGAGTAATCTGCATTACAAAGCAACCTGCACAGCTCTGGGTACAACAGTGGTTGGATGGCCACCAGGAAAGCACTGTGCATGCTGATGCTCTCCCCTGTTTACCACTTCTATGGTGGGTACAGTCCCTTCATTAATGCACGACAAATAGTGGTTTGATAGCAAGCGGTGCTGCAGGGATATGATTAACTCTCCCAGGGCACTTCAGGAACGTTGCTGGAAACTTCATTGTGTGTCTTGTCTGAGGCTATTCACTATTCTTCTTGTCTTCTACTTGAGACAGTAGACAATCTTAGTTCAGATGACTAGATAGCTGTAAAACTCCGCATCTCAGCCTAAAAATTAAATTCTCAGCAATTTCTGAACTCAAGAGCAAGAAAGAAATTGAGTGGTTTTCATTCAGTACTGTCTAAAATAGACTCACTAAAAGGATAACTAATCACGATACCTATGCTAATCACGATAACTATGCTGCCTTTTCATCCACAGATCTCAAACCAATTCAGAAAATGAAAAGTTGTTCCCATTTTACAGACAAGAAAGGACAAATTAAGTAATTGACTTTCAAGGTACGACATATAACCTTCAATTTCTGGCTGAGGAAACCTGCAATAAGGCAACAGAGAAGGACCGTTGTGTAAAGACCCTGACCTGCTTCCTCTTCTATAACCCACTCCCATCACCGCTGGAGCCAGCGTACTGACCCAGGACTGCAGTAGTTTGGTTACACAGATAAGCAGCAAATGGCTGGTCTCCAAGTTTGCAGCTCCACACATTTTCCGCCCCCTCCTTTAATTGATATGCCAAATCAGAAGCCTTGAGCTTGTCCTTAAACATAAGCATAATCTCAGGCTCAACCAACTGATTCTCCAAGCAGGAATATAAAGACAGACAAGTCAGCTACTTCAGTGAACCTGAGCCATGAACAAGTCGTGTAAATGGTACGATATTTCTCAATATTGACTGTCATACTTTGGTGATATATAATTTCATGGAATACTTTGTTTTGTCCATCCATCTAAGCTTCAAAAGACAAATTTAAGATTTCTTCTAGCCAGAAAAATATCAGTGAGTGCACATAAGTGCAATGACTGTAGTTGAAGTGACATAATTCAACGGTACCATTAAAACAAACAGCTGGTAGCTGGCAAAAAAAAAAATACCCTATTAATTCAAGTAAATCCTTATTCAGCTACAGGAAGGGAAATTATCTGCCTTGGATTTTACTCCACATTTCAAGATACCAAAACCATCCAAACAAGAACTGCTTGTGTACAGGGCAAAGTCTTTGTTTTGACTGGCACCCAGGAGGAATTATGACATACTATCATCAAAGCAAACTCTGCAGATTATGGGGTAAGCAAAACAAGTTTTCTCGGTTTTCCAAGTTTTCTCATCAAACAAATATCTTTGTAATTAAACAGGTAAAATATATAGGAGTTATAACTTTGGAACCAATATAGTAAATTGGTTAAAAAAAATTAACTACCATCCACACAGAAGATGTTTCCTGAGCATATGAAAAGCATATGCAATTTTATTATGTATATACTTTTAAATAAAAATAAAATATAAAATTAAATTTAAAAAATCTCATTTTGTGGACATGTATACACATAATAGAAGCACGTAACACATCCACATCACAGTCACATATGTGCACAAATGCACTGTTCTGTAGTGGAAGAACGCATTTCCTTTGCACATGTCTGTATAGGAAATATTAATCTGTCATAAGTCTCATTTTACCATTAACTCTCATATTTGTGCTTTGGAAGGAGGTGCAGGTCTGAACCTTCAAAAAGTTTGAGAACCAAGTTAAGACTATTAAAGGTTCATTTAGCCCTAACATTGCGTGGAAAACTTTGGGCTGATTTTTGGAGAGATGTTTCTTCAGGGGAAAAAAAGATGTCATGGCTATGTAGTTATTAAACACAGATATTAAAAGAATATCAATTTGAAATATTCCTCTAAGTGTCCTTAAAAACTTATAAAAACTTGGAAGATGCAACAAACCAATCTGAATCAGATACCACAAAATATATACTGGGCACACACACTGAAACTGAGGTCTTTGTGAAACTCACCATCTCTTTCCACAGCATAATATCATCCTGACAACATGACTGGGGCAGCCAGATACTGTCACTACCTCCAAATGAATAACGTTACAGGTAAGGACAAAGAGTTAAGATTTTTAGCCAGAATGCAAATAAGAAATTCCATATTTTCAAAAGTCTGGGTTTCATCAACTTTGACCTCAATTGGTTTCTTCCCTCTCAAACATTTGCTTTTCATAATCCCATTGTTCTAACAAAGCTCTTTTAAAGTCCTCTAATCGATGTGTATTTGTAAAGCCATACAGGTCCTTTGTCGAAGCTTCTATTCTAATCTGGGAACTTTAATTTTCGGAGAAGCCGATTCCTTAGTGGTGCGGAAGCATCAAGATGAAGGTTCAGTGAACTCAAGGTCAATAAGTCATGCATTTCTTTTGACTAGTATTTGTTCTTGACAAGCAAGCTGCTCACAAATCCCTTTTGCAATTTTAAGGCTCTGTGTAGCCTGCAGAGACAAAATTAGAATATAAACATCTACTCACTAGAGAAAACAAGGGAGTTATTGTCACTGTAAAGAAGGAGACATCTAAACCATACCCCCTCTGCATTAATGCCATTATTGTGCGCAGGCAAGCTGACAGTTATACCACTGAGTAAACTGCAGTTATCTAGTCAAATGATCATTTAATGTTCTTTATTTTACTTTTTCTAAACAAAATTGATTTCTTGCTATTTATGTTCAGGGTATTTCATTGTGCTGTGATTATAAACTAGACGGAATGCATTTCCACTGACTCCCTGCAAAGTATGTTTTACAATCCTTCCTGTTTGTACAATGCAAGATGTCTTTTTTAATTGCCAGCCTTTTTTTTTTTAAGTCGGATGCATGCTTGTTTGTTTACTCAGAAGCTCTGAAAGAGCTAGGCTGGACTCCAGTCTTTAGACAAGCTACTATGAGATATGGAAGGAAATATGCCCAATAATGATGTTTGCTATGTAAATGACAAAACTGCCTACAGCCCATTAAACTTCATCAAGGCTTTGCAGACATTTGAAATTTAACTTGTAAAGACAATTCCTAGGGTGGGTTCTGGGTCATAATTGTCACTCGTGTCACATCAAGTGTCTTTTCTATGCTGTTGCATGATACAGCACCTGGAGGCCAGCAGCCAAGCCTGGAACACAAAGGCAGCCGGGATGGTTTCCAGCCTAAGTGGACAGTGAAGAACAGCACCGCTGGAGTCGGCTGAGGTTGCACAGCAGGAGCACGAGGACTGAAACCCACATTTCCAGATCCTTTCTGCCACACGCCCAATTATCCCAGTATCTCTGCACTACTCTTCTAGTGCACAGAAATAACATGAGATGACAAGAGAGTGTGTGCTACAGCAAACGGAGTTTGAGCTGATAAAAAAGCAAGGCCAAACTCTGCAACCAGACAGCACTGCCGTGCGTGCGGCATAGGCATCGCGCTGAGTGAGGTCCTGGCCACCGCAGCCCCACCACAGACACCAGGACCAGCTCCTGCTGCTGTTAAGCAGCACCAGGAGAAACATCCATATTGCAGGAGTCAGCATGCAGCTTAGCAGGGGATTTTCAGGGGGTTTTGTGCAAATTACATCACCTTTGAGGAAAAGAAGTGATCCCTTACTTGAGAAAGTGCAAACTTTCCAGCTCTCCTCAAGTAGTGCTAATGTAATTAGTTTAACCACCCCCACACTGAGAGCCTTTTAAGGACAGACATTTAGGCACAGGTTTTGAAACACGTTCAACATCCTGTGATTTTTTTTTTTTTTTTCCTTTCTTCCCATCTCAGTATGTAAAATCTTATTGCTGTGGAAATAAATGTGCGAAAAATCAATCAGGGACCTTTGCAAGCTATTAAAAACCTAACATAGCATTACAGGTTTACCACCAGCAGTTAAAAAGAGGCTCTCTATGAAACTGTGTGGGAAATATTCCACATGACACAAGGATTTTGACAGACATACAGAGAATTTTGAATAAACCAGCAACTATTTACCTAGAACACCACAGTCACTTTCACAAATACATAGTTCTATAAATATTATTTTACTGCTGATGTTTTACTATCCTTTCTTCGTAAAACCATGTCATATAGAAACATTTGTTTGGAGGGAGGGGTTGGACTTCATCATAAATATCAATTGTTAAAAGACAAAGGAAAATGTAGGGGTTTTGTTCCCACCCACTCTTAACTGCCTGTTTGCCTTGTCTGTGATACCATTCATTGCTTCTCAGATATAAAGAAATACCTTTCTCCTGCTGCCTGCTTTTATTCCACGTGTGCAGTGGGGGAACAGGTGAGGAGCCCTGGGTGCTGCGTGGTGCAGGCAGGAGGATACCCCTGTCCCAGCAGCTTCGCCACCCAACACAGCACTGCAAGCAGTGAGTAGCATGGCACGCAGGGGGTAAGAACAAGGTTCAGTGGAAGCTTTCAGTGGAAGCTTGGATTTCTGACTCTTCCTTATGCACCTGAACACCTTCACCCAGCTGTGGTCCCTGCCCTCCAAATGCTGTCCTGACCACCACACCCTGCTGTCTCTTCTCCATGCTTTCTGCAGGTATGTAGACTGAAAATACAACAAAGATGAGCCTTCGTGTTGCCCCCCTCCCTTGTGTGCAAGGGTTTGTCATCTGTTCCCCGAGATACATATTTCAGGTTATGTTATGAAATGCTCAGGATCAACAGCACCAGCCATTCCCTTCTGATATCGACCCCTGAATTCTTAATGGCTTGCAAGGTTAAAATAACCCTCTTCCACTGGTGCTACGGTAGGCATTTGCAGATCTAGATACTGTTTAAGACTGTGGTGCTCGAATTAGATGCTAACCTTTGGTTAGGATTCATGTTTGAGGAGCCGTGGGTATTCTGGAGGCTATACTCCAGCATCGCTGTGTCTAACTTCCCACTCAAGAGACTGCTGCACAATTGAGAGCAATTCCCGCTGTGTCTAACTTCCCACTCAAACATAAGAGACTGCTGCACAATTGAGAGCAATTCAAGACCTCCTGAAAGAATGCTGCTGTCCAAACACCAAGGGACATTTGACAAAGAGCAATTCCTATGCCAGCATCTTACCCTGCCTTCAAAGCGCACAGGGATAAGTTTGGATTCCAATATTACCCTGTAGTACCATGAAGACTAAAAGACCTTTCCTACTTGACTCCACTGTGAAGACCTGCAGAAGGCATCCTTTTGTCCATCGTGGAGCTGGATGCACAGCAGATCCTGTATCAGAGATGTCCTGATCACCTCTAGCATCCCCCAGACCCTGAGACTCAGAGAAACACTCAGGAAAAGAGGGATCTTGGCAGCTAAAAACTTGACAAAGCCCCCCCTGCCCCCAGCTACAAGAAATTGTTTTCTTGGCTGCCATCTTAAAAGTCTTTTCCAACCTAAATGATTCCATGATTCTAAAAGTCATGAAATCTGCAGTGAATAGCATGGAACAGAGGTCACCAAAAATACAAGTCACTTCATCAGCACGAGTGTCAGCCCTTGCCTACAGTAAAAAGTAAGTTAAGTTCATCACAGCTTAACTCAACAGGGACAAATCTACATTTGAAAGAATGAAAAGGGAATAAACTCACCTTAATGCGGTCTTGCAAAACCCTACTCTCATACTTCCCAGCTGCCCAGACCGGAGAGTGTTATGACACCTTTGCAGGACGCATTTAATCAGCAGCATGACCTGACCTGTTCTACAGGGAGAGCCCTTTATGTACACTTTCCAGCTCTGACCTGTGCTGCAGCATTGCAAGAGCTTACTCTGCCGTTACAGCACACTTTTCCGTCACAGAAGTGTATCCTGTGTGGCATGGGCCATTAGCTCTCTCTGAGCTCAGAGCAGCACTAGCTAACTCCAATCACCTCGGCCACGTTCCTCTTTTGGTTAGACAGAAGCGCACTAGCACTCTAAATAATGCCTTTCAAATTCCCAGCTATACCTTTTTAATGGATCCTCCCTAAAACAACAACAGCTTCTAGAAACAGACTCTTTGCTGGTTAGATGCATTTCCCAGAATTCTCAAAGGCAAATAGCTGAAGAGGGGGTACGCCAGACGAGCACATTAAGCTCTGCGTGAATCTGTGCGTGCACTTTATTTTGCAGACAAGTCATTAGCAGAGCTATTTTCCAGTCGGATTAAGAGGAAAATCCAAGAGTTGTAAAGTTGAACTTGCAGGGCCTGATTCTCTGCTGGTTTGGACAATTCTAGTGAAAATTTAAGGTAGAGCAAGCGTAAGACAATACTACATGAGAACCAACCTCACCAAAATCACCAGGACCTTGTCCATCAGCTTCAAAAGACCTAAAGGACATACTATACCATCTCATTTAGTGACCACGATAGTAGAGCTATTCCCAGGAGAGGTCCAATTGCAAGTGACAACTATGGAGAGTTGTGAGAAAATGATTCGCCCAGGCTCTGGTTTGTTTTAAGGAGAAACCCTCACATCTCTCTTGGCCATAGCTCCACTTCTTCCAGGTTTGTGAGGAAGCTCACATCGCTGATGGCACCGAGCTCATGTAAGTGTCAGTTATTTTGGAGTCTCTCCAGAGGGAAATATTTTGACAGTCACATTCTGTTCATTATTCTTCCAAGAGAGGAAATACGCATGTCGTTATCTAAAGGAATACAGTCAGCCCACCATGCTCTTGCCTGACTGGCTTACTTATCTTGATAAATGCCAGCTAAGATCAGGACTTAGTGCCATTAGACGCGTCTAAAACATGAAGCTGTCATTACCGTGTCAGCACCAAGGATTGTTTCCAACCGTGATAATGGTGGGGCCACATTTTGAACAAAGACAGATTTTAGTCTGAAATGGCCTACCACACCAGCTGGTTCCCATTACAGCACAGAGACCTTTCGCTCATGATTATGAGGTTCGCCATTACTTTTTTTAATTGGAAACCAGAAATATCCTCCCCATCTATGACTCACATTGGACCTAGCAAACGCTTACCTCGTGGTTGGGGGCTGGCAGAGTTGAAGTCTGCAACAGTTCAAAGACCTATTTGATCCAAAGCCTGAAGAACACTTGGTTAAGCAAAGAGCTCCAGACTGCAACCAGCCCTGCCGCCCAGATCCCACGTCCTGGTCCTCCCACACTGCCAAAGCCCCGTCAGCAGCAGCATGTGCACCACGTAGGTAGAGTTAATGAAACACAATGTTGATGCAAGAACACATCTCCTCTGTACCACCTTTTTGACACTGGTCTTCAAAGCACAGGTTAGCTCTAAGGCAAGTCATTTCATACTAACAGTGAGACAAGAAGAACTCGAATTCATTCTGACCTGACTCAGCCCAACACTTAAGTAAAATCTTAAGTACTTCCCTATCCAGCAAAGCACTTAAGTATGTGGTTTAATTTATAAAAGGTAAGCAAATGTTTATGTGCTTTGGACTGTTGAACTGGCAACTACTATACCAACTGCTATATATGTATATATAATTATATATAGACAACTGTTAAAAATATATCTATAGCTGGTTTTAATCTCAGGTTTTAAGGATTCTCAGTGGGTTTATAGAAATTACATAGCCCTGCAAACAAGCATAATTACATACATCATTCAAGTTGCTTTCCATTTTTCCTAGTAGAGATCTGTCCACGCAAGGCAGCAACCTGTGCTTCATTCCCCTAAACCAGCACCTGAAGCCGCGTTGTGTTTCTGTTCCCATCAGACTGAGTGCAGATGTTTTCACATGAATACAGATTTATGACTTGCTACTTGAAAATGTGCAATGATGTCAAGTGTCCCACTGAGTTTTACTGAGTTAGCTGTGGCAGTATCTACTACCCAGTGCTGTATGACCATTTCAGACTTTAATCCTGCCTAATCCTGTTCTACAGGGTTTATTTTTCCCCGCCATCCTCTTTGCCTGACAATTTTGGCATCCAAACCACACGCATTATCTTACTTATATAGAAATTTAAGATCAACCGGGCATCTTAAAGTTAGGATTTTGCTGACCACAGGGTTTGTCCAAGACCAAACAGTGCCTTGTATTCTCACCTCTGAGTTCTGTCCAATCTTGCCTCAAATCACTTAAGATTTGGTTGCACTGAAAGCTCCCCACATTTTGCTCAGTTTACACTTCAGTTGGTGGCATCTCTTATTTATGCTACATTGTAATGCAAATTGTTTGCAGCTATTCAGCATAACAATACAAAGATTTCAGAAGAAGCAGAAATCATGTGCCTTTTCATTTGATTTTTTTTTTCCCCTATAGCAAAGCAACAAGAGTTAACTTACTGTCCCTAAAATAAAACCGGTTAGAAAAAAAATAATGTAAATCATTTCCTAGTAAATACATGCAGCATTAGAGGTAATTTGTTGAACCGTCTCATTGGCTCTACAGGGTTAACATCAGGTGGAAGCTTGCCTTTTGCTTGAATAGGAACCACCAGTTTTGGAGCAGGCAGCTGGGCATCCTCCTCGCCCCGTGGAAGGGAAGTGCTTTTTAGGTGCCCGGCCCCCACAGAGGCCACAAGCTTGTTGCAATTCTCTAATTGCCAAGTTTAACGTTTTTAAATGTTTTCCTCCCATAAAGAAGGCAATTATGCCTGTATTTCTCCTAAAATGGGGAGAGATGAACCCACAAAGAGCACAAGAGTTAAAGAGGAGACAGTAACACAGTCTTGTAAACAACTTCCAGCGGAGACACTGTGTTGCACACTACTAATACTCCAATCCCTAGAAAAACGACAGGGTTCTGAAAACAGTTTTGGGCACTGCAAGGTGATAATGAACTTCAGAGACAGCAAGGGCATCATTTGAAAAGCTAGACATATATCTTAAAGCTGTCTTCAGAGCAAGTAGAATTAAGCAAACCAAAGAGAAAGACAAATAACCACAGAGAACCAGCTCCTTGTTCGGAATATGGCAACTTACATTCCCAAGTGGACAGCAGTAAGAAAGGAAATCGTTAGTTACTATCCCAACAATGCCTGACAGTCCCTCGTCTAAGGAAAACGTGCAAAGGTATCTTAAGGACCATCCAGAAAGTTTCAAATGGAAAGTACCTGTGTCTGCATTTGGTAAGGGCTTCCTAAGCCACAAGGCTATCCAAGACTTTAGGCTAAAGCTTTCAAGGAGCCTGTAAAGTCCAAGATTTTAGGCTAAAGCTTTCAAGGAGCCTGTAAGACAACTTGAATCCAACCTCCCCAGTGAAGGACAATAAGATCTGGTACTTCTCTTCTTTTGGCTCTGAAAACCATAGTGCTTCAGAGCCTTTCCATTAAGCTCAAAGGGTTCAAGAGATTCACTGAGAGTGGGTTTGGAGCACCCAGATAAGACTCTAGTCACTAGGTAACCGCAAAGTTGTTCTCACACCTTCCAAGAAGTATTTGGAGCGAACCACAGGAGAGAGGAAGGATGGCCCACCGCCTTCGCTGCCAGCTGCAACAGGGGAAGTCAGAGTTCATTTCCCCGATCTGCTACCAGCTACAGGTCACGCTTCCTCCTTCTGCTTTGATATCTCATCTGTGCAGTTAGAGAGATTGTGCTTATAGTAATCCTTTACCTTCCAGGCTACTTGTAATTAGCTACTGCAAGCTTCCCAGGCCCATAGAGGCCTTGAACTAGAAGTGATACAGGACATGATAGATCAGAACAGAATGGATTTTACCATTAAAGCAGCCGTGGATATCTTAGACAGGGGTTGAGTGCAGTTAACACACTTCAAAATCATTCCACTATCATGTGTTGTCACTATTCAACAACTAAAAAATATAGATACGTATTTTTATGCCTTGAACTTTCTTCTTTTGACAAAGCACTTTTGCTGAGAATTTTTGAAGGTTGCTACACTACTCTTACTTTGTTCAAGTGTCCCCTGTGACAACCATATCCTGGAGTGTATTAGAGTTTAAAAATAAAGCAGCAAGATAACCAGTGGCAGGATGACAGAGGAATTCAGAACTTTGAGACTCAAAAGAAAAAATATTTCTAATCTCTGCTGAAAATATAAGACAAAGTGGATAAAGCAGACAAGCACAAGGAGGCTGTTACAAACAGGAGAGGCTTTCCCGCTGGAAAGCAGGAAAGGAGGAAGGGGGGGAGAGCTTCTCACACTAGCAAGTGAGCTTGATAGCAAGAGGAGAGAGGGGTCACAGCAAGACAAGTATAGCAAGCAAGTAGAGCTCCAGAGGGATACAGTCTAGAAGACAGGTCAGGGCAAGTCTATGTCTATGCTTTGCTTTGTTCTTATTTTTGGCTTTCCACATACCTTCAAAAGGAGAGATTATCAGATAAGAATTGATGGGACACCATTAAGACAGAAGGTTTTTCCAGCTCTATTGTGTGCATGACATTCCTTCCCCTCTGGTCTCCAGAGATCTCATACATCTGGGGATGTAATTTGGAAAGCACGCACACAGAACTACACAGCGATGCTGCCTTTGGTTAGGAATTTGATCAAAGGTGCAATTTAAAGTGGGTGTTTAATGGCCTCGTAGTGTTTCTTTACCGTGGGATTGTACAGCCCAGCCTGGAACATAGCACATTTGTGCTATCAACAGGTGCTGGGAAGCATGCCAATGGCCAACGTCCTTCGTCTCACAAAAAGCTTCTGCCTTTCCTGATGGTGTCCATGCACACCAGGGTAAAGGAATTCTAGACCTTCACTGCTGTAAGGCAGGAGATTCAGCCACCTCAACTAAAGAACAATAATTGGTACCAGATGCTGATTTCCTGAGGGCTAATTCTACAAGAAGATAATATATTGGAAGCAAAAAAAGAGTCTGTATCATAGCAATGCCCTGGGAATTGAGGAGAGATGTAAATGGAAAGGCTGGTTTCCACTGCAGCAGTCAGAAGCACCATATTTCTAAAGGTCAGAAGAACCTGCATAATCAACATGGGGAAAAAAATGTTGGTGTGTAACGGTTGGAAAAAAGAATCAGCAACCATAGAGCTGTATAATAGTATCACCAGTAGTGCTGCCAAGGTGAAAGAGGACCTGATGTCGTTAGCTTGCTGAATGCGTATTAAGATACCAGCAGAAGAGATAGGTGGTGAAATAGGAGGGAACTATGGTTCCAAGACTTCAACTGCTCTTTTGCAGGAACCTACCAATTTCTCCCTTCTCTTTACTTTCTTTCCATTCACCTTCACACCAAATGATCTCCAACAGGTCCATTACGAAAGTATTTTCCAAGTTGCCCACCATATTCACTAAATTTTGACCATTTGTGCCTTGCATCAAAATTACTTTAGGCTGCTCAATTGTAAAGAAACTCAAGCCCTTACATTGCCACGTGGACTCAGGCAGACAGTACTGAAAAATTGCTCAGCACCCACTTTCTTGCAGAACTTCTCCAATTGACACACACATGATACCCAACTGCTCAGTACACATACTGCTTCCAACAACCCACACCAAGAGCCGCTTCCCTCTCAGCAGTAGGCCAAACAGAGGACACGGAAGAAAGCAGAAGCTATGACATGGCTAAACCTAGGGGGCATGGGAAGAAGCCTGGAACATGGCAGAGATATGCATAAAGGTGTCAGAAGTAGAGAGAAGTGACAGCAGGGATGTAGGGAAGATGGGAGAGCTGAGGATGCTGCAAAGGAAAAATCATAGGGAATACAAAAAGGCTGCCAAGATTGCTGCAGTGGAGGAGCACACGAGAGATTGGTCAAAACCCCATTGCTCGTGCAACAGCTCCTCTCTTATCGTTTAATATTCAGTGCTATTTTATAGCAGCAGGATATCCCTGACTCTTCCTCTGCTTTGGAATGTAAATAGCAGCTGTCTCTGTATTTTGTTGGTGCACAGGCATGCTGTAGGCATGCTCTGCCTGTGCTATCAGCAGGGCCTCTCAGGAGGCAGTCAGGAGAAAGCCTGGTTTGTTAATCTTGACAGGGCTTAGGAGAGAGATCAGATTTGAACAGTTCAGCATCAACAAGACTTGGATAATTCTAGACATACAGAGAAGAGCTTTAAGTACCTAAGGAACCCTCTTGGTGGTGATACTCAGCCGCTTACGGAGGTAGGCAGGAGCAGTGAGGATTATCCTTTTGGATTTAGGTGCCTAAATTCTTCCTCAAGTTCCTCCTTAGGCACCTATTCCTTTCTGTAAATCCAGCACTCAGAAAAATCACTGCCCCTTCTTTTCCCTATTCATGGAGCAATGCTTAAAAATACCTGACTATGCGAATAAATGCAGGCATCCTGGAGCCTCATTTGCTCTCCGTAGTCTCACAGCTGACTTCAGCGTAGTAGGGCAATATCCTAGAGAAACAGGTAACAGTGCAAGGAACCAACAGCTACAGCAGGAGAACTCAAAGCAAAAATAAAAAACAAACAAACAAACAAGGACTGATCTACTTCTGTCCTAGTGAAGTAAATCACATCATTGCTGCTGACCCTGGGATTACCTCTGGGTTCCCATCAAATTGACCACAAGCACACAATTGAGGTTCAGAGGGCTACTCATCATTTCTCCCTTTTTACTGTAATTTGGCCCCAAGAATCCCTCACAGCAACCTTTTCTAATATCTTCTCTCCTTTACTAATTATAAAGGAGTAGAAATATTAAGATCCCCTTGCTAGGAACCTGAGGATTCCTGCAGAGCTTGTTTCAATGTAAATCTCCTTAGTAACAAAGGAAACAGAGGGGGGAAAGAGAAAGAGAGGAGTCTGCACAGAATTTGCAGTCTGCCTTTCTAGGGGTGTTTGCTGCCATGCTGTTCCAGAGACGATTCAGCCTCTCCCCTGTCAGCACCCCTCACAGCTCCTAACTTCTGGTAAGGATCATCCAAGAGGAATGTTTTTTTTTCAAAGTTCTCAATGAGGTATCAGCTGTTCTTTAAAGAGATTATAGTAGGAGCATTCCTAGCGCATTGACTCCACTGTGCAGCCAGCCTTGCGATTAAATAGCTCAGCAAAGGTGGTTTCCAAGGATAAACTGTGCCAGGGATGACAACATTTCCTCACCAAAGAGGGGAGAATCTAATAAAAAATAAGGATAGAAGAAAACTGCTCTAGCTCTACAGCTATTATTAGTGTCTCAGAGCATTGTCACTGCTTTGCCTGTGCTGTCAGATGTCACTTTGCATCAGTTCTGGGCAATGCTCAGAAGAAAAATGGTGGAACTCATTTAATTCTGCAATGCATGACTGGGCTCCGGAGCAGGGCCACACAGAGGGTTAAGTGACCTCTAAATGCTGGTGGGAGCACTGCTCAAAAAGTTCAAGTGGGCTCTCCAATAATTTATGCAAACACCTTTTTGCATAGACTGGCAATTTATAGTAATTTATACCTTCTATCCAGCTGTTCTTGCAAAGCTTAAAACAAGTACTTACAAACGAGTTCCAGCACTCAGTTCTACTGTCCCCTAAAGCAGCTCCCTACTGAACTGGCAATCCAAATGGCGGGGGGGAAAGACAACTGAGGCAAGTAAATGACAGACAAATAATGGACACTGGTACTTTTGGGCACAAGCTGTGCAGTGCTTGGAACCCAAATCTGGGCCCATGAGCACTGTGCGTAACGCAGCAGCAAACCCAGCCAGCAACAGCATAGCTAAATCCCTACGCATACCTTCTCTGGCAATATGCTTTTCCATATTCCTTCTGCTTATTAGAGGATCACTCTTTCATCTGCACTTTTTTCCCCTGTTTGTTTTTCAGAGACAGTTTCTTAGGATAAAACTGAGCAACTTTGCCTCTTAATAAAGAATTCTGTACCCAACAGATGCTGACTATATTTTTTCCTGCTTTGAGGAGACACGTTATCAACATCCTTTGCACAAGGAATCCAGATCATTATATGCTCTTTTTTTACTGCTCAGGATGACTGAAGGGTTAAGTTCATTTTGCTGACCATGTGGCAGTTTACTTTGAACTATATGTATAAGCAAAGTTAATCAGAGCTGACGCGAGACCAACACTCATCCTATAGCATTCTCATTACACACTTTTAAAGGCCTGCCTTCACTCTGAACTGAAAGCCACATCCACACACAAAAAAACCCCCATAACTAGTTTTTCTTCTGATCTTAGTCACCTGCCAGCACACTTTGTTTGCTATAGAAGAACACAGTATTCTTTAACGGCTAGCTAAATGCAAGTTAAAATGGCAGCTTCAGGAAAAAGAAACAAAAAACCCCAGGTGTTAGTGATTTACCAAAGTGGACTGAAATCACACCTTAACATCCAAGCTGTAGACAGATCCTGTATTTTTGAGGTGAATTTTGGGAAGCCAGTTTAACTCCTCCTTTCAAAACATCTATTAGCTATTCAACACACTTGATGTGACTGGGAGTAATGTCATGCTGATGGCTGCAAGATTTCAGCCAACTTGTAGATCAGAGTACCTGATGGATTACACTTCTAAGTACCTGCATAGCTCTGAAGCTCAAATTGACTGTCTGATAGTATTCTTTCTGTCCTACTGCATTGGAAAGCTTGGGTTTAAGGAAAACCTTTCATTATTTCGACCACAGTGTCCAAATCTCAGAACATAAAGAGCTCTTCATTGAGGAAAAAGGGATTTTTTTTTTTTTTGGAAGACAACGAAAAACAGCTGTGTATACACACGTGCAGTGACATAACATCAGGAAAATCAGAGACAGACTAAAGTTATCTTTGTATACAGACACCCACCTGATTCGCTGGGAGAAGTTAATGCACTGGCATGAATTCTCTATGGTCACCCTAGAGGAGGAAGACAGCTGTGACAGTTGCTGGATGAAACAGAACCCAGAGATCCCATTTCATCAAGGGCCCTGTCCTCTCCATCTGCAGGGCACTGCTCCATTACAAGTTTATTACTGGCCTTGTCCTGCTATTTTGAGAGTCAAAAGCTCCACTAAGCATCCTTTTTCTGCTAGACCAAGTCAGGAACAACCGCAGAACTACAGGAGGAAGAAAGAAAAATATTCTTAGGCACAAGTCTTTGAGCTGGTAAGTACCACTGGGGAACTCTTAGGTTAGAAAGCACAAACAAAATTTAATGATCATCCAAAGATTCAAGTGTGGAAGCATCTGAAGTCCAACGTTAGGACTAAATTCTTTGAGAGTCAGGCTCCTTTGTTTCCAAGGTCTGAATTTCTCCTATCTTTTTTAGCAGGGACGTTACTGGTAATGCTTTCCCCTTCCCCCAAGAAAAAGTAGTAATGCTTTCTTAATTTGTTTTCTCTTAGCTGTTGCCTTTGAGCTTTTCAGAGATACAGAACTGTAAGCAAAGTTTCACTGACTTCAAATCCTCTTCCTTTGGCTTAATCACAGCTAAGGCAGCTTGAGCCACAAGCACCCAAAAGCTACCTCAATCCCAAGTGTAAAAAAAAAAAAAAAGGGTGAAGAAGTACATCAAGTGTATCAGAAGTCTGCCAGGCAGAAAGCAAATGGTTAAATTCATAGAGGTGGTTCCTGCTTACAGAATAGCTGCTCAGCCCCAGCTATTTCATTAGCATCACTCTAAAGGGTCCTAGGGACTTTCTTTTTGAGGTGTAGGCAATTCAGAGAGCTGAAAGATCACTGTAATTTGGCCTATGAAAAATGAGTAGGTGTTCACAGTTCATTTCCCAATAGAGAAAGTCATGCTCATCACAGAAACCATCACCATGCACAGAACTAATAGCCGCCCTGCTTGGCAGGCACACCCATGCACATTAAGGAAGCCTTGCCAGTGCACTAGCTTTTACCACGTATGAACAAGAGACTTTGGTTAGCAAAGCTGTCAATAAGGCATTTTTTTTTTTCCAGCACTACAATCAGGTGAAAAACTATAATGGTGTTATAAGCAAGTAAATACAAACAATGAAAAGTAGACTCCTGGAACCACAAAACAAATTAAAATCTATGAAGTATTCCAAAAGAAACCCCCTGCTCCCAGATGAACTGGAATGAAAACACACTGGAACAGCCATAAACACAGAGAGAAAAAATCAAGGATATGGGGAGAGGATGCAAGCAGCTAACAAAATGTTGACTAAACGGAATAAAACACGCTGCTGCTTATCTGAATGAGTAACATCAGCTGCGGTCAAAGGACAATGGCTGGATAGGACTTGATATTTTCCCATTCCTGCTGTAAGCAAAGGAGAGTGTGAACTTGGGAACAACAGAGCTCCAGCTCCTGGGATTCCAACAGTCAGCTATGAGCCTATGCAGAGACTCTGCCTTAAACCCGTGCAAAGTCTTAGAAAACCCCAGGGCCCCTCTAGAAGACCATTTAGCAACTGACCTCTGCTTGGATATTGCCAAAATAAACTGAAGTCAAAATTAGACATGGCTGAGTCCAATTTCACCTTGATTAGTATTTACATAACACACAGGGAAACGTGAGAAGAGCACATAAATAATGTACTGTTTGTTGCAGACCTCTCAGGAGGAGAGTTCTCAGCTATGGTATTGATCCTCATGCACACACCAGCTCACTGTGCAGAAAGCCCAAACCTTCTTTTCTTTATGCATGGAAGTAAACTTCCAGAAGCTGAGCCACAGGTTGGGTTGCAGAGTGCTGCTTTACTACACCAGTGGGTCTAGCAATCACAGAGTGGCATTCTGGATAAAAGCCTCATATGGAAAAAAACTAATGATGGGGAGTTTCCAGATCTGGTTAATTTAGAAGACATCCTTCATTTCCTTAACTTCTTTCCTTCTAGTGGACTGACATTTCGGACAAGACTCCCAGGAAATGTAAGCTTGGGAGAAGCTGGTTGTTGGATTTTGTTGGATTTTTCCTCCTGTTACAGTACCACCACTTATCCACCCAGTCTTAATACACGATGGGGGGACTCCAAAACAAAACTGTTACCTAGGAATGACTCAGTACCATGACTTGCTGAGGTGGCCTCACAATACAATATTACTCAACAGCCACAAGGAGTTTGTGCCACCTGTGAGAACGAAGTGAGAATAGTTTCTCTTCCCCGTTCTCATTCTTTTCTTCTTGGAGGAAGGATTTAACTTCATGCCTAGTCCATGTGGGTGAAGGTGGAGGGCATCTGGACATTTCTTCTTTTCTACCTCTTTTGGTGAACATTGTTAGGAAAATAATTCCAAGACTTTCTTTGATTTGAAGAGACATTTCCACTTCTACTTAGCCTACTCCGGCCTTACTGGACTTTTTTTTTTTAAACAACCCACAACCCCCTACCACACTGCTCCCAAAAGCACCTCAGTCAAGCAATGGCTATATCTGATCCTAGTTTGCAACCTGCTAGGTCCTGGTAAGCCATCTGCAGACCTGCAACCCACTTGATGGAAAATGGTCAAGTGGCAGAACTAACGGGTGGTTGAACCTACAGTGTACTTCTGCTGGTTGACAGCCATAAAGCAAAGTAGCTGAGGATATTACAATTGGTAAGAGGCAAATCAAGCTTCAGATCTAAAGCGCCCAACACAGCAAATATCCTCTGATAAGAGACTCGTACTGAGCTAGGAAGAGAGGTGCCTCAAAGATTCAGCATTACTATTTTCCTGATGCATCGATGTCTCATAAGTTTGCAGCAAATGAATGTAGTTCTCAAGCACACTGTTAGGAAAGATTGCTTAAAATTAATTAGCTTAGTAACAATGGCCTGTCATTATGCTACTAAGTCACCAGCATGAGCACATAAGTTACAGTGACAGCTCAGGGTATAAAATAAGTGCCTTTATATTGAAATTTGCAAAGTGCCTAGCAGTCAAATGCCAATCTATTCACTTCTGGTAATATTGCATAGTTTCTTCTTAATAGACTGTTCCAAACTCCCACACAAAGATATGACTTATTTTACTACAGAGAAGTCTTTCTACTCCATACACTGACCGTGCCCAAATTTAGGAAGCTTTTTAAAGTGTACAATTTGTACAGCGTTGATTCATTCAACGTCGAGTTGAATGTGAGATTTAGAACATGACATTAGAAAAAGCTGTAGGTAATGGAAAACAAAAAGTCTCTCTTGGGTGACTTACCTAGGGACACATGATAAACCAAAGGTAAGGACTGAATTCTGAGGGGTAAGAACATCAGCAGTTCCCACATTCAGCACTTTACAAGATTTCCCCAGTAGAGAATGAAATAGTTATTGCTATAATTATTTCATAGTTCCAGTCAACTGCATTCAGTTGTACTGTTATATTCCAATGGCAGGAAAATGGAATACAGTAAACTATAAATATCTGCCAGAATTCCTTTGAAAGGACAACAGTTAATTGCATAGCTTGATCTCCTGCCGTGCAGAGCTTGCATTTCAGGTTAGAAAGGTACAGATTGTTATTGATTTAATTCTCTTGAAACATGTGTGGTATAAAACTGTTCAAAAGACTTATGAGGGAGAAATATATGCTTCCAAAGGAAGTCCTATAGCACAAGATTGTGGCGGGCTACCTTCTTGTAAAATGCTTTCTGAAATTCAGTACGCCCCCTTCCAAAGGCCCTCACAGTCCCCTCACAAATCGAGGCTCCTTGCTTCCTTTGCAGAAGTGAAATTAAATCAGTGAATCAGATGAATAACAACAAAAGATTAGCAATAGTATGAGGCGCATGCAAAAAATAGTCCTCTGTGTTAAGAATAATTCAGTCCTTATTACACAC
The DNA here is from genome assembly GCF_000699145.1 of Aptenodytes forsteri. Taxonomy (NCBI): domain Eukaryota; kingdom Metazoa; phylum Chordata; class Aves; order Sphenisciformes; family Spheniscidae; genus Aptenodytes; species Aptenodytes forsteri. Next base: position 3,537,809 of record NW_008794776.1, read on the forward strand.
TCGCTCTAACAGCAAGTGATCCATTTCAATCCTTCCTGTTTTCCTTCTATTTAGCTTCCAGTTCTACCTCTCTCTTTGCAAAATGATTCCAGGCAGTCAAGCCAACATTTTAACTATTATATTCTCCCAAATATCTTTGAACACACTTCTGATTTAACTCGTGTAAAGTTGGTCTGACCACCCAAAGACATCAGGACATACAACTGTGCAGTAATTTGTCAAGCCTTGTCCATTCTGGGAATAAATTCCACATTATAGCCATCGACAGCAGTGAGGGTGAAGCCCTGTTTAACACTTGTCCAGCTCACCTACTTTCCACGAAGGGTAACTTGACCCAGTATAAATTATGCATCATTGTGATTTTTCCAGTCTGCATTTGTGTTTAGCCTGCTGCTGGTACACAGAGTGCTAAAATCCCCAGCACAGAGAAGCCTTTATTAGCAAGTTATGTAGATACTAGTAAACTCCTTGCTCCCAGATACTGTAATTAAGACGACACATCTTCCTGATGGTTGCTTGAAAGAGACAAAATATTAATCGAGGAAATACTGCAGAAATGTTTTAGCACCTGTTTATCATAAGCAGCTGACCACATGTTAAGTTACATTTGCATGCCCTGCTGGCCTTTATTAGGAGAGCTCTGGAAGTTGTGGGTTGCCAGATATATCTTCTCCGAGTTAGTTTTTACTAGCTTTCACCCCAGTTTCCGGGCTTAGAACAGAAAAACGTATTTACAGCCTTGATTTTCAGGTTTCCCAGGGTGGGTGGGTTTTTTTGTTTGGTGTTTTTTTAAGGGAAGTTTTTTCTTTCAACTATTGATAATAGCTGATTGATAATATACACTGAGAGAATAAAATTAAAAACTGTATTACTTTAACAAACTTGAGAGTAAAATAAGCCCAACCTACAATGCACTTGGAAACAGAAGCAACTTCTATCCAAGGAAAATTACCAACACTTGCAATGGTTGCACTTAATAAAGCCGATTGAGAAGATTTCCACTTTTATTTACCCCTAAATACAATGTACCACACGACACATTGAGCACTGAAGGTGGTGGCTATACACTAGCAACGTTCTAAAAGCAAGTAAAAGAATCATTAAATAGATCACTGAGCCCAACAGGATTTAGGCATACCTAGTCAAGCAAGACATAATATTAGCTACTGATCATTATGCTGCAGGGCCTGACAACAGACACGGCAGTTTTCAGACTTTACACATATGAAGCAAGAGGCAGCGCATACCCTGCAAGGCTTACAGCCTCCTGAAATCTGACCCATGCGTATGCAAATCCCCGGGTAGAGAGCATCAAACTTCATAAGGCTGCAGGCAGGAGTCAGAGCCTGCCCACATGGAACAAGTTCGACAGCTAGAATCGGAGGGAGATCAGACAGGCAACAATGCCGGCAACAACCTAGGTAGGAGAAGGGTGGGGAAAGTTTTACTGAGATGAAGTAGGCAAGAAAGAATCTCTGGAGGAGAAAAAAAAAGCTAAGAGAGAGATTTAAGATAACAGACAGTAACAGCAGACAGGATGCAAATGGGGAATTCTTCCGACAGATTTTTACCACACAGGAACTCAGGAAGCATTTGTGCTCACCATCGCATAGGTGAGCAAGACAGCCTACTGAAGAAGTTACGGGAGAGGAACACTGGGTTTCTCTCTCTGTATCTCCATTTCCCCAGTTTAAAATAAGGATAAAGATAATAACTTCCTTTCCTAAAGCAAGAGCTAAACAGAGTACATGCAGTCAAATAAAATTAAGCTACTGTTATTAACTATCACCTTCTCTCATCCATGATATCAGATGAAAAAGACACTTTTTCTGAAGAAAAAAAAAGAGCATCATAAGAACTACCATTCACACTACTATTACCCATAAAAACATCAATATCTGACTATCACAGATAGACTTGAACTCTTTCTTTTTCTTACTAGAATTCCCTCCCCTCTCTTTTGCCCGCTCGGAACAGAGGCAGACAAATCCTTTCCTACACACTGGCTGCGCCATAGCTGAGGCTGTGAGCCGAGACCGGCTAAAACCCCAACCGTGCCGTGCTCCCCACACACCTGCCTGGCAGGAAGGCTGAACGCCCCAGAACTGCCACCGCTGGGCTGGGGGGGCTGCCCCCCCTGCCCCCTCCTTTATGCTGCTTTCTGAGGCCAGCAGAATCACCCTGATGTCGGCATACGGAAGCGGTTAGTAAACGAGGGGAGGGTCAGATCTAGCCATCTACGCATCAATTGCAAGCGCACGCTTTCTCCCAAAGGCAAAAGAAAAAGCGTACTTGAACCCTTAAAGCAGATAGGCTGAAGCTGATTTATTGGGGTGATTTAGATCTGTTAAAACAAATTTAATTTTGAATACAATTTTATACCAATTAACAGAGTCTCACAAGTGTAGCCATTAAGGAATCTCTTTCCAAAACCAAAGCCAAATATTCAAGATTTATGAGACTGACTTGCCATATTGGAAGTAACTAATTATTCGTAATGATTCTTTGTACTCTGACAGTGATTATGTATTTTCAGTGCAAATGACCATGATGAAGAAAGTGACAAAGGCAGCCCATGTTTGTGGAAGCAGTTAAGGCTTGCTCGTTTCAGCAGAGTATTGGGGTAGCAGGGGGAGAAACAACAGAAAACAGCTAAGCCCAGTGATGCAAAAACCAGCTTATTTAACATCTTGAAGTATGTTCTGGTGCATGTCAGAACTGCAATGAAAGCCTGTGGTCTCTGTTTATTCCTTAAGCAATTTTGTATTCAGTTTATTTATTCTGACCTTTTGGTTGTCCTTCTACCTTGGACATGACAGTCTTTAACAGAGCAAGGCCTCACAGATTCAGCTTGCACTGCTTGCAACAGATTGTGGAGTATGTTTAGGGTGAGAGGAACAACACAGATTTGGGGCCTGATTCTCATTTGCACTGAAGTTTCTTCAGCTTGCTCTGACGGCACAAGGCAGGGAAAGTATAATAGCAGCCCTGCTTCCAGGTCCACAGGACGAAGGAAAAGTCTCTGGATTGCTCTGCTCTGATTAAAGTCCCTGGGAATCTGAAAATGATAGTTAGCCAGGGACTGGGTGGATTTTCACTTCGCCTCAGGCTACAGAGAATACAAAAGCACTGCCTTTCTCCTCTTTTCATAACTTCCAGTCCTGCCCCAGACACAGGAATAGAGTAATTGAGAACAAAGTCCCCGTTCCAGTGAGGTGTTCCAGTGCCACCAAGGTTAATGTCCAGGGGCAGGCTCGTGGCGAGAGCAATGCCACGTTTACTGCTATGGTAGCTGCTGTTCTGATGCTGTACTCACTCGAACAAGCTACGAACAAGGGTCTAATTTCTGATCCTCAAAAAGCAAAGGCATAGCAAGTTGGTCATTAAAATCTGCAGCAGCATGCGTATGATTAAAATGTTAATGTCAATATTGTAATCAAGGTCTGACTCACAGGACAGCTGGTGAGAGACTTGATCTGTATTGCTTAGCCCCAGTCACCTGATGCAGACCAGGGTTACAAAAAGGTTGTGCCCCATCACATGGCAGGGATTGGCATTCACTGGCTCATGTGGCTAGCTGTAGGCTGGCTGCTGAAAAGGGAAAATCAGATCAAACACAGGCGCAACATTGGCAAGTTCAGCTACGCCTGCACTCCAGCAAGAGGAAAGCTTTTCTATACATTTTCCTGGTATGGTCTGAGCTGCAGCTCTGTTGCAAAGGTACTCGGGTGTCTCCCGTCCACCCACAGTGCCGCTGCCAGGTTGTCCTCCTTCCTCATCTCACTGGCCCATCTCTCTTGCTTCTCTGGGAATTTTCTGTGCTAGTTCCTGTCTAGTGGAGTTTTATCCATTTAAGCCTGTGGTAAATTTTGCCTGGTGTTGCCTTAGCGCCGAAAGAGCTATAGTCTGCAAAGCTTCTTTTCAGTAAATTCAGGATTAATGAAGGAGGCCTCTCTATTGTTGGAATGCCTAATACAATTATGAACCGAGTGAACGGACTAGGCAGCAGTGGAGGGCTCCCAGGTTCGTGACGGGAATTGTCTGTTTTAACATCCATCTGTTTTCATTCCCTCTGATCCATTATCATTCACCTAGAGTTGTAACATGATGAATATCATTGTGTGGAAAGCCATTTGATGCTGGGGGGAAAAAAAAACCACTGTAGGGCTGCCTTCTATTGAAAATGTGAAATTGCCTTGGTGGAAGGAAAGGCACGATTGATTCAGAGATGCTGTTTCAAACAGAGGCATCCTTTCACATGTGGACTGTTTGATTTTGTTAATTCCTTTGGATGACCCTTCTGCTGTGTCTTTCAACAAAAATATACATATATACAAAATCGGGGATAACTATGGATAATTATAGTGCTGCTGAATTTGTGGCGTTAATTGAAAAAAAATTGTATTCACAACTTTCCCCAGAAGGCACCTTCGGTTTACGTTCGCAGTGACATTAAACTCCTGTATGTAAACATGTAAGCGGGATGAGAATCTTGATGACCCTGCTGACAGGAAATAAAGAAAGGAACTTTACAGGCAATTTCCACTGTCCTTGTTGGTCAGCAAATTTGGAAGTGAATGAAAAAAAGAGAACCAGAAATGCATATTAATGATGGAGGACCTAAAGCACAATGGGTCTGAAATGAGCGCTACCGAGAGAAACTGTTATAAATTCCCCGGTTTATCTTTTTTTAACGGCTTACCCTTATGATGTACTTATAAGCAATATAAAATTTACCTTGTAAATTAAAGGACAGGCTCACAAATGTAAAAATAGCTTATTGAACTCAGTGTAAATGCTTTTTTCTAGAAAGTGACTCTTAAAATATTGGTAAAGCAAATACAGTTGTTAAGCTCAATCCATTTGTTTAACTGGGTGTATCTAAACTCCAAATCTTTCATTAATAACCATCCCCTGGATCTTGGTTATAGCTTTAAAATACCGTACATCTAAAAAATTATAGTACTGTCCCTTAAAGAAACAGGAGGGGAGAAAACACCGCATTGGAAATCCACAGTCCAGCAAAACCCACGGCAGATAACTGCCTGACTCCTCACTAGCCTGTGCTTACCCAAGGAAGCGGCTAGACTTAGCTATCTTCCTTGTTTAATTGGCACGCAAAAGATTATAGGATTTTATTAGGACACAAATGACACCGATACAAGTGTGACTGAGGCATGCAATGCATGAATGGCTATTTGCATTAAGAGGCTTTGTACTACACATGGGATTTCTACCTTTGGTTTTAAATTGCTTAAATTTAAATGATGTTTCTATGCTCCATTTTAAAAGGGTGATATTTATTTTAGCTCCTGTTTAAGTAAGGTAGGGGAAAGCTGTTGCCAGACACCAGAAACCCTTCTAAAAGAGCCTGTCGGGGCCAGGTGGAAGGAGGCTAATTTTCAACTGCTCTGTTACTAGATCAGGAATATGAGAAAATCGAGGAAAGGTGGGCATTGCAGTCCCCATGTCAAAGCCTTTTGACGCGTGCATTAGATACCCAGCTACCAGCCTGCCACTGCTGGGGGCACCAGCCTGAGGAAGCCACCATCCCTGGGGACGACTGAACGGGAACGCAAGTTGGAGCAGGTGGGGGGAGACCTTTTTGGCTTCCCTTACTTCCGCGGCTCCTGCTAACACCGAATCTCTTTCATGCATTTTTTTCCCTGGTTATTTATGAAGCTCAGTGGACTTCTTTAGGTTTTATTTCACAACTTCCTTCTAACTTCTCTCACATCCAGAACCGGAGGCTACCCCCCAGGGAAAGTGAAAGCAGCCGAAGATGTAAGGAACGGAGCCAAGTCAGTCAAATGGAGCAAAGCCAGCCACACACAAGGAAGGGAGTACCCAGGGGTGATGGTAACGTGCGGTAATATCTGACTGCGTGCAATAAAAGATGATAACAGGAGGATTAGGTCCTGCTACCACTGCGATACGTGAGACAGCTGGTGTTCTGCGCGGGGCCCTGATCCAGGCACACCTCCCTCAGCGCTGTCCCTGGGGCTGGGCTGCGCACAGCTGCTTGGTTGGCCACCAAGCCGGTTCCCTTTCCAGGGAAGTGCCCAGGGACCAAGCCTTGGCCGAGGCGATCCTGGAGAGAGGAGAGGGCCCGAAACAGCAGGGAAACAAGAAGGGAACTGCAGCCTCCTCCTGCGTTGCAGAGCCCGAATGAAACTTCAGCAAGATGGATGGATGGGGAGCAGGGGGTAACAAACAGGAAGGGTCTCCTGCCTCCATCTCCATGACCCTTGGTCCCCTTGTGCTGCTCCATGTCCCACCTACAGCTCTGGCTGCCCAGCTCCTTTGCCCCTGGCCCCTCATCACCAGCTTGTCCCCTAACTTGTCCCTTGACCCCCAGATAGTTCCCTGGCTTATCCCTCGGCTCTTCCCACGTCCCTCAGCTCCTCCTGTGTCCCTCAGGTTGTCCTCAATCCCCAACTCATCCCTCAGCTTGTCCCTCGTCCCTCAGCTCATCGTTTAATCCCCAACTCATCCCTCGGGTCGTCCCTTGTCCCTGGCTCATCCTTTGACCCCCAGCCCGCCCCTCGGCTCATCCCTCGTCCCATCATTAACCCCCAACCCATCCCGCAGCTCGTCCCTCGTCCCACCCCCAACCCATCCCGCAGCTCGTCCCCAGCTCGTCCCTTGTCCCCAGCTCCCAGCTCGGCCAGCCCCTCTCGCCGCCCCGCGGGTCTGCCGGCGGTGCCACCCTCCATTTCCCGGGGGCTCAACCGGCCCGGTGAGGCGC
>NW_008794776.1:3546656-3600518 GCF_000699145.1 Aptenodytes forsteri
CTCCCCCCCCCCCCCTCCTGCCTCCCCCCCCCCGGCTCGAGGAGTTTGTGTTTGCGTTGCCAAAATGTTACTTTATCTGTCTCCGGAGATTGTTAGCAAATGGCTAGTGTTTGACATTTTGCGGAAAAGAGATGTTTAAATGGATAATAATCCCTTGGTTGTAATTCCCATTTTTGAAGTAATTGAACAAATTCTTCATCTCTTGTTGACTGTACATATTTTTCTGGTGTTAATAGGCTGGCAAAAAATATTGCTTGTCTAACTTATTACAAACAATATTTGCTGAGCAAATACTGCCTGCCTTGTCTGAGCTAAGCTAAGCAGAACAGGAAATTTAATATTTTCAGAGGGGCATTGACAAACTAAGACTTTGGCTTTTGATTTTTGTTTTGTTTGTGTATGAGGGGAAGAAGTGAGTTGTCACGAGAAAGCACCTAACGAGTCGCTTGACGGGCGTAATAACTTGAATTCCCAGTAAATATGAGCCATCCTGGTGCCTTTGCCCACTTTCTTTGACACGCCGTGGTAAAAATGTGGGCAAAGTTTTGGGTGCTCTCCCAACTTCAGATTTCCTGTCACTTGTGTATCTATTAGCCCGTGTTAGAGTGACAAAGGGTTCTGTGCAGGCTAATGAATAATCTCAGATTTGCCCTGGCATCTCTAACATCTTCGGCTCAGACTTTGAGATCCCATTTTGTTTGTGGGCTTTGCTTCTCCCCAGCCCACCCCTCCTGTCACGCCGGCCTCTGGGCTCTGGTGGCATCGTGGCTATAGGGAGTTTTTTGCTCATAGAACCAACTTCTCAAAGTCCTAGAGATGGTCCTTGTGCTCCCACGGAGGTGTCAGCGGTGGCCTTGGCCATCTACCCTGGTGTCGGGGCGATGAAACCTTTGCTTGGGGAGCCTGGGCTTCTGCTCGGGAGGGATGTTTAGCCCAGCAGTCCCTGAGCAGCACCAGGTGTGTAGGTACCGGAGCGGGAAGATGATTTGTGTTAGCTTGGCGATGGCTATTCTTTGGTGGCACCATTTGAGGGGTGTTGTCCTAACAGGAAAGTCAACTACTTTGTCTACGCAGAACTGATAATGAGTGAGTGATCTGCTTTCGTGTGCCTCTGAAACAAGCCATAGACCTGTCTATCTTCTCTCTTTTTTTTTTTTTTTTCCTTGGGCATGCTCTTAGTCAAATATGCATCAGCAGATAGGTCCAATTAAACCCCTGAGTCTCTACTGAGCTGTCAGCAAAGAAAGTAAAATTCATCTTCCTGCAGAAATTTTCTACCATGATGAGCATGTTATCAGGAATAGAATTCAAATGATAGTGCAGTCCCTCCAGGGCTGACGGGGAAAACTCCGGGCTTTTCAAACGGGATAAGCCTTATTATCAAATCAACCAAACCGTAACCTTGATAATAGGGCGCATGAGGATGGAAGGTGACCTTAAACTTCTGCCACTCCAAAGTACATCTGTCTGTGGAAGCACTTCTGTTTTTTCTTTAAAAAAAAAAAAAAAGTTATATACAAGTCTACAAAACTGTCCCCTCTCAAACTCTTGCAAAACACTCTAGTACCATCTGAAATTAATTGGTTTCTGCTGTACTTACCAGCACGTGAGAGAATGCGTGCACCTCAGCATCTCAGATGGTAGTTGGCACCTCGGAGGGAATAGCACGAGCAGAATTCACCTGTTTCTTTCAGGTGCTGAGCTAGGAGGTATGTTGTATTCGAGGTTCTCGGAGAGCCCTAATGATCGTATGCATTTCGTAAATCCCAGTAACACTAAAAAGGAGAAAATACTCTGCATTGTGTGGATTTTTCCATGCAGCACTGTCTTTGACCATGAGTGATGTCTGGTGGATTTGATGCAGCAGCAAGGGAAGGGGATTATTAAGGCAAAACTACTTTAAAGCAACATATGCCCATGTAAATGACTGAAACGGCAAGGTCATTTTGCATGGTGTGGAGCTGTGTTCTCTAGTGAACTGGACCGCAACAGGTGGTTTTCTTCTGCTTTGGAGGAGATTTGCTTTTCAGTGTGTTTTTGTTTTTTAAGAGTACTCAAAATCTGCTGTGATGATATTTTGAAAATAAATAAGAATTGAAGCCTTCCATGTTCCTGAGGGAGGAGAAAGAATAAAAGTCAGTATGCAGCCTAGAAACAATACTGAACTAAGTCTGTTTTATTTAGTTTCTAATCCTAAAAGGAGCTTTTGTTGCATATGTGGTAGTTTGTTGTGATCCTTTCTTGTGTTCTTCGAGGTTTGTTTGTCACTTGATGTTACAGTGAGCTGTGATTGTGTTTAATAGGCTAGCTGAGCTTTGGGCTTCCCCCTGGAAATTAAATTTCTCAATGGTTAGGCAGAACTTAGTGGTAGAAACATTTGGGAGAGGTAAGGTGGTTTTTTGTTTGTTTTTCTTTTTATCTCAAAATATTGTGAATTCCCCTTCCCCGCTGAAGCAAATTCTCACCACTGGTGTTCCTGTAAATAAAGGGTGCTTTATAGAATAAATATATTCTTCCTTCATGTTGACCTGGGGGTATGAGCAGTTAAGATTAATACTGAGGGATGGCTTTATGAAGTCTCCTTTAGCTCTTTGGTGTGAATTTTAAGCATTCTGGATTTTGATTTAACTTACGTGGCAATGTTTCCTTTGGCACCTGTCATCTGAAAATACTGCATCTTGTTTCTGTGATACTTACTTGTGACTTGACTTACGGACCCCCTTTCCTACCATCTTTCAGATAGATTTTTTAATTAAGGAAAAAAGAAGAAAAAAGCCCACGGACAAACCAGCAGCAGCCTTTTTCTGTACATCAGAAGTTAAAACTTCCCCTTTCCCTTCCTTCCTCTGAATTTTCTTGTATAAATCCACCTCCAACTCAGGTTACGTGCAGCTGATGGGTGCGTAGTGGTGTTGGGTTTTGGTTTTTTTGTTTTTGTTTTTTTTTCTAATACCCAGCCACGGAACATGACTTTGGAGTTAACAACCTGGAAACTTAGTTTGCCCTGACCTGCTGGCTTGATGTGGTCAGCGAGACGGGCGGCTACTGGAAAACCATCAGATGATGGTGCTGCCCAGGAGGTGGTTCCTGTGCCGGGGATCAGAAAAAGCTGGCGGGCTGAGAAGCGGGGGATTTCTCGCCGCCTTCCGAAATGAATGGTATGTATGTGAGCATGTGTGTATATTCATTATGTTCAGACGAAGCTGCTAATTATTCTTGAAGGTGATTGGTGAATCAGAGCGAGAGAATCTAAATGAGTGAGTCGGTAGTTGAGGGCTCTCTCTGATCATAGCTGTTCCTTTCAAGTATGAAAAACAGCGCTAAAAGGGAACTTCATCAGAATGTTAATGAATGCGATCTTTGAGAGCAATTGTTCTCCCAAAGTAGTTGTAAAGACAAGGGGTTGTGTTTTCTTTTTGGCTGTTGTTTATCATTTTTACAGATTCCAGCAAAGCTTTGGAACGCCGTATGGAAATTTTAACTTTCCTGGTGTGTGCACGCGTATGGGTTTTTTAGGAACGTTTAACCTATTTATAGAATCTTGTGGAGAATCCGCTCGCAAATGTGCGTGGAGCGACGCGTTGTGCAGAAGTAGATCCCCGAGCTGAAAAGAGGCAGACCTTGACTTCGTGCACGTCGTGTTGAAGTGGTGATGCTGCCCTTACAAGCGGAATTGGGGCCCAGCTGCATCTGGTCGCAGACCCGAGGGAGATTAATGCTTTGCCCACTCTTACTTTTGTTCGTATCCAGAGGTCTGGCAGTGCTAAATTGCAGTCCCTTCTCTGCTGTTTGCACTTGAGTGTAGCAGAGTTTAGAAAGCCTAATGGTGATAGTAGACTTCTGGACAGAATCCATAAGTTCTTCAGCTGTTATCTTGATAAGGCTGTTTTCACATGTGTGTTGTACACTGTGCTGTTACTGTTGCTCTGATCTCTCATTGATAAGAAAACCAGTGTATTTAACTGCAGCTTCCTGTTCCAAAGGTTTTGTGCTAGTTCCGCCGACATAGCTATGTAACTTCCCATTTATCGTCATATCACTGTATATGTACTTTGCAGCTTAGTTTTTTCCATAGTCTTATGTTTTAAAACAAGTTTCTAGATTTTAAAGTATTTTTCCCTTCTACTTAGTTGTCAAGTGATGGTGTATCAAGTTGGCGTTTCTGATGGCTGGTTATTCCTTAAAAAAAGTGCTTTTAACCTCAGGAAAGCTAATGATTTTCTGGATGGTGCTCTAAAGGCTCTAAATGCCTTTTGGTTTTCCTGAAGGCTTGTTAGTCTCCATTGGTTTGTTCTCCTAGCTGTTGATTTTTTGCATCTTGTCCGAAGAGGGTACTTAAGGTAGTTTTGTTGTTGTTAAGGAATAAGAGGTGGTTAACGCAGAGCTCAAACAGAAGGTCGAGCTCTGGAAAGCCTGAAGTATCTGCTCAGTCAGGCCAGGAACCGAGGGGAGCTAGGCTTCCTGCAAACCACAGTCGGGTGGCGGGTGGTGATGAGGACGGATCCAGCTCTTTGTTGGAGCTGGAGTTCTTTACCTTATCAGTAAAACCTGCCAGGATCGATGGGCGTATTGTGCACAGGAGAGCGAGCTGCACAGCGGGAGTGACTGTGTGCATGGCACGTACGGCCCCCGACCGGGACGATGCCTGCAGCCTAGGTCAGGGCACCCTTAGTGCATTTAACGTGGCTGCGATGGCATCGGAGAAGGGAAACGGCTTGCTTGCCTGAGGCGTGGCTGTGAAAATCCCAGGCGAGTTCAGGGGTCACCCTCCTCTCTACCTGAGGTCCCATTTTTAGCTCAAACTGCACTCGACCCTGTCTGTTTGTGTTTTTTGAAAGACCTCTTCATATCTTACCAATTTTTCCAAAATAGTTTCCTGTAGCATAACTGCTCAGCCTTTCTTCAGGGGTCTGAAACCTGGGGTAGAACATGAGATATGAAGCTTGCTGAAATGTCAGGGGGACCAACCACCACAGAGAAATTCAGAAGATATATATTCAATTTTTTTTAATTATAATTTCATATTTAAGAAATATAAGGTACTCGATATTGCACAGGTAAGATTTTTTTGATAAAAGGGATATAATAATATTCATCCAAATAATAGATGATATAGGATCCAAATTAATGTTTGCTTGCAGTAGTGCATTTGACTTCTTGTCTAGTAAGTACTGAAAACTTTACTGTCCTCTCAGTATGCTAACGAGATGCACTTTTTATCGTTTATCTCAATTATTTCACAGAAGGAGACTGACTATCACAATGTTACTTTCCGGGAAAATAACAGTGAACGAGGGAGCCCGGCAGGATGAGATCAGCCTGGCGTATTTCACTTTGTTTCTTTGATAGATTCCTGCTTGCTCTGCAGAAGGGCTGATGTATCGCACAACTGTACCTCTTTAAAAATTCATATAGGTACAGAGATACAACACCCGGGCTGGAGACAGTTACACTGATAGAAAGGTTTTTGGGTGGTTTTTTCCTCCTGGTATCCTCCTGTTCTCCTGCTTTCTGTTTCTTGGCGTGAGGTGTTGAATTCTCCAGCCACAGCCCCTGCAGGCTGCTCCCACCTGCATCAGGCTTAACTAGACCTGGTGGGCTTTGCATGCGTGTAGATCCTAAACCGGCTGCACCTTGGCTGGGGAAAGTGCTACCCAGAGGTGGGTATTGCGGCTGGTCTCTGTCCTGGTGATACAGGTCATGGGGAGCATCGTGTAGTTTGTGGTGCTGCGGCAAGTACTTGAGAGCGAACGGTATCAGCAAAACTGAAACACTGTCCCCTGCTTGATGCAGTATTTTTTTAAAAATAAAGATTTGAAATACAGTGCGGAGGACGTGCATCTTGGTATCAGTTGTATGTGAACATCCAGCTGTAAGTGAGAACCATTTCCAATTCACTGCACTTTAATGCCTCCAGTTTATCACGGTAAAGGTATAAAAGAGTTTTATGTAGGTGAAGTGGCTCTTGCTGTTTAAATATCTTCTGGCTCTGCTGTGTTCAGCACAACGGGGACTGTGACCGCTCCAGCCGTGCTCCTCGCATAGACAAGAGAGTTGGAGCACTATTTTACCAGTCCTGTTCCATCTCCTTGAAAAATAGTCTCTTTTCCGAAACTAATGAACTATTAAGAATACTGTTCAGATGCTGAAAGGAGAATCAGTCTTCATGTTATTAATCCGAAATGTTTAAAATGGAGGAGAGGGTTAAACAGCTCCCGAGCCGCCTAGGCAAAACGTGACCTGCGTTTGGTTGTTGGTCCAGTTCCTCCAGTGTGAGGGATTGTGAAAGCTGGGCAGGTAAGAACTGCAGCGGCTGCAGGGCTCTCCCACCCTGTGCCCAGGCAGGCCAGCAGATGTGTCGAGCCCTAATGACAGGTGAATAGGTGCATGTCGATTTTTGTAGCTTAATTATTTGGCACTGAGTGACTGGATCCGAAGTTCAGAAATAGCAGGTGAAAAGGAGCACAGGGCATCTATGTACATAGCGCTTGCGTGGTCCAAGATGAATGGAGAGCGTTTCCTTTGTAGCTCTGTCAAGACAAAAAGGGACTAAACTTGAACAGAAGTTGCATCTGCAAGGTCAGTGGTTGGCATGGGTAAGGGGATTGAAGGGATCAAAATGATTTCCCTGCACTACTGGCTGCAAAATGTGGGCTTATGGCACTGTTCCTGTCTCTGCCTTTGCTCAGAGCAAAGCTTTTTTAATCTTATACTGGCTATGTATAGTTGTGCCACACAGACGTGGCAATTTGAAGTCAAATGTTCTATTTTGGGGACTGCCAGGCACTGTCGGCAGGGCAAGGGAGCTGCACTTGGGCTTCTCTCCCCTGTCCAAAGCCTGCCTTGCTCTCTTCTAACCAGGTTGTGATAGAGAGGCATTCAGAAAAAAAAAATATATATATGGTGCACTTGTGCCTGTAGTCTAAATGTGAAGTTTCTAGTGTTTGCAGTTGGCTATCGTCGCGTTATCTTGCCCTCCAACAGATGTTCTTTCTAGCTTTGTAAAAATATGACTGTCATTGTTTGGTGGGGTTTTTTTCCAATTTTAAATATAGATTGATTTACTCTGATGCTAGCGTATCCCTGATCTAGCCTGTACTTAGTGAGGAGATGCTTAGGTTAGGAGGAAGTGTGCAGCCCAAGTTGGGAAACAAATGATAATTTAGGGCTTCTGGCTATTCAGCGGGCTGTGGCGTGCTGACGGACACCAAGGTCATTTCTTTAACCCCTCCTGTGGGTTAGTGAGGCTGTAGTTTCTTTCCTGGTAGCTGTTATTTGTACAGAGGAGCTAAAACCCCAAAGAATTTTAAGGGGAGAAATGTCTCGAACCTTACAATGACATCAAGTGCATCAGCTAATAAATGTATTATTGCTGTTGATTTTTTTGGTGGCTCATAAATGTCTCTTGCACTGCTGTCGAAGAGGATGTGCAGCCTCTTTATTCCACTTAGCCTGAGCACATACTTGCACTCAGGGGGAGCGGGACTCAAGATAGTATGCAGCTAAGAGATGTTTATGGAATCAGTCAAACTTGATATAAAATAATTATGGTGTTTTGACAGCTTGTTAATAACTTGCAACCATTGGAAGAAATGGAATTATGGTGTTCTTGGTCCTTGATGGAACCTTGGCATTTCTTTCAGATTGTAAAATTAAAGAAAAAATGTGAAAGCCATTAAAATAGTTGGACATGGTGCTTGGGAAAAATGATGGGCCGCTTAATTGAAAAAATGCTTCATTCTGGTTGAAGTTCATTGCAGTTCAGTTCCGCCTGCTTCCCTGTATCCTGTATGGAGAAGGAAGAGGGCTGATGCCCCCAAACTCTGTCTGGGAGAGGGTTTTGGGTGTCACTTGGTTCTTCATCTTATCTGTGAATGAAGTGGAAGGAAATCCTAGCGAGCATTAGACATGAGAGAAAAGTCTTGTCACCTGTAATGACTAAAATCCCCTGAAGTGTTGCCAGCGTGTACTTTAGGAATCATATAATTATATGATTATTGAAAGAGACATGAAAGACCTCATGGCAAAAACCTTAGAAAGGGGGAGGGAGGGAATCCATATGCAAATGAAGATACACAGAATTTGCTGTCTCTTTTTTTTTTTCTAGCTACTTTTCAGTCCAAAGCTCACTAATTGCTTTTATGGGGATTACTTAATAAAACTGGGGCATGCAAAGGAGGGAGAAATTGTTTATCCTGCGTCACAAGGCTGGCTTGCAGTCCTACGGAGTTGGAGTAAGAATGGATTTTTAAAAGTAAAACTGCAAAGTGGGTTTTCTGCTAACAGAAAATAGCTATTTGTTGTAATGTTATCCTACAATAAAAGTGTTTTGTGGTCTGGCGGTTAGCAGAGGGGTCCGGAAGTTGAGATAACGGGGTTTTCTTTCTGACTCTGCCACAAATTTCCTCTCTGAGCTCTGGGCAAGTCCTTTCGTCGCTGCCTGTGTCACCTCGGCAGCCGGTGCCATTGCTTGGGAGGCTGGATGGGAGGCTGGATTTGCCACTCAGGGAAACTCATGTCACCCCTCTGACTCGAGGGAACCGTCTCTCAACCCTGGTATGTGTAACTTGAAATGCACGCTGTGTTTGTGCAGGAGGTGATGGGAGAGCCTCATATGAAAGAGTTGCTCACACCATCGGTGCTTAGGAGCCACGGCAGTGTTCCCTGTTTTGCTGTGTGACGGGGTGGGGATGTGCTTGTCCATGGTCGGATGCTTCCAGGGACGGGTTTTGTGTGGGTGCGAGCACAGCATGCTGCGATGCTCCTCGTGGCTGCGTGCTGGATGTTATAATGGGGAGCAAGTACGTGCATCGGTGTCTTCTGGCCTCATTTGTCACTTCGGTAGCTTGCAGCCAAAGTCGAAATCTTCCTGTGTGAACCGCTAGTGAAATGTTTCCCCTCTGCCCCACCTCAGGTTCATGTATGATGTGTAAGCGTCTTCCACGTGGGGTGTACTGACCAGTGCAGTGCCCCACTGAGCGTGCTACGCTCTGGGTACCGCTGCAAGTGCAAATCTAGTATGAGGTTTTCCTGAGCTTTAGGTCTCTATCTCCTCTTAGAGTTAAAATACAGGCCTTGACTTAGGGCTTCTTAAGTTCTCCTAGGCTTCATTAGCCCTTACTGATGCTCTGGATTTATAATCTTGCTTCTCATGGAAGCTCTTGTTCATGCATTTACTAGGAAACTCTCCTGATGCAGAACAGACCCGTATCTCAAGAGAGGTTTTGTTGCAAGATAGGCAAAAACCTCCTTCCTTTTTTTCTCAGACTTATCTAAAGCACTAGGTGCATAAAAAAAAAACAAACCACAACTACCTGCCATACTGCTCTTAATGTTTAGTTACTGAATATTTTGCAAGATCTCTCCAGGAAAAAGGAATACCACTTACTCTGGTATTCTAGGTTGAAGCTAAACAGTACCAAGTTGTGATATGAGTTTGCTAATGTGATTTTTAGCTGAAAATGACAATGGTTTTCCAACCAGATGGATTCTATAACTCGCCTGCTATCAGCTCATCCATCAAACTCCGCAGATGTCTGTACGTTCATTATAATGTGCACATGGTAATGTTGTTGATGATATCAAACAAACTGATAACCCTATACAAGCCCTATTAACGCTCTCTGGGCAGCCCCCTGGTGTGTGTTTGGCGGTGAGGGGAGTGGTGGGGGGTTTTTTGTTTGCAGGCTGTCCCTGCAGGTACTAGGCGGGAGTTTGGAGTTGAGCTACTTTCTCAGACCCTTTCCATTGCTATGGAGATGGCTGCATCTGCAGGGTCGACATAACTTGTGTAGAGAGAACCATTTTGAGATGACTTTGATACAGGCGCTGATGTTTCTGATGCTGTTTATATCAGGAAGAGGGTTAATGAAACAGAAATGAGAGCCTCTGGGCTGCACATGGTCTGTAACTTGATTTCGTACAGCTCATGGCTTTTCTTCCACATCATTGGATGACACTAAGTCACATAGGGTATGTGACTTAGAAATCAAAATTTTATCTGCATCTAGGCAAAAGTGCTTGCAGGGCTCGATCAGAAAAAGGTTCCCATGCTCGTTACGAAGTCGTCTGTACAAGTTTTAGGCTTTTTGCAAGAAAAGATGATCTTTTTAGCAGCTGTTGGATAGGAGGTTGTCTAGAGCCTCGTGTTGACACCAAACCCTATTGCCTCAGTTAGGAAATGAGCTTGTGTTTTGGCAGGTGTAGGAGATGCTATTTCCAAAACAGAGGTTATGAACTGCTGTAATGGGGGCCTGTGTAAGCTAATGTAAACTCCCAGGTGATACCTCAGATAAACTATGTGTAGTTTGTTTTCTTGATAGGTTCCCAAGAATTATTTCTGAAGTTGGTCTTTTTTAAAAAAACCAAACTGTTTACACAAACTGTTTCCAGCCAGAGCATCTTTGGTTTCTTAGCTTCAGCCGTGTTGTGTCCTGAGAAATACATTAACGGGTTGTGAAGTCTCTGAGCGTATTGCCTGGTTTTCCTCCACCCAGGAGGAGCTCAGGGTTGTCATCGCTGGGCTTATGAAGTTCCTGGTCTCTAGGCACATATTGTTCTTGTGCTGCAGCCTCAAAGAAGTAATCCAGAGAAAATTATTTCTCTTGATTATTGAAATCTGTTGCGTTGCTCGGATGAAGCAGGCACGTGTGGGTTTCCAGGGGAGGGTGTTCAAGCCTGCCTGTTGGACGGGAGAGAGGTCTTTGGTTTCCTGATCAGTGCTTCCTGGTCAAAATATATCAGTGGATTTTCTTTACCACTGCCAAAATAAATGCTGCAGACAATCCAGGGCCGGGAATGTCATCATCATCGGGTTACTGAGTTTCTGCCTGAAGGTCAGCTAGCTGTGACTGTTACTACTGTTACAGCTGTTTGCTGATATGTTTGTGGTCTGCACTCATACACCAAGCCTGGTTGCATGTCTTCAGTGTAGTGCTTGGCATAAAGACAGTGGCTCAAACAGGGGCATGTTTTATGATACGTCTCTGTAACTTTGTTTGTAAGGTCGGTACAACCTGTAAGGATATATTAATTTGACCTCAAAAAGGACAGGATGTGAATTGCAGGTGTTTATATCTGTGTTAAGTACAATGTGCTATTCATCTAAAATCAGATTATTTGGTTTATTTAGTGGTTCATGTGTATTGCCAGAGAGATTGGTCCTTTCTTTTAACACTTATATAGCAATGGGCAGATTTTACTTCCACCGCTTACTGTGGTCGCTTGGAGATGAGATTTGTGCACTGTACCAGCAGGACCGAAAGACAACCCATTTGTGCATGGTGGTGTTGGGAAGCAAGCAAGTAACATCAAGTTACAATGAAATGGGTAAACCCAAACGTCTGTCTTGAACTTCAGCCCAGCTGAGTCCAGCTTTCAGGAAGTGTCAGATCCGGGTGGAATGGAAACAGGCAGCAAAAACTATCAGGAGGCTGCTGGTGGGCTGTGCTGCCGTGGGGCCGGGAGCCAGAGAGGTCTGGCTGTCCCCGCCGGCCATGCCACCTCGGGCTGGGTGAGCATCTGCTTCCCCGGTGTGCCCGTCCTCCGCAGCGGTGACAACGTGGCCAGCACCTGGGGACGGTCTTGTGAAGCGTGGCGAGATGCTGTAATGCGGGGCCTGCTCCAGCGTTAGGGCTAGTAAATGGGCAGCTTCTGGTGGTGTGTTTCCTGCAAGCAAATAAAGCTTGCCTTTATTTGGGGTATTTCTTGGTTTGATTTTTATGTCATTTTGATTTTCTGCTAATTACCGGTAGGTGAATTTTCAATGTTTCAGTGTGCTTACTTGAACAAAAAGGAGCAAGTACCAAGGAGGGGGAACAGATTTTTGTCTCAAGCAATAGATGAATTCTTTTTGTTCTTTTACATCTCTCTCCTTTTGTGCATGTGTGTGTTAGAATTCCCATTCCCTGTTTGTAAATGTTTAGCAGATGAAGTCACTGGTGTTTTTCCTACTGTTACCTTTGTGAGGTTCAGAACATAAGCAAAATGTGATTCTTCACTCGGTCTCTGCTGAATACTGTAGGAATAATGAGTCTGTGCCTAAAGCGTAAACCAGACACAAAAAGCATGCCAATAAGAATGCAGACCTGGGGGAAAAAAAATGCAAAGTGTAGCTTATTTTACCAATTTTACTGGAGCATCCTTGTACGTATTTTGGGGTTGGGAAGGGGTTAATCATGCTGTAAGACTGGCCTTTCTGATGCATGGAGCAGAATGTGAGTGTGGGGGTCTCCCTTCCCCGGTGGTAGAGAGATGCTCTGGGGAGAGTGGCGGGGTGGGGGGGGGGGGGGGGGGGGGGGGGGTGCAGTTTAACCAGTGTGCTTCTGGAAGCAGGGCTGGAAGTGAAAAAGCATGGGGGGGGGGCGGAAAAACCAGCTGGCTTTGTGTCTTCATGGTGATCAAGCCTTTTCGAAAAGAGTAAATGCTGGTGTCTTGCAACGTATTCCTGATGCTGGTGAAAGGAACAGAAATAGGCGGGAGGTTTTCCCCACGAGTGAATCGACATCCCGTTGCTTGTGCTTCCCAGGTAGCTGCCAAACTAGAAACATGCAAATGTCTTTTTCTGGGGGATGCAGATACCTTTCAAGAAAGCCAGAATTTGGGTCGCAGCTGAATTATAAGGTAAAACCTTTGCAGTGATGTACAGAATATTTTTTTTTTTTAGACTTTCTAGTTCTTCTAATACTACGTTGTCAAGCTTTAAGGCTGAATGAACTTTAAATTCTGTGTTTAACAGCATTTAATCTTTCTGTTTCCTATTTTGTTCAGCCTGAACAAAGAAATAGTGTTGTGTTCTCTTTAGACTATGGTCATTGAAATAGTTTGTTTCTATTTTTAAATAAAAAATGAGAATTTGGGTGCCTAGTTACTTAGTGCTACTCCTTTTAACGTTGAAAGTTTGTCCTTTGTCCCCACTCTTCTTAATGTAGATTTTCTAAACAGCATCTAAAAATGTGTGTCTAAAAGACCTAATTAGTGTTGATATTTCAGTATCTGGACTTTTTTTAATAGGGCACCTGGATATCAGCACTAAATGTGAAGAAAATTGAACCTATACCCAAAGTGAATGCATGTAATTTTAATTGGGGGTGGGGGAAGAAACAACCCTAAAACTTCAGACTGAATTATTGGTTGGTGCGGTGTTTGTCCTATGTTCCGTGCGCCCCATGGAGGGAAGGGGGAAAATGGTATTTAATTAGTGCTTAAGTAATAACTTACTCACTTAGCTTTATGGTTTTAGAAAAATCTGCCTAGGCAAACACATCCTGGCCGGGGCGGATATCTGTTTGGTCGATATTATTTTAAGTCCGATAAAGCATTGTTCACACCTTCTTGGAATGTAATAAGGGAATAAACGGGAAACCCAATCTCCTTAGCACCGCGTGTCGCACAGACAGGCCGTGCTCTGATACAGGGATTTATTTCATGCATGGTAGCCTAGACACGAAACAAATGTGTAGAAAAGGGAATTATGTAAAATTGAAAGTGACAATTATGCAAACATTCCAGTTGAGGAAGAAGTACATTCTTCTCTCTTTCCATGTGCTCGGCTTCAGAGCTAACGAGCAGCCTGTTGGGGTTTTTGGTCTGTGTGTTTGTATCTGTCATATCTCTCTCATCTCATCTGCTTCTTGTTTCTTTTACTTTTTTTTTTTCGGTTTGACCTTATTTTCCCTTTTGTTCCATGGAGTCATTCAATCTTTGTACTGCTCCGTTTGTTTACCTTGCCAGTTAGCACCCTTCCATTTAGGAGCCCAGGGCTGCGGTCCTCAGCCCCTTGCAGCACAGCACCGTGTCCTTCGCTCTGCACCTGGGTACGGGAACACGGTGACTGACGGGGTCCAAATCCCTTTATTCAAATTTTTTTTTTTTTTTTTTTTTAAAAGGAGGGGAAGCTGGTGAGAGAAGGAACAAGCTGTGAAAATAGCTCTGTATTTAGACAGACACCCTTCCGCAAAGCTAAATGACTTGATCTTCCATGCTGCTGGGTAATTCCCACGCTTGCAGAAATAGGGAGGGGGAGCAGGGAGGTGGGTCTATGACCACTTTAATCTGACATAAGTAAGTGTTTTTGCTGAAGGAGATGGTCCTTTCCTGCCCTGGCTGCTTGTCCCGATTACCTCCCTTGTGCCAGCGTTAGCTTTTATGCTGCCAGGAAAACTAATTCCCTGGTTCCCTGATCTGGCTCACTGCACGGCCACGCACATGCCCTTCTGGCACAGGGGAGGCAGGACGCGGGGGAGAGGGTGATGCAGAGCAGATGTGTATTGATTAAAGAAACCCTGCAAATATGGCCTGAGCCTTTGGAGCAGGATTATAGCTACATGTTCTTTCTGTGTTTTAGGCCATCTTCTAAGTTGGGGGTCCACTGAAATGGATGGTCTATAATGATGATGGTGCTGGAATGACTCTGGTCTCAGTTAAGCTTGTGAAGTTGGGATGATGTGGTCATATATGGGGTAGTGGGGAGTGGCTGAGGGTAGAAGGGATTACTTGGAAAGATAAAACCTCACTTGCAATTTAATTGCTCTGAAAACCCAGATTCTACCTTGTTTTCACTGATTAGTTTCCATGTGACAGGGAGAAAGAAGAGACGAGCTGTTGTTTGTGCTTGGTTGGGTGCTTGGAGTGGATGAGGTATCTAACCCGCTTGATGGCAGAAGGTTAGAAGTAGTGCAGTCTGTAAATGGTATTTGTAGCTCAGTTCACACATGAATTCCTTCTTTCAGCCTTCTGTTTTCTTTTTCTCCTATCTTTCTTTCTATACTGTATCCTGTGCATGTGTTGTATAAAGGAGAAGCCTGTATTGGATATTAAATCTAAGGAGTGGGGGAAGAAGCAGCTCTTCTCATCAGTGTCATTTTCCCTGCTGTAATCCCACAGAGGGATTGAAGAAAGTGTCGGGAGAATAAGATCAGTGTTTGAGCCCAGCTAAACGCTGGCTCTGCTGCAGAAAATGGTTTTAATGGAAGCTGGTTGTGTGGGGAGGGTGAGAAAATTGCATGTAAATTGTGCAAATTTCTAAATAAAAAACATTTAATTGCATTAAAAGAGCGGGAGGGACCCTCTTGTGTGCACATTGAAGACTTCAGTGAGCATAAGTAACCTCTGTGGCACAGTAGTCATTGACCTTGTCAAATCATGCCATTGGAGGTCATGTGTGGTGAAGTGGGTTGCCACAGGGGCTTAGCACATCTGGGCAGAGGATTTTTACATCTGAGCGTGCGTGCCAAATCCCATCTCCAGCAGCGCATACGGATTCATCAGGAAACACAAGGAGAGAGAAGATGGGAAAGCACCTGCCAGAAATGCATGGGAGAAACCTGTCTGGAGCCAGGGGCTTTCTTGACCCCAGTTGCAGGAGAAGGGGCAGTTGGTTACGCCCTGGACTCCCAGCTCCAACGAGAAGATGGACTTAAATTTAACTGTAAGAAACCTGCAAGCTTCCCTTGGTAATCTCATAATTAGGTAGTTTTTGCACAGGACTGTCTTTTTTGCCTTGGTTTCCCCTTTAGTTTCATGTGTACAAACGTTCTTTTACATCCTGCCTATGGCTGTTGGTTTGGTATGAGCAGGTACAGCTTTGTGCCGGTGGGAGGCTGATTTGCTTATGCACTTTCTAAGTATTTTAGGCTGTAAATATGAATAGGGGATGACGTTTTGTTAAATCTTAGAAGATAAGAAATGAGATGACAGTGGTATATCAACTCCTGTGTAGGACCTAACACTTACTGTCTAGATTAATGAAGATATTAGGCCCATTTCACAGATGGGAATGCCTGAAGCAGAGGGAGAGCGAATAATTACTAGCAACTGATCCATTTACTCTGTGCCTAGAAGGGAGAATATTCAAGACTTTAACTTTGCTGCTTTATTGAAGTGTTTAACAGAAAGCTTGCTGGCAAGGTATCATTGAAGTTTAAGCATTTGAGTGTGAGGTTTTATACAGACCTGTTCTGCTTTGCCTCCTATATTCTTCTACAATTCTGCCTTAGTTGATTTAATTTCATATCCCATGAAGAAGGCATTAAAAGAAAATTATCAACACTTCCAGCAGGAAAATAGTTGGTATCTTAGTAGGTAAAAGTGGCGTTAAAGTTGAAGCTAGCTAGTCTTTGTGTTTGCCAATAAGGGAGATAATTTGTCACTGATTTCCATTGCCTCCTGGATGAGGGGAGAAATGACTAATGCTTTGCTCCTGCCTTAGTTGTGAGGACCTGGAATGAAGCTGGTTGTAGTTACTAAAAGACTAAATGATGATGAGTTTTTATACTTGTGCTAAATTTTTGCTAGGCAGGAAAACGTGAGAGTTCTGCAAGTTATGATTTTTAGAAAATAGTGTGTGGGTAACACCAGGAAAATGATGCTGAAGGTCAGTTGTTGAAGGTACTCTGTTTAGGAGAGAGTACCTGTCCTGACGGACGGTCGGGCTCACAAGCGACACACACAGCAGAGATGCAACCCACGCTGGGATTTTCAGCACTGGTGGCTTCTAAGGCTTCGTCAGAGGATACACAGTTCTCTACAAAGTTGTGTTTAAGACTGCTGGTAATGGGTGCGTTTTTCGTAGTCACCTTTAGAAGTTGTCTCTTGACTTCCCACTGGGGACTGCGGGGCACAGATGAAAGTCTGGACTTGTGTCGCAGCAGTGGTGGAGCTCTGGATGGAGCCTGGGTTCTCCTGCTTCCCGCTTCGTTACAGTACTTACTGTACCATATTGCATCCGAAATACTAGGTTGGACTTGGAGAATTAAGTGGCGCAATTATGAAGTGGAGAAAAAAAACACTTATGTGGTGGCTGTGATAGATTAGTCATTTTGTACCTCTAAATAGCCAATTATTCCTCTGACTGGCTTTTACCTGACCAATTTGCATGTGCAGTCATGGTAACTGGTTTGCAGATTAGGCACAGAATTTCACGTGGATCTGATGTCGCATTTTGGTCTCGTACGTGTGGTGCTCCCTGGAAGCAAAATGCACGGATGAGCGTTTCTGTGTAACCGATTACCATTAGCTGCTTTGTATTTTTTCACTCTCAAAGCCTTTTCACACTCAAAGGAAACAAGATGGCTCACTTTTATTGTAGTCTTCTTTCTTTCTTTCTTTCTTCCTTTCTTTCTTTCTTTCTTTCTTTCTTTCTTTCTTTCTTTCTTTCTTTCTTTCTTTCTTTCTTTCTTTCTTTGGCTCACTGCTCACTTTTTCTTCTTTCTTTCTTTCTTTCTTCCTTTCTTTCTTTCTTTTTTCTTTAATATCTGACAGGACGATGTAAAGTGCTCCGTCAAAGCTGCAGCACAGATTTCATTTGTATTGGCGTTCTCGGCTCTGTAGTTTGAGAACACATTGTTCGAGGGCTGGGAACTTGCTGGAGCTGCAGTGTATTTCAGACGAGATATGAAAGGGGAAAAAAAAAAAGAGCTGGAGGAAAGAAGGAAAAATAAACTGAAGCAGCATGGAGTGACCAAGGGTGAAATCCTGCCTTGCTGAAGCCGGTGTCAAAACTCTCAGTCTTCCCTGGTGCCAAGTTTCCATGTCTGCTCTCTGATTTTGATCTTAACTCCACTGGTGTGCTGAAAATTAACAAATGGTAATAGATTTAACATTGTACACCTAGAGAGCTAAGTGAAATCTTAATTTGAAGAATATTAATTATCCAGGTAGCTGAATTTTGCTGGTAGGTTAAATATAAGCTCTGTTTTTGTCGGGGATTTGTGTCAATTTAGCGTGCTGTGGACTTCATAGAATCTCTGATATGAACAGTCTTTGAAGTGGAGAAATGGTCTAAAATATTTGCCAACAGCCAGCTAGCTTTTTAAAAGCTTCATGTGCTTCAAATAAGCAAGACCTTTTAAAAAACAAACAAAAACCAGTTTGCAAGTGCAAGAATAACAAGATACTTTTGAAAAAGTATTTTTTTTTTTTCATATGGGCTCCAGCAACTCAGCTGTAGTTACCTTGGTCTCCAGTGCTGCTAAAGACAAATTAAGTTAATAAAACAGTATCTCACAACATCATAGCAAATAAATTAGCTAATCTGTATGCAAGTTTCTTGCTACGCCAAACTTGAACTGCTTAAGCGTTTCCTCTTTTGATGAGAGGTAGAAGTTTTATAAATGTAACCTTTTCAAGGGTCTGTGAAACAACGCCTTGTCAAGCATTCAGCAGTCTTCCGCTGGATTCACGGAATAAAGATTGTAGGTTGAAGTATTTTAAGGAAATTATATATTTATTTTCTCATGACAACTTCATCTTAAACTGATAATAAATTTGTACATTAGAAGGTGGGTTCCAGGGAGGCGGTTGTATCCACCTGCCTTCGCATGGTGTTACCCAACTTCATTGGTAGCTGAAGGAGTTTCTTGTTTTGCATCATATACTAACAATATACTAGCTATAATAAAGTGTATGTGCATGCACATCCATGCACGAGCATATGTGTGTTCTCTCCTCCATGTACTTAAAATAGTTGGACCTGTCTTAGATATCTTGTAAACTCCTGTTTGTTCCTTTGCCTGTTCTTCTGGGACTGACCTCTGATGGCACTGTACATTTTTTTTGAACAGAGGAGCACCTGTGAAGTCTTCTGGTCTTGCATAAAACCTACTGTTCAAATAATTACAGGCGTACAAGCACCTAGTTTAAGTTGTCTGAGCTGTTTAAACTTGTGAGGCTTTTCATGTCCTGCTTATTGAACATCAGTGTGTAAGTTTAATAAAACTGGGTGTGAAATTTAATTTTTGCAAATATTTTCTCTGAAGTAGCTGCTCGAGAGCCCCTCCAAAGTACTTTCAGTGCAGCAGGGGGGGGGGGGGGGGACTGGAAAAATCAGAGTTGAAAATTGGGGCACACGTCACTTTTCCCCCTGTCTAGATAAGTTATTTAATCTCTGTCCCTCTGTTTCTTCTGTAAAACAAGGATAACTTATCTCACGGTACTTCTACTGCTTAGCAGTTGTAAACCCCACATGCAGGATCTTTTTGATAGGAAGTACAGTAAGATTAAAGTACAGTGTTTTGTTCTGAAGAGTTTGAGGATGAAGTTTATAGGCAACCGTAAGCTGTGTGTTTGTTTATGATAAAATTGGGAGATGAAGTATAAAGGAACAGGCACTGGTACTGGCCGTGTAACTTGCAGCTTTACATTACAAACAGGCTCTTGTTTGTGGTGATAAAGGCAAGAAATCCAGTGTATTCTACTAGCTACAAATAGCTACATGGGGTAGAGCTTTTCACTCTGTAAAAATGAGCTTTTTCTCATTCTCAAATCAATCTCTCAGCTGCTCCTGTTAAAAGGGTCTTCTCTCCACCTGTTTAGTAGCAGTGAATTTTTGTTACTCTAAGGGTAAAAAGCATCTTTGCTGCTGAACATCCGTCGGCTGTTGCTGTTCTCTCCTCCCCCACCTTTTTCTATATTCTCAGGATTTAGTTTGTGAAATTCCCCCCCTGCCCCGCAATCCTTTGGCTTAATCAGTTGGAAAGTGCAGACAGCAGCATAGCAAGGCAATAGGTTGCTCTTGATGATCGTATTTTCCCCACTAACTGTTCCCTGCCTCTCCTTGGTTCTGTAAAATGCTTGTGAATTCATCCTTTCTCCCAAGCGTACATAGCTCTGGCGTGACTCGCTGATGCGGCCGGGATTGCTGAAGCATGTGAGAGCGCCTTGCAGAGCTGCCCAGAGCAGATTCCTTCCCGTGCATGCTGCCCTTGGGATTTCGGTGTCTCATCTTCCAGAGGTCTGCCAAGTGCAGTAGAAACCCTGCTGTACGTGCACAGGGGTTTACGTTTTTCCCCCACCCCCAGCTTTCCTGGATATTGTGTAAATATTGGGGGTGGTGGTGGTGAGGTTTGTGTGGATGCTGAAGAATTTTGGAGGGGGAAGTCAGCTTGGTAGCCTCAGGGTATGATTTTTATAACCGATAGCTGGAGATGTCTCTTCACTTATCTCTAATGGATCCACTGTCTTAAAGCTTTTTGGCGACAAGATTCAAAATTGATTTTTAATCTTCCATGAGGGGAAAGATATAAAACGAAAAGTTTCTCCTCCAGACTGTACACTTGGATATTTCTGGATGTGTATCTGTGGGTTGTTCTTCATTCCTAGACCCTTCCACAAACACAGCTCATCATCTGCTTGTGCCATAGATTGTTCCCTCGTGTGTTTGAGCCAGAAAATCTTAAAGGCTTTTCGTACCTGCTTAGGGGACTTGTTAACAAAAGTGGGCTGCTGGGGACAGATGTCCTGGAAAGCTTTTCAATGGTGGATCAAAATTTAAAAAAAACCAACAAAACAAACAAACAAAACCCCAAACCCACCCAAGTTGCATAAGGCACATAATTAAGATTGTGAGCAGTTTGCTTCCCCAGAATTCAAACTGGTGCACTGTTTAACCCATGATGTGGGTTAAATGTGCATAGGAGAGATTGTGCTAATACAAGCCGTAGATCCTGGGAAACGAGCAAATTATAGTTTAGGCAGCCATGTGAAAGGCTACTTCAAAAAGAGCAGAGGGTCATAGCTGGAATGATCCGGAGAGTTATGCATGCCATATTACTAGGGTCGTAGCTGGAATGATCCGGAGAGTTATGCATGGAGGTACTACAATAACTGCTGTCAGGATTGGTCTGAGTCCCTCGAAATTCCTTGTATTAAAAAAAAAAAAAAAAAATTACACACATAGCATGGTATTAACATGTTTGTGTCAAACCAGTGTGAGTCTGGGCTGGGGCACCGTCTCTAGACCCTGCTAGAGCACTCGATCGCTGCCTAAAGAGGGACTCTTGCAACAGCAGAGGAGCAGCAGGCAAAAATATTCCTTTGGGACTTCATTCCTATTATTTCACTGATACCTTTTTAATAAATCCCAACAAAGAGTGGCTGAGTGCCCAGCTATAGAGAAGCAGGCAGTGGTAAGCTGGTATGCAGGTCAGTCTGTGTGGGATGTATACGTGCTGTGTGTTGTTACTGGTCATTTTGTTCATCCTCTGCGTGTTGTCGAATTCTCCGTCTCTGCTTTCCATGTACATCATAGATGGGGAAATTGCAGAGAGAGTTGCACAAAGCCGCCTTTCTTCTTCATTTCTGCTTAAATCTCACGTGACAGTTGGACAGAAGCTGTTTTCACTGCTTGAAGTGAGGGGGAGGTGAAATGGGTGGTGGATTTTTAAAGAAAACTTTATATACTTATTTTTCTGCATGCAGGCGGCTTGTGTTTGTGGTGGTGTGGGCAAGGAAGCACCTCATTATGCAATCTGTATCGGATCTATAGTGGAGAGAACTCCATTTCCTCCTGAGTACAGGTTTGTCCCCCTTGTCAAATGAGTTTGGATGCCCCTGTGAGTTTAAGCCTCTTCTGACGAAGGGGATTGATTCTGCCTTTCCTTCCCAACTGGTGGCTGCTGGGGGAGCTGGCTGCAACAGCAACGTGGGGTGTATTTTGCCTTTTTATTTCTTACTTTTTTTTTTCCCTTTTCTTCCTCCCTGTGGGCCCCCCCCCCTTTTAGTGGGACACAGGGCGGAGGGGTTTCTAAATCACATTAATTGCTTGTGACACTACTCTGGGCTCTCTCCAGAGCCGATGAGCCAGGGCCAGTCATCACCCCTCCAGCATGGCCAGACTGATCTGGGCTTGCGTTGCAGCCTGAACCATTTGCTTTCACGAGAATTAGAAAAAACCACAATTTAACTGACTGGGATTTCCTGGCTTGAATGCAGGGGGCTGCAGTCCTGCCTCCCCTGCACCGTCACCCCTCCTCAGCCGGGCGCAGGCATTGGGCGGCCAAGCATCCGTGCCCCGCGGCAGGTGGGTAACGCCGTCGAGCCGTGCCCCGGCCCGGGGTTTGCAGCTGCACGGTGCAGATTAGCGAACTGCAGGAAATGGCAGGGCTGCGCTTCCTCCGTCTGCTGCTGCCTCCCCCCATCGCCCTCCCCATGGCGGGAGGCGCGTGCGGTGCTGCCGGGGGGGTCAGGGTGGGTGTGCCGGTGTACGTGTGGACCCGCCACAGCTGAAACCAAAGGGCAGTGAGATGAATTACAGTAATTATTGGAAGACTAGAGAACTAGCCGTGCTTGTCCCCCCCTACCCCATCACCTCCTTCACCCTGAGGTTGGTGGCTTGCGGGAGGAGGGCTGGCTCACGTCTGGTTCCCATCGGGCATCGCTCCCGCTGCCAGGGAGCAGGATGGAGATGAAGGAGCCTGAATAAAACATTCAGGCCGCAGGCTAAAAGCAGAAGTGGAGCTCATCCCCATGTGCTTGAGCTCCGAGGAAGCTCCTGGCCAGCCCTCCCGGCGGTAGCACGGCGCCTGCCATGCGCTGGGCCGGAGTCGTGCGAGGTGCGGCGAGGCAAGGAAAGGGCCGGTCGCCCGGCAGTCCTCCAGCCGCTGTCCCTCGGGCCAGGCTGTAGACAGCAGGTCTGTTTTCAACATGTTGTTTAGTGCTGGGTTTAAGTTGATCAACCCTCTGGCTGCGCGTCCCGATTTCTTGGTGTTGTGGCCACAAAGAAGTTTGAGCGCGAGAGGTTGGGGGCAGACGAGCGCAGCGAGGGTGAGCTGGGGGCGCGTGGTGCTGGCCCTCCTGTTGCTGTTGCAGTGGCTGTAAAGGAATTAAACCTCAGGTTTGAGGTTTTGTTTTAAAATTACGTACTCTTCAGAACAGCAGTTAGGAGTGGGATACTGTACCATGTGGGGGAAGGAGAGGAGCAGTTGACACAGGTGTTTCACATCAGGTTGTCTTCAGTGTCATAGTCCTAGAGCTGCATGGTCTCTAACTGTAAATAATTTAAAAAAATAAAAATTTACTTCCTTGTTGATTTAGATCTCCATGTCCTGGGACCGTTGGGCACATTCAGGTCTGAAACTGAGGTTTTAGTCTGTTGCAGAACCTTATTTTCTCTGTTGTTTCTGGCATTTCTTGCTTGTTGCCACCCCTGCCTCAGCTCTTTCCCTGGCTGCTGAACTCGTTCCACCGCTTTGCTCCCTCCGAAGGGTGTGGAGATGCACGGGCCGGGCTGCAGCTCGCTTAACGGGCTTTGGCTGAGCAGTGAGCCCAGCTTTGTGCGAAGGCTGTGAGCGGGTAATGTTACACCAGGCTGGCATTTGTGTCTGCTGGGTTCAACAGGACACACGGTGTACTGCTGGCTGTGGGGAACAGGCGGGAGAATGAGAGCCATTGTTTGCCAGGGGATAATGTCTGCACAGTGTGAAAGTCAGCTGGAGACTTGACACAACAGAATTGCAGTGTGCACATGCACGCGGTGCATGAAGCCCTCGGGACAGCCAGCGCTTCTGTTTGTGTGCCTGTCTTCTGGTGTGGTCCTCTTCCTTCAGGGTGGGGGTCAGACATGCTTCAGCAAGTCCAGGTCTATTCAGTTGAGTCGGCAAGTCTGACTACGTATGCAGAATCTAATACGATATTTAATAGGAAGGATGGATGATCAATTTTAGTTTGGTTTATTTTTAAGTTGCTTTCATGCATGCAGAGTAAACAACTTAAAAGAGGAGAAGGAACAAAGGTCATCTTGTACAGACACCAAAAAAGCATGGCAAAAATACAAATTGCACCGACTTTCTTTACCGTCTATGGCTTTATTGGACTAGAGAGGAAACGGGGACCTGAGGGAGGTATATTGGAGAGATGACCTCGTGGAGTCCAAGGGAAAAATAATTTGTCCAAAAGCTTACAGTTACTTATGAAAAGTTGTCACCTTCTTACCCCTCTCTTCATATCTTTCTCCTGTTGTTTTTTTCATCAATCGTGTAGATTTTTTTTTTTCCCCTTTTCTTATTTTGCTGGCTGTAGGTGCGTGGCGCTTTCTCGTCCATTCTCTCTCAATCCCGTTCTCTCTGGTCATTTAAAACCTCCTTTGGCAGGAAGGAGCATCGAGCAGTAGAGACGCAGGCACATGTGAGTGAACAGCAGAACGGGATTTGTACGTTGTTACATGTTTTGAAAAATGGTGATCTATCCCCCGAAGAATTGAGCTCTCCAACCTGAATCTGGCAATCCCCCTAAATTGGACTTGGCTTTCTCTGGGAACTATAAAACCTGCAAATTTTCAAAACCTTTTGCTAATGGCTTACTGAGTGAAGATCAATAGAGATGCCGAGAGGAGCCAGGCCTGGAGAAAGAACATATAACGCAAGCTGCCTGATGAATTTGCTCTAGAGAATAAAAGCCTTCAGAGATGAGAACAGGGTATAAAATAAGGAGTTACAGACTTCCTATCCACTGAGTAGAAAATGTTAACTTCTTCAGTCTGGTAAAGGGTTTCCAGCATTAGTTTTGTAACAACATAGTATATTTAGTGTAAGAGGGAATAGTCAGAGTATGGACGAGGCCCTTGCCTGTTTCTCTGTCGCCCAAAGCCACCTTTATTTCTAATCTGTGTGTCAAGCAAGCGCTGGAAGGGAGATGTGTTGGTGTCAAAACTGGAGTATGTATCTGTTTCTAATCCTCAGATTAGGTTAATGATTTCCATTGTCAGTGCAGGAGTTCAAATAGTCCTGACTGTAAACAACAATAAGAAGCTGTTTTCTTCCCTTTTTGGCAGTTTCAGTCTGTATTTAAAAATACTATTTCTTCAGTAGAACTAGAGTCATCTGTTCTCTGAGTCATGTTTAACCATCTTTGCTGGGCAGCCGCATCTGGGATGGAACATGTCATGGGTGAACGGCTGGGTCCTGAAGCTGAAGATGGGTGGTGAACAAAGAAGCCATTAGAAGTGCGTGCTTGCTTCTCAGATGCTCCTAATTCAGAGGACTGCATCCTTCCCAAGCCAAGTGACTTATGTGCTCATGGCGTTATTTCAGTTTTGTTGCATTTTTCTTCTTGATGGCTCAGGTTAGAGAAAAGTCAGTTTTCCAAAAGAAAAGGACTTCACAGAGGCTGTTTTCTTGTACACTCTTCTCTTGCCACTGTGCCCATGCCCAGATCATTGCTGGTGAAGAAGAAAAAACACGAATTTTCCCAAATGGATTTTGGCTGAGAGACTGGAATTAATGTCTTCCCTCTGCTTAGAAAGATTTCTTAATCACAGGTGTCCAGAACTTCCAATTTATGTCCTGGTGGTACTTCTCCAGCAGCAAAGGTGTATGGTGGTGGCTGAGTAGATCCTGGAGTGATTACCTGGGCTTCCTGGAGGACTGTGTTTCCACTGAGAAGAAAAACGTTATCCTAAAATCTTGTTTTCATGTTTGTTCTCAAGCTACTTAACATGCATGGTTTATTTTTGGAGAAAACAATGTCAGCCAGATTTGTGCTAATTGTTGGCAACAGTACGTTAGCCCCTCAAATGCTGACAGGGAGACAATGTTTGGTGATTGCAGCCATGCAAAGCTAAAAATGACTTTAATTAAACAATCATGAAGTATACTTCGCAATGTAGGAGTTGAGCAGTGGGGTTTTTGCTTTGGAGTTTTATTTATGTAGTTTTTTCACTCAGCTGATTGCAGGTGTTGTGTGACAAATTGGATCTCGTTTGTGTTCTGCCTTTAATTATTATTCCTGAATATAAGAAAAAAAACCAAAAATTATCATCTCTGAATTGGTGACAAGTTCCTCTCCTCATTCCTCCTCCCACTTTGCTAGCATTGTAGTTACTCTATACTTTAATTGCATTTATTTGTGGTTTTTGTTTTTTAATTTGTTGTAGTAGGGTTTTCTGGTGGCGTTTCTTTGGTTGCATTGTGACAGATCTTTTTTTTTTTTTTCTTCTTCTTTGAATGTTTGAAGACCGCAGCTCACTTCATAGCGCTGAGCCTCAGCTGAGTGACAAACACTGATTTCCCCCCCCCGCCCCTTGCTTTGTGTGTGAAAGCAGAGCGGGTTGGGTCGCAGCTTTCCTGTGGGCCAGTTTGTGGGGTGCAGCACAGATGGGTCCCTCACCTTCCTCATAAGCTGCCCTTCCTCTGTTGGGTCTGGGGGGGCCCTACAGGTACGTGGCCCCCAGCTGCAGGGACTTCAGTGAGTCCTGAGAGTGCACTTAACTTTTTTTTTTTTTTGATTGTGGGAAGGAGGAAGCAAAACCCATCGTTTGGACTCGTCCCTTGCTCATGGCAGAAGCTTTAGGGACGAAGATGTGGTTGATGCCCACTGCTTTTTGTGTGTCACTAGTACCCTGGTGAGGTGCATGGGTCACTTTTCAAAGCCATCAGTAATAGTTTCCTCCACAAACCTGAGCGAGACGACAAGCCAGCTGCGCAAGTCATTAGGGTGCTTTGAAGATGCTACGCTGTGTGGTAGCAGTACGAGTGGTAACTGTGCTGCGAACCAGCAAACCCATGAAATCAGCCTCTCTTCAGGCTGTGCTTGTAATGGCCTCGGGCTCCAGCTCCTTTCAAGATAGAAATCAGCCTCTTCTATCTTCTGCTACAACTGCAGAGATGTTAGTGGTGTGTCAGACATGCTGCAAAGAAAAAAGGTTTCTGGCTGCTGCCAGCCTGCCTGTGGCTCTGAGTGCCACCAGCTATTTGCTCTTTTTGTCCAGAATTGAACAGCATTGTGCATTTCTTGCCCCCAAAGTGTTTATTTTCCTGTATTTGCTTTGCCAGCAAAGGGTGACAAAGATGGCCAAACCCTTTAAGATGGGGAAACAGGAACAGAGAGGAGAAATGATGGATGGAGCAGGCTGGAAGGCTGTTTCTGGCTATTCCATCTATTTGCTGTAGTCTTTCGCTTCTGGACAAGTCGCCTGTAATTCACTGTACCATCACCCAGCTTTGACTTCCCTGTAGTGGTTTGTGGTCTTGGCTTTTCAGCTGCTGTGCGATGTCGTATGCAGTATGGCTCTCTTGCTGATTTCCTCTGCTCTTTTTACAAGTGAGATGGCTGCTCAGGTATATAGTAGCGTATATATCCTACATATAAATTGAGTAGCAGCCCCTCAGAAAAAGATATTCAGTGAGCACTGAATGGATGGATGTTTTGGCAAAGAAGGGGGGGTTAAAACTGCCGTGGGATGCCTAGCTTCAGCAAAGGGGGTGTGTGTGTGATAAGTGGCCTTTTGATGGAGAAAATTAGAGCAGCTTGTCCTTTTTGGGCTGCAAAGTCAGGAGCAGTGCAGCCTTGGTCGCCCTCACTTAAAGTGTTTAAGGTGATGTTAACACTCCTGGCTGAAAATTCAGTTTAACGTAGCTCTGAAAGGGTAAATCTGTGTGGAGGGCTGGGCTCTGTGGCTGTGGAAGTGTTAGGTGATATGTGTAAGACTGTCTTACAAAACTTGAAGGAGAATAAATTGGTATAACTGGAGGCCGATGAAGTGGAGGGTAATCATGATATTACTGATCATCGTGTCTGGCTAGTCTTGCATATGTACAATGGATTTATACCTTCTGAAATTTATTTTCTCTGTCTACATCTTTTTTCCTCCAATCAAAATATTTTCAGTGCTGCTTTTTTTTTTAATCTTTTTTTATTTATTTTTTACCTAATGTGTGACCCAATGAGCATCTTAAATACTGTTTCCCTGGCTCACAAGGAGTGTGGAGAATGCTCCGCTGAGCTGTGGGGTGGTGCGGAGGAGCTCCACAGTGTTTCGCACTGTCTCTATCTCGTGGATGTTCTGAAACCCCGAGAGCCTGGCTTGGCCTTTGGAGGAAGAGGAGCATTTGCTGTCTGAGGGGACACAAATAGTTGCTGTGCAGCCGCTGGAGTTACCAACTGACTAATTTGGAAGTGTGCTTAGGCACCATGTGGTTTATTGTCAAGTTTCATTATAGTTGTGCAAAATCTTAATAGGGAAGTTTGGAAAGGAAAAAAAAAACAAACACTCAAGAATTATAAATGTTCTCCAAAGTAATATTATTAAATTTATTTTTAATTTAATTTTTCTTTAAATCTGTATATGCTTGTAGAAGTTGATGCTTTTGGCTCTAGGGAGGTTCTTGTTAACAGCCCTGCGGTCCTGTTGATGGCAATTGTAGTAAATGAATTTTAATAAATACAAAATTATGATTCTGTTGCACTTCCCCATCCCTATTGAAATACAGCTGTGATTTGGCCTGAAACACACCTTTTTTCTTTTGTTCTATGTAATAACAAGGCTTATGGGGCTGGTTTTTTCTCTTTTTGTTTTCCTTGAGAAATCAGTTATATATTTTATGTGATGCCAGAGTAAACAGTGCATTCCAGAGCAAAGAACACAGCAGCTTGACTCTGATTCCAGTGTTGCATCTTGTCTACCTTAAATCTCTAGCCATTTGAAAACCACTTAGAATTAATTATCTAGGCTTTAAAGCTCCCCTTCTCTGGCTCCTGCCTACAGTAGCCAGCCACAGAAAAGAGGACTTGGATATAAATAAATGGTGTTGCATTGCATTCTTTGCTTTGAAGACATCTTTTTTCCCTTCATTTATAGCCTTTCAAGTGGAATTGCCTATTGAAATGTGACTATTGGTGTTGAATCAAGTGGCAGGGCTCCACGAGGCTTCAGAGTGCTGTGCAGCGACAGTGCAGAGGAAATTAGGTGTTTCAAAGAACGGAACAAATTAGAAGCCAGAGAGTGCTTCTTACGGCATATTAAAATAGCACAGTTTTAAAGGGCCTTTGAACTTACTTTTCAGTGGCTGGGTCAGAAACACGCTGTTTAGCTTGACAAACCGACTCTTTCCCCTTTTGTTTCTTTGCGTTGCTGGATTGAGGAGAAGCAAGAAAGGAGACTTTATATAAAAACAAGCTGACCCAAAACCTTAACTCAGTTGGGTTTGCTGGGGTTTCTTAAATATTCTTTCGACGCTGTTAGCATTGGTCATATATTTGTTAATTATTGCTTTGCTGTGGTGGTTATTAAACCCTTTTGCCGGCCACAACTCAAAACACTTTGGTGCGTCCTGTTGGTTGCTGGAGTTTCTCCAGAAGGTAACTGTATTTGCGTAACACCTTTAGAGCATCTTCATCACATTTAGCAGTTTGCAGTTCACATTATTGGTATAAGCTGTTTTTATTCATGAATGACGGCTAAGTTACCCCATTCTACCTCTGTCCACCGGTATCTATTTTTAATTTAAAAAGTGTAGAACAAGTGCTCTGTGAGGGGGAGGAGGAGTTAGTTCTCTGTTTTGCTTGTGCATGAAAATGTGCTAGAGAAAAAACAGCCCGGGAGAAGGGCTTGTTTGTAGCTGGAGGAGCTGGATGCGCTGGCTCCTCATGCGGTGGATTGTGTAATAAATAAAAAGCCAACACCCCAAAAAAACCCATCAGTGCCTAATGAAGATGGGCAGCATGAATATTTTGGCCCATATTAAAATCAGCTGGCACCGATATTGCTTGTAAATAGATGATTCCGCAGTAAAAAGGCAAGAGCATCGAAGGGAGAGTAACAGTGCCAATGGCAGGGGAAATGCTTACAGCGGGATGTTGTTGTGTACCTGTTTTAACCCTTCTTATCCCTCCTCCCATCTTTCCACTGAAATGCCAAGAAGCCTGCTGTGGCCATCTTTCATCAAACAGCTTTTATTTTCATTCTTTACTGTGAGAAACTGCTCCAATTTTAGTAAGGCAGCGGGTAGAAACAAACTAAGGAACTACTTGGTTGGAGGAAACATAGCATATCCCGGTTAGCCAGAAGAGGCAAGAAGAAAAACATTGAGAGCGAACCCAAGCAAGCAGCCAGGAAAGCCGGCACTGTTTATTTTTGGCAGGAGCTGCTGAATGGAAGCTGCTTGTAGTTAATGCTGTCGGTGGCAAGACGCAGCCAGGGTCAGGTTACAGCTCTGATTCAGTGACCAATAAATGGTTTTCCTCTTTCTCTCTCCTTGTTTTCTGCCCTTCTCCTCCTTTTGTGTAGACCTTTGGAGGACTTCTCTGTTCCTCCCTGGCCCTGGGTGCCCTAGGAGGAAGATGCTGGGGTGGTGAAATTGTTTCCAGCAAACCCAGCAGCTTAGTAGCTATTGCACGTTGCAGAGGGGTCCAGGTATGCTGTTGTACTGATCCTGACATGGAGAGAGCTGCTTGTACTTCAAAGCATTGCAGCAGCAAGCTTTACTGGGAGAGCCAGACTGGGCCAGTACAGCGAACTGGGCTGGTGCTGCTTTGGCAAAGGGGGCAGGAGCTGCTGAAATGGCTTCTAGCAGCAGCTTTATGGTGTTGGATGGCCACTGAGATCCAGAGTCTGTACATAGATCCAGGCCGGGCAGGTACGAAATCAGCATGCGTACAGTGTATTAAATAGATCATGTCTTGTAATGCCAGAGTTTGATCACAGCAATGTGTAGAAATGAAGGCTTTTGATATGACTTAAATACCCTGTTGAAAGATAAATAGAGGAATTCCTTAGAAAACAGTTGGGAGATGTGCTGGAAGATAGAAAATGCATTTGCAGGTGGGTGGAAAAAGAGCCTTTTCCTTTCCCTATGTGTGTCCTCCACCGCCAGTGTCTCTCACCCCTCTGCTCTCTGTGGCAGCTTGGTGGTCGTTGCTTTCCATGGGGCAAAATTAAGCCAGGAAAGATGAAAGAGCTTTCGATGCACGCCAGAGCTGGTGAGAGGGGTCTGGGAAGCTCCGACTTCCTTCTTTGCATCAGAAAGTGAGGGTTGGGATACCTTTACTGCACCAGGTATGATTTTTTTCCTATTTCTGCAGCTGGCCTGAATGCACTGTTTTCAGGCTGTGGTATTAAGCTCTTTTCCACCCAAGTTTGCAGTTGTCTTTCCATTTTTAAAGTGTGCCAGTGCAGAAGGAAGGGTATCCTGGGGTGTTTAGGGCACCATTACACCAGGAAAGGCTCTCAGTGCTTTTACTGTAGTTGTTACAATTGGCCAAATCTTGAGTAGCCTTTTAAGAAGTGCAGCCAGAAGCATGTGCAAGTATAAATCCTAAAATAAGTAGTGAAGCTGTTGCATCTCATCACGTTGGGAGAACAGCTATTTTCTTGTGCAGCCGCCTGAAGATGGCTTTATTCTCGGTGGCAAAGGTTCACTTTCCAGGATGCTGAGTTTGGGGTTGCATGGGGGTCCCTTACCCCAGTTGCATGGAGGGGCATGTGTGGCTGGCCTGGCTGTGCGAGGGGGCCAGGTGAGCTTGTGGACCTTGTGAGCCTGGCCGGGTGAGGACTTGACACCGCGGTGTGTTGCTGTCACGCCAGAAGGACTTGACCTCCAGGACAAGGTCTCTAAACTTGCCACAGGATGCAGCAATTTCAAAGTCGCTTTTTGTTTGCTCTTCTCTGGAATCTTAAACGGAGAGAAAAGTCAAACTAAAAAAACAACTCAACCACAAAAAACAACCAATCCCCCTCCCAAACCCAAGCAAACAAAAAACCCCAGCCACACACAAACAGCAAAAAAACCCCCAAACATTTTTAAAACTAAGTTTTGTTATTGTCTCCCTCCCTCCAATTGCTCTGTTGCTTGTCTTCTTTCAAGGAGGAAAAAACCAAAACATAATTTGTCTACATTTGTAGATTATGGGAGGCTTACTCCTCTCAAAACAGAATATGGAGTAGAAGTTTAAATATAATTTTGCAAGGTAAATAGTTTCCCTTAGTCTTCCAGTGCAACCACTTTAAATACGTGTATTCCCCGTTTTGCGGTTCCTGGATTGAAGCAGCAGAGAAAAATCCCCCACCAGCTTCCACTGAAATGTGAGCAGAGATCTATTATCTAGCCCACAGTCTGGTGTTTTTATTAATACCTTTTGCTACAGTGTTACAGTTCATTAACACCAAGTTGGGAAGTTTTAAATCCAGCCAACAAATACTTGCTAATTAGAGTTAATGGATAGCTTGTTGCAGCTGTAATCTTCTGTTTTGCTTTAATGGCTTTAAAAAAAACCCCACATCTTAAGAAGTCGCTTTTTGTGTGGCAGAACTATTGGAAAATTGGTCATCTCCTGGCAGGGAATGTCCGTGTTATTTTTCTTTCTCCTCCCTACAAATCAATGATTATAACTAGTTTTCTCCTTATGGTTCCCTTTTTGGCAACTGCGCAAGAGTTCAGATATGAAATACAGCATTTACATTTCTGTATGAAAGTGCAAAATTGAGATGCATTGGCTGTAGGGCTGGAGAGCCCTGCTGCATTTTTCATATTCCCATTTAGTGAGAAGCAAAGATTAGCTGCAGCTCAGTCATCCTGCAACATTTCTGGAAGTAACTGAAAATCCATCTAATTGCTAAGCCAAAAACTAATAAAAAGCACATATGTATAACTCTCACAAAGGAAAGCAGCTGAAGATTGGAAGGCTATTGTAATCTTATCTCAGTGGGGAAAAAATTAAGGATTTATTTGGCTCAAGTTATTCTCTTTGTCTCCTTAGCTGTGTCTGATGAAAATCAATAATGACCATCTTCGTACAAAACCGGCGTTTGATTAAATTCTCTCCTTTTTCTCTTTGGGCGCTCACTTGCGTTGCTGGGACGGACTCTCGGTAGCTGGGATGGGTGAACTCCATCCGCCCGGCCGGCTGACAAGACCCTGGCATGTGGCACTGAAGCTGAAATTTGAGAAGCGCTGCTCTTGGGGTTTTAGCAACCTGAAGGAAGCCGAGGTTTGCGTGGAGGGTGGCTGTGTGCTCGCCCCATACGGCGCTGCCAGAAGCGCTCCTTGTATGCCTGCCGGCTCACACCGGCAGAGCTGGGCTTTTGCTGCTATGGGTTACGCTCAACCCACCTTTTGTTATGGCTACTGAAAGGCTTAAGTTTTCCATAAAGGGACTGAGTTTTCCGAAATGCTTATATAGTGTCCACCTCGTATTAGTGCTGGGATAATAATGTGCCTTTTTCCTAAGATTAGGAACTCCGGCCTTTTGAATGATACCCTTTAAATACTGGAGGCTCTTGCATTTTGAGATCAACCTGAATTGACTACGGTCACACAGATGTTGATAGTTACACCTGTTTAACGCATACATTGCTGACTTAAACTGCTTTGGTTGTAAGCTAAGGGAAGGAAGGGTAGAGAGTAAATAAATATATTGGTATGTTTCCTTCCACACACATACCTGAGCCAGAGATGAGTTTCCAATAGCGGCAGCTCATTGAGTTGATTCACTTCATTCAAACGCATTGGCAGTGCCCCCCATAAACGGTGGGACTAAACACTAACTTGAGAATTTAAATATTGAAACAGTTGCTCTTTACTACTGGAAAAAATCTTGAATTATTTCCTTTTTAAAAGAAACATGTTGAAGCTCTGGATGGAAATGGTTGGTGTCTGTTTCTGGAAAAACCAACGTGCTGAGCAGTAACCAGCAGCTACATTTGTTCCTTTCAAAGCATCTGCTGAAGAGCTGACCGGGAAGGAGTGTGCCGGAGACGCTTGTGCAAGGGAATCTGATGCTCCTAACTGGGCACACGAATATTCACGTACTTAAGAACTGAGTTTAAAGTTTAATAGGCAAGTGTAACTGTTGAGAAAGCAGATGTACTACTTCTAGTTCAGTCGTGCAGAGACTTCTCGCATGTTTACAGTTAAGGAAATGGGAAGTCCCATGGGAAGTTGGGGGAAGTACTTGGAAACGTGCTGTGGCTCTCTGCTGGATCAAGGCTAATGCCGTATTACTTTTTTTTTTTTTTTTCCTTCTACTAATATTTTTGTTAGCCAAAAACCTAAAAATTGGATGAAAACTGTACAGCGGTGCTTCTGGTTGATTTCTTATTCACAAAGTCCTGGAGCGATTCCTAGCTTTTCTGGTAAGCTGTTGAAATGACTCTCATTTCACTGCTGCTAATAGAAACCTTGCTAGTGAGACAAAACAAGAATTTGCTTTACCCGGAGCTTGGATGGACCACCATGGTGTCCCTGCAACACCTGACCCCAAACCCTCATGGTGTAGCCCAGTTGCCTGTTCTCCCCACGCACGTGTTGTACTGGGTCTCATCTCTGCTTGTCTGCAGCTTCCATCTGAGCCGAGTCAGGAGTTACCCCCTCCTACTGCCTAAAGCCCATAGTGCAGGGCTCAGGAGGTGCCAGCTTTGAATGTGGGTTGCCTTTCTTTTTTAAAAAAATAAGTTGTTGATTTGCCATATATTGCATTTATTCTGTGAAGAGGAATAAACTGTGCTGCAATGTTATGTCCAGTAAATGAGCCTGTGTAATCTTTTCGTTCCCTTTAGTGAGCTTCACCCACTCTTTAGAGCAGATTGGAGATTGCCTAGCAAGGCTCGGAGAGGGTTTGTGCTGGCTGCTGCTCAAAGCACTTTTGGGCCTTTTGAAAGTGGAATTAAGACCTTAAGAAATGGTGTAGTTTGTTGGCAGAAAACACAGTGATGTACTGCCTTTTCTGTGAGCATCTTACCTCATTTCTTTAGCAGAGATTCCAGTTCTAGAGCAGTGGACCCTAATGAACTTGAGCTTTCTCCAGTTTCTTGGTTTTAGGGTTGCATGCTTGTAACTGTAGAGATGGAGATGTCTGACAGCTACTCTAGGAGCAAAACACTAACTTCATCATTGGGTGTTAATTCAAAACAGCGTGTATTGCACTGAAATATTGCTTTGTCTGAGTATTGCTTGGAGTCAAAAGTAGATTGAAAGTGAGCTATTAGAGCTGAAGTAAGTAGGAGCAGTTATTTTTCATTTGCAGCAGGTAAAATAGAGCTTCAACAACTCTTACTTAGTTTCTTGGTTTTTTTTTTTGTTTTGGTTTTTGTGTGGGTTTTCTTTTGGTGGCAGTGGCACACGTTCTGGAGAAGCAATAGGGAGCATTAATAATTGAGGAAATTCCCCCGCTTTGCTTTCAACTAAGCTGTTTATGAAAGGCATTGTACTACACACGGATGATACAACGTGTTTGGGAAAACAGAGGCTGTTGAACTAAGGCAGAAAAGTGCAGCTATTATTTGAACTACTCGAGCACTGCCTCGCAGCTGTGACCAAGTCCAGGGCCTTGCTGTGCTTGCTTTGCTGTTGAAGACAGGGGACAACTTCTTCCCCAAGGAGCTTGCAGTCCACATGGGTAAGCTGGCGTTCCTGCCCTTGCTTCCAGAAGGAGAACAAAGGCATGGACTCATTGAAGTAACTTGTCTGCCATTGCAGGTTCAACTTGGTGTAGTGATTTCCCTGCCCACCAACTCCATTGAGACTTCCCTGCACTAGAGGCGGCTCAGACTTTTGAATGTATTTTTTAGCAATTGTGTTATTTTTGCAGCAAAATATTTTGGCGGAGGCTTAGTGGATGAGGATTGCCATGTACGTGACTCTCTCAGACTTGCTTTTGGAAGTGTGTCTGAGGTGGAAGGCAGTGAAACGTTTCTCGCAGCGAGGATTATTTCCCTCCCACCTGCCTTTGAATAGGTTGGGTTTGATGGCTGAGGAAATGACAGTCTGACTTGTCTGTAAGGTCAGTGGGATCCAAGCGCTTTCTGTTAAATCTCTGTTTCTAATATTTTCTGAAGTTCTTGAATTTAGTCCAACGCTCATTTCCTAGTTTGTCAGGAAATTGTTTTGCTGCTTTATTGAATGAACTGCAAAATAATCCCGAGGAGGGGAAAATGTCTTAAGGAGAGTCTCAGCAATGCTTTAGCTGCTGGTTCCCGGTAAAACTGCGTAGATCAAAGGTATCTATCCAGCTTTTTTATCCTTATTGCTTTCAGCAATGATATTAAATTGATTCTCAGGCAACTGGAAAATGCTGGGTTGAAGTTAATCGATAGATGCACAGCAATATCTCTCCATCCATACCAACAGGACCCTGGTTGGTGGAGGGGAGCCGCTTTAGGTCTGTCGAACTCTGAGTGCAGCAGGGGAAAAACTGCTGTGAAGTTGTTCTTCCTCAGAGATTTGGCAGAAGGTTTATGAGCTGGGTTGATGATCTTTTCCTTCAGACTCCTGGGCTGTTGTTTTGATGTTGGGTTATGGCTGGTTTTGGCGTTGGCCTTTTGGAGCGTGCTTTCTTTTGGATGCGAGTCTGGCCTTCCACCTCTACGGCCAAAGAATGAAAAACAGCCCATAAGGAATTTCACATTTTACATCAGTGTAAATGACTTTCATTTACACTATTGTGGAAACAAGATCTCTTAGTTTTCCTCTCCTTTCATGGGTCATACTTGGTATTTACTTTATTATGTGTTCTCTGATAGTGTCCCGCCCTCTTGCTGCATAACTTGTTTTCCTGGAGGCTGGACCTGCCTCTAGTTGAAAATATTGCCAAGCCAGAACTAAATAGCTGGCTCAGATGAACTGCTAGAAAATGTTTCTACTAAATCTGTGTAGGAGGATAGAAAGGGAGAGGCTGTATCCTGGCTGCAGAATAATGCAGAAATCATAAGATAAGTAACTTCCAGTAAGTAGTAAACTTTTTCAGTAAGTTGATATTAAGAAATGTGAAAAAGTGACAAAATAATAGTGCACTTTCAGTATTGTCCTCCTTCTCTGCACTGGCCAGGCTTCTGCTGTGCCTGCCAAAGCCCAAGCTTCATATAATAGATGCTTTCTTAAAATAAAGCTGTATTGAAAACCAGTGAGAGGCTTTAGTGATACTAAACCCCCACCCAGATATGAAACGCTCAAAGGGGTTTTTGTTTTTTTTTCCTGTTGTGGTAAAACTGTTAATGTGATTGGGGAAATTAGGGAAGGGGTTGGAACTTGAAAATTTGTTTTGGAAACAGCCAGACTTTTGATGTTTTATTGCTGAGGTGAAAGTGGTACTTGTGAAGTGCTGCTGAGGAGCCGGGTCCCGGTCCATCCCCTCCTGGGCTGTGTATGAGTCCAGAACAATACACGAGGCTGGTGCCAGCAGCCTTTGCCAGCAGCCTTTTAAGGGAAACCCTGGCTGAGGACAGCCCAGCCGTCCTGCACCAAAGCCCTTCCAAAGGGTTAAGTAGTGCCAATGTCTGATCCCAGCCACAAGCGGCTGTGTAAAAACCCAGTGTAATTTACCCAATTCCTGCTGCAGGGAGGCTTTTGTTTTTGATGTACGACTTGGTGGACGCATTGGGGAGGGTGTGAAATTCCCTCCTAGTTTTGGAGCGTGAGGGAATGAACTTTGCATCGAGGCTCATGCAATAAAGCAAAGCCACCTTACTTCCCTGGAGCCAGAGGCAGTGGAAACAATCCTGAAATAGAAGCTCTAGGTGATTAGATAATATATTGTAAGAATTTTTGCCATAAACATAGCTCATCCTGGGCTTGTTGGTGCTTAGCATCCCCCTCCTCTCTGCGCCTCCCACTTTCCCCTCTTGACTTGCAGCTCGTTGCAGGTCCGGATGGGAGCTGATACAGCGTGCCGGCATGGAGAGTCAGCAAAGCTGAACTCCCATCATCGGTGCGCTACCACGGGTGACGTTTGGAAGGAACACCTATGTGACAGTAAGGCGGCCCCTGATTCCATCCTGCTGTCAGCCTGAACGATGCAGGTCTCTGGGCAAATACATGGGGAGCGAGGTGTGGCTCAGCAGGAGAGCCCTGCTGCGTGTCCATACCAGACAGTCCTGCTTATGTTAAATGTTCCCGTTTCTAAAGCGCTACAGCAATCCAAAAGTGTGTGCGGTAGCTTTGCCTGTTGGTATTGCTCTAGGTAAGAGTTCTCTCTAGGCTTATCTCTATCCCCTCTAAGCAGGGACATGTCACTTCGGTCTGTGTCATTGAACCGCAGCATCTCATTTTATCCTGTTATACAGAGACTTAAGAAAGATACAGCCATCTGAGTGCTGCAGGAGTGCTGGGGCTGGACTTGAGTGGTGCTCCGGGAGGATCTGCCTGAGTCTCTGATGCGGATTTCTGGCATTTCTTTTCAGGCAAATCGGTTCCTGCTCCATCTGCTCACAGGCTTCTCTCTGAGCTGAGCCCCGGTGCTCACGCTCCATGAATAAAGAGCTGCTGTGTTGCTTCTGCGATCCTTAATGCAATGCTAGGAGCTGTCTGATTTGTCTTTTGCTCTTCAAATAATTCCTCAAACTTTGAGAAGTCTGAGTGCAAATTTCATGATGAAGGAACCTCATATGTTATGCAGAGCCCAGGCTGTTTTGCAGGAAGAGTTCATGCTTTAGCTTCTGCAAGATGTTGCAAAACAGAGGAAAGGGGGTGTGTGTACGTGTGTGTGTATATGTATATTTTTACGTATATATAGCTGTGTGTCTGGTGGAATGTGGATGCCCCAGGTGTCTCCCAGGTGCCTTGGGATGCTGCAGAATTCGCCACGGTCCGGTGCTGGCAAAGGTGCAGGAAGAGGTTTGTTAAGCTAT
Organism: Aptenodytes forsteri; assembly: GCF_000699145.1. Taxonomy (NCBI): domain Eukaryota; kingdom Metazoa; phylum Chordata; class Aves; order Sphenisciformes; family Spheniscidae; genus Aptenodytes; species Aptenodytes forsteri. Next base: position 3,584,764 of record NW_008794776.1, read on the forward strand.
GGCCTGAGCCGGTGTGCAGAGTGTCTCAGATTAGTGGGTCTGTGGGCCATGATCAAAAGAAACATTTTCTTTTCTCACCTTTTTTAACTCGGGTGAGCTGGGTTTCACGGAGACCTCTGGATTTTGGAGCTGACTTGGACATCTCTTTAATTGTGCAGGGCTTTGTATTCCTCTTGCTGCAAGGGGAAGGAAACCGCCATTATAAGGGTTAATTGTTTGATAGGGTTAATGGCTCTAACTATCTGCTCACTTGACCTGGTGGTCCGGGCAGCTGCCAGTCACAGTGTAAATGGACTTCTCACCTGCAAAGAGTCATCACATTAATTCTCACAGAAAATAAATGGATCCTGCCTCATTCTGCCCGGAATACGTGCTATTAGTTGATGAGGAAGGAGTTGTGCTGTTTCAACATTGGGCCCTTTCATCAGCCCAGGCATCACAAATTTTAATTCAACCTCCAAGGAATGTTGGAGGAATTTTGAAATCTTTTGTTACTGATACAAAGGCCAGAAAAATTTCAGTGAGAAGGCATGCTTGGTTGTCCTCCAACAACGAGACGTGCATTAGGTCCCGCTGTTGCTGCTTGCGGTCTGTAAACATCTATAGAAGGCAAGTTGAACTGTAATAAGAAGGAGCTAGGCTTTTCTACACATTCAATAAATACAAAATATGACTTCCTTCTCCTTTTTCTGTTCAGTGGCTTGGATATCCAGCTCATACATATTTGATGAAATTAAGTATATTTATTCTGAATAAGTATATCAGATTTTTTTCTTTGCTTGAACTCTGTGGTAGGAAAGATGGGCACATATCCTAATCACCTTTCTCTTCTTCCTGATGGGGAAAACAGTATGCTAACTAACCAAAGACAAAAATACTTTTTTCTCAGACTGACAAGCTAGATCAGCGCAGATAAAAATAATAATAAAAAAAAGTCCTACCGTTAGAATTACAGTGGAAGATCTGGCACAGTCCGAATTACAGCTTGCTTAGTAAAGGGCATTGCAGTGGGAGAGGCTTTAAAGATCAACTCCAGTTCCAGGTGAGAGATTTACCTTCTGGGTTTCCTTTGACCCGTGGAGCAGTTTATAATAGCGGATTTCCTTCATCTGACTTGCCCTCACTGTCCATGTGCTGTACAGTACGCTGCCGGATTGTAATTCTCTCGGTAATAAAATACTTTGTCGTAGAAATCTTCACACAAGCACCGGTGCAACGCTGCTGTGGAGCTGGCAGATGTGGGCTATCATGACTGTTGACTTTTTTTTATTAGTGTTATCAGAAGGCTGAAAGGGAAAAGAACCACTAATACCTCTTGAAGCAATGGCCAAAACCCAAGGGAGCGAGACTAGAGGCACACACAAATGTCATAGTTAAACACTTAATAGGATTTGGGAGATTTTTTTTTTTTTCTCCATATTGATTCTCTTAATTTTTCTGGGGTCTCTACAGAGCCGTGCCATTCTTCAGTGAAGTTAAAACCAATTAGGGCAGAAGTTCTGACTTAGACTTTGAATTTTCAAGTTTAAACTAAATTACAGATAGCTTTCAAGGTCAATATGTGGTTGCATGCTATGAAATTTAATTGCTATTTTTCTTCCCTAAAGCATCGACATATTAGCAGGCAGCTCATCACTTGCATAGAATTCCCCTGGACATCATTAGATTTAACCTGGGATGCTTTATCTCTGAAGGACTTGTATTCAAATTTTAAATGTTTTCTTTTTCCAGAATCCTACTTAATGTTTCCAAAGTAAAGTATGCACAATGAGAAATAGAGGAGGAAGAGGGATTCAAGTGTGGGAGTGCATACACGTAATACCAAGCAGAAATGTTTTAGAAGGAAGGAGATTGGGGAGCTGAAATTAAAGCTTTTAAGAGAAAAACAAAGCAGAGAGTTTAAATGCATAAATATCGCCAAGTTAGAAGTAATTGTATGTTAAAATATTTTAATGTAAAATAACAGCATTGTCATTATTGTGCTTTATAGATGGACAAAATGTTTCGAGATCAGTCCCAAGCATATTAACAAATGTATAGAGAACAAGCACCGTTTGTCCTCAAAAAAGCACGTTTTGGGGGATCATTTAAATCACCTAAAGGTAACATATGCAAAAAGCACTTGCCCTCTTCACAGATTGGGACTCTTTTTCAAGAGCATCATTTTTTGCACTGAGCATCTAAGCAAGACATTCTGGATTATTACTCACCTTATACTTAAGTCCAAGTTTTTCATAGCTAATGAGATTTTTCCAGAGTGGACAGTACCTGAGCAGTGCATTTAGTATAATAACATACAATAACAGAAGAATGATGTGTGAGCCAAATGTTATGTGATTCCTGTGCTGGACTCTGTCCTATTTATTCCTGGCAGGAGACCACATACCATAAGGGAGCAGTGATGCTTCCAGAAATCTGTGGCACGTGATGTGTTTTTCTTCGCTGAGGCACGAGGCGATGTGCCATGAAATGTCAGCTCTCTCCGTTTCATAAGCGAGTTTGTTCGTTCAAGGGAGACAGCAGCATTTGTAATTAGGCAGGTGAAATTGCTAGGAGGAGCATCCTGTGCCCCGTTCCAAATGCAGGTCAAGGTCTTGTGTGTGTAATCAAATATGTAACGTAATTTGTATTTACGTTATAAGTTAGACTGAGCAAAACCCTGGCCTCTAAGAAGCCAGAGAGCAGAGAGTTTTTATTTTCTTACATAGTCGAGCGAAAGGAACAGTATCTCCTTTATGTTGATAGCCAGGATTAAATTATTCTTGGACTTATTATTAAATGAAGCATATGATTAAATACTGAAATGAAGACTTATTTTTCATATCTGCATTGTAATGAGGAAAAGAAAAAAAACAAAACCATACGGATGAGTCAGTTCCTGTATCCGAAGCAGTGGGGGAGAAGGGAGCTGTTTCCATACAGACGTTGAATCCGAGGTTTGGAGCCTGGTGTGGGGGAGATGGTTTACATGTGATGGCGGGGGGGGGTAGGTGCATTAGTTACTCCACATCACAGCTGTGTAGGTGGAACGATGCACCTTTTGTAGGTGCATCACGAAGACCATCGGTGCTTGGCATTATGCTCTAGAAACTGGTGCTTCTCAAAGGGATCCTGGCCTTGCAAGCGCCGAGAGATAATGATCTCCCAGAAGACCCAATTTCCTCCTGCTGACTTACGTACATGTATACCTCTTAAAGCAGATGCTGGCTCAAAACGTACCCGTAAGTGGATAAATAAATACAGTAATATTTTGTTGCTGTTGTGGTAGGTTGTAGAGATCCCAGTGAGGTTAGTGCTCTGCTAAATCCTGCTCGACAGGGTTGTTTTACTCGGCTGCCCCAACAGCTGTGTCCCAAGGGTCTGCAGAGCAAAGGCGATGGACAGAAAGGAAAGAAAGATTATTAACCCCGAACTGCAGGACCTGTGCTTCAGTTTGCAGGTACAGTTTTCTAAAGCCATGTGAAAGGCTTCCCAGAGGTTTGAACCCATTCTCGTGTTTATGGCATGGTTCCGTGTGTGTGCACATAAACCAAGCAAAAACCCCCCCCACCAAATCTTGCAGCATATTTCTGCTTTTGGGTGGGAGTGAATGTACTTCTTTGCTTGCAGTTTATGGCGAGGAAGCTAAATTGGTAGACGTATGCCTGAGAGAGAGACGTGATATTTCTAGAAAATTAAGAATATCATAAGGGATAGAGATTGGGAGGGCAAGTGAACTCGGCTGCCCAACAGCTGTGTCCCAAGGGTCTGCAGAGCAAAGGCGATGGACAGAAAGGAAAGAAAGATTATTAACCCCGAACTGCAGGACCTGTGCTTCAGTTTGCAGGTACAGTTTTCTAAAGCCATGTGAAAGGCTTCCCAGAGGTTTGAACCCATTCTCGTGTTTATGGCATGGTTCCGTGTGTGTGCACATAAACCAAGCAAAAACCCCCCCCACCAAATCTTGCAGCATATTTCTGCTTTTGGGTGGGAGTGAATGTACTTCTTTGCTTGCAGTTTATGGCGAGGAAGCTAAATTGGTAGACGTATGCCTGAGAGAGAGACGTGATATTTCTAGAAAATTAAGAATATCATAAGGGATAGAGATTGGGAGGGCAAGTGAAATTGTCAGGCATGATTCTCGGTCTGTCTACATTTACTGTATGTAAATCAGTCTGATGGGGGAACTTGGAACCCAGGCTGACATACACACAAAAAAATTTTCTTATGGACACAAAGTGATGTTCTGGCAATTTGTGTACTACCAAACCTCTTTATAAAATTTGTTTGTTTCTGAGATAGTAGTTATACAAGAAAATAAAATGCAGTGAGGAGTGCTTTGGATGGCAGCTGTATTACGTTATCAGTGCTTCCTAATGGCAGTGGTCTGTCTTGCTTGGTTTAGTTTGGTTTCTGCATTCGCTTCTGTGATAAGGTGGTTAAAGCAGAATGACCCTCTTTCCCTAAATGAAACTAGAAATTTTTAATTGATTTCCCTGACATGCCCACAGTTCTTGAGGAGTTTCCCTTGTGCAATTACTGGCCTTTTTCACATGACTGAAAAATAAGAATTTGAAGTGGCAGAAGAAATCTGCGGATCAGAAATTGTCTGATTTGAAATTCATGCTGTGTTACGTTAGGCGTGACAGCTTGCAGTGTAAGCTGAGTGAACAGAAAAACTTCGTATTGTTGCAATGTACCATTACCAACCTCCATCTCCGAAGGTGCGTCTCTGTTTGCCTTGCATCGCTCCCCGTTCCCAACAGCTGCGGTTAGAGGGGAGAGCGTGACAGAAACTTGGCCTTTTTTCCAAAGGTTAGAAAAGTCAAGCTCTCTTGACTCCAACCATAGCAAAGTGCATGAAAGTTTGCTTCTTAGGAACAACATCCTCAGTGTTTCTATTTCTGCCAGATCTCAGAGGTGTGATTTTGGCTGCTGCAACCCCGTGATGGCCTGGTGGCTCAGAGCTTTTGATTTCACTCAGCCCATCGCTGTTGCCTTACATGCCTTAGTCCGCTCAGTCTTTCTGCAGTCTTCATACTTGTGCTCTTCCCTGAAACGGGGAGAAGGAACTTCCCAAATCATCGCAAGGATGATTTCAGTAATGAATGAAGCTGTATTAATGGCAAGAAAAACACGAGTTAGTAGCGCAGCAATACGTGTGTTTTATAAAGCTTCTTTTTGCAGCTATGAGGTATTAAAGCGTGCTGCTGCTCTTGCACAGTTTGCTTGTTTGGTAAACTTTCTAGCAGAGCTATTAGAAGTATTTAGTTTATTGCTGCATTGATGGTGCTATTAATAGTCTAACTTGGTAGGAATGAGTGGAAGTTGATGCAGAAGTACAGATAGGCCTTACCCAGGCTCCATTTTGTTATTTTTATTAGTGACAGATGTATTTTGTTGGCATGCTGTCCCACACAGCTGAATTGCATCAAACTCCTCATGCTCTTGGAACTATACTTTAAAAGAGGAAAAAAAAAAAATTGTTCGGATTGTAGAGCTGTGTTTTAGATTGAGTCTACTGGGTTGTTTGTGTGATTACTTAAAAGTTTATCTCCAACTTGCTGAGCAGTGTTTATAAATCAGATTTCAATAAAGTTTGCAGTGTCAATAAACCTTACGAATGACTTGGCAGTCGGCTTTTGAACTGTCGGTGGGCAAAGTACAGACGCAGCCGTTCTTGCGTCACGAGCATTACCGAAATGTTCTATTAGACGGGTGTGTAGAGTTGCAGTTTTCTCTCTGTTTTCCTGTGCCTGGGACCTCTGAGTTTTTGTAGCTATCCGAGGACCATTGGCTGCTGTGTTGATTCACATCTTTAAATAAGGAGACTTGCCATGGGCTGATAGCGTCGATTCCAAACTGGCAACTAATGGAGCAGATCAAATACACCAGGGATGCTCCGGTCTTCCAGAAATTGAAGCTTTCGTTATAGAAATGTGGAAATGGGAGACTATTAATTTTGTTCTCTTGACAGTTGTTATTAAATCCTAGTTATTTCATGTGGTCTCAATTCTTTTCAATTTTGACATATCAGTGCACAGGGGATCCATGCAAAAAAAGCCCAGTCACTCTAGAAGTTACTGACAGATCTGAAAACGTTTTAAGGGGGGAGACTTGGGTTTGTTTCTGCTGCATCTGATGCTAAAATGTCCATAATAAAACTACCATTAACAGCGCTGAAACATAGACCTTTGCAGCTTGCCTGCAGACTCAGGCAGGCAGCATTGTGTTGTTTATACCTGAGCTTCCCCTTCTGAGGTTTTCATAACTGTAAGTAGAAGCAGAATGTTTTTGCTTGCGTGCTAGCAGCATTTCTAGGTGGAAAACAGCGTGAAAAGGAGACCTTTTATCCAAGTCCACAGTGGGGATTTCCTAAGCACGTGTAAGCCTGAGTTAGGAAACCATAAAGGGGAAGGTCTGGAAGATAAGATCATTTTGCTCCTATTAATGTTTAGAGGAGGCTTCCCAAGATGCTTGCAGCGAAGAGCATTATGGATTTTATTTTAAAGCTATGTCACATGTAACTTCATTGCTCAACTGAAAATCTCCCAGAGCTGAATCAAACTAAACTCAATTTTTTTTCCTCCTGTTTCTGCATTGCTGGTTTGATCCCTAGATATAGAAGATCAGCAGAAATCCCCCACCATTTAAAAGGATTAGAACTGGCTGGTGAGATTTTGGCTGTAGAATTAACTGGTGGGAGCGGTTTTACAGTAATAATGCACAGGTCAAACGCGTGGATGAGTTGCGTGTCTCTGTATCAAGCAGAAAGCAAGGTGCAGTAGTCCTTCAGCATGTTTCTGTAGCCTTGCCTGCTCAAAAAATGCTTTTATACTTTTTGTTGGGCTCCGCGTTTTTGTTTTTGTTAAACTTTCCTTCTCAAGTGACACTTGCATTTCAATTGCTCATATTGCCTTATACCTCCTTACTTACCTTTCTCAGTCCGAGCAGTCCCTTTCTTTCCAAGCGTAATTCCCCATCTGCTTTGCTGGTCGTCCCTCTGGTGTAGAACCTGTTCAGCTGGTGATAGTGATTAATGACTGCACCAAGCAGTCATTTTTTTTGTCACTTTTATTTTTTCTGGTACACATGCACAAATTGAAAGGCTGAGGGGTCTGGCAGGCCTCACAACGGCAGCTTTTCACTTTGCTACATCGCCTGCCACGACTCTCATACTTGCAAAACTTCCCTGTATTTGTTGGAGCAATAACACGGTGCTTATCTGAAACGGTACAGTAACGCGGGAGGGAAGAGTTAGAGCTGTTCGGGTTGTGGGTGGCTCTGGTTAGCCAGGAAAGCAGAGGTGCTCAGTGCAGGGAGAAGGATCCCCACTGCTTATTCGTTCTTCTGAAAGTCTGTTTTCTGTGTGGCATTGCAGCTTTCCCCTTTCCCAGACAGTCGGTGGAAGGAGAGGTTCAAAATCTTGTGCTACTAGTTCCTGCTTTCAAAACTGGCTGAATCTGATTCCTTAGTCTTCGCCAGTAGGTTTGGGAAGTCAATGGGACTTCACCTGAGTACTCCTTATCCTGTTAAGTCTGGGACTTAAATTATTTTGTTAGAAATGGAAATGAACCTTCTGGGTTTGATTTATTTCCTAGAAGTTTATCTTTTTATTCTCAGCTAGTGTTCCCAGTGACTCTTTTGGTACCATCAGTAGACCTGACCTAACAGTTCCATTATATTAATCCAAGCTATTTTCGACATCGGTATTAAGCCAGGATTTTTAAGGAGAACATCAGTCAAACTGACTTTGGACAACCTTTGTCCTCCTATGACCGACTGACTCTAATCTTTGCCATGAAGAAGCTTGTGACCACTTCAGTGGCTGATCTGTGAGTCTGTCCTGTGGTGGCATTATCTGCATCCGTGTGTTGGCTGCTCACGACAGTAATTAACGTGTGTGCAGCATCTTTAATTTTGAAGGGCTACAAGGATACGTCTTCTGTAACACAGTTCTGGATGTCAGAGAAACCGCTGGGAACTGTCTAAGGGAAGCGAGAGAAAACTGAACTGGAATGAGTTTACCAAATTAAGTGTAGGCTTATGTCTCTGTGCAAGGGGTTAGAGACCTTCTTCTACAAGGGTGAGGGCACCTGTCTTTCTGTCCCTGCAGTTAGCATGGGAGCTCTTTGGAAAAAATTCACGTTGGGAACCCATCCAAATTTCTACCTTTCAGAAAGTATCTTGCAAAATTGGCTCCCGTTACTGTGTTCTGGGGTTGGCTTCTTGTTACTGTTGGAGAAGGGGGGGGTTGGTTTGGTTTTTGGTTTGGGTTTTAATCGCTAGTCATCCGAAATAGGGCTCCAAACCTTCTCTGGCTTGGGTTAAAAAAGACCTGTCCTCAAAAGTGAATAATTTTCTGGCTTACTATATGTGTGAACCAGAAGGAGCTCTTCGCTCTCAGAAATCCAACAAGCCATCTGAAGAGTGAAGTTTCTGGTGAGTGGAGTGTCTGTCTCTTGATGTGTATATTGAGCCGAACCTAGAAGTGCAGCTTCTTCTGTGTAACGGCAGATCGATGTACACTGGTTTTGTCATAGGTGCTGCTGGATTTAGGGATTGGGGAGGGTACACGCACTTCATATGCAATACTAAATATCACTTCTGAAATAAGATACTGTGTAATTTGGGTTAATGTGTCCAGTTTCATAATTAATTTTAGGGAGAAAATCTTTCTAACAAAACACTGTTTTACACTTCAAGAATTATCCTGAAGTGACTGGATCAGCAGATTTTCATATCCAAAAATAAGAATAACTATGTGTCTTACCTGACTGCAACATTATTTTTCATTTTTAGAAATTGAGTGTATCGGCTAAGGCATGGAGCTTGGGAGCTCTGAATGCAGTTAGTGTTATCAGATTGTACAGATGTGAAACTGAGGCAAAAAGTAAACAATTTGCCTGAGGTCAAATAAGAAATATGTGATAGTTACTGGTGTCTCCTTATTCTTTGCTTGCCTTGTCTGCTTAGAACTTGTCAGAAGCTATTTTTTTTTTTCCTAACCTTTTTACAGCACCTAGCATTCTGATTTTGATTTAAGCCTTTAGCCTTTGATTTAAGAGTATAGGAGCTACTGTAACATGGTAATGCTGAGCCCTTGGAGTCTCTTGGCATATAATGATCATCATTTAGACAGAAGTAGCAAAAGGGTTGCAAATACTCTAATTCCTTTTCTCATGCTGTCTGCTGTCTTGCTAATAAATTCACAAAGCTTGTATGATTAAAAACTTGAGAACCTGGTGCACTCTATGCGCTTTAAGTAAAAGTGGTAGAAAACTTGGAAGCTTTCTTTGAAGGGCCATAAAAACCTGACAGTGGCTTTGAAAGCTGGTTGCCAGCAGCAGAGGACAAGCCCACGGTGCCGTTGTGGGGTTTGCTGCAGGGGCAGGATGTGGTTCTGTGCTGATCGTACCTGGCTGCTGCCTCTGCAACTCCAACCGTCGCGTTCAGATTTCTCAGTACAGTAAATGTCTTACTGAGTCAGAAGCATCTCCGTTTGACTGTGTATTTTTGCACAGTACTGCAGTGGGTCAATGACTGTGATGTGGTTGAGTTACTGAAGTGAACAAAAGAAGTGCTAGTAAAAATAAAGTGCTTTTCACCAGCGTCTAGTCCATGAAAGTGGTATGCTTGCATGGTGAGAGTCTGTGGTTAGTGGTTCCAGATTTAAAAACAGTTAATCCTTTGCCTCCGGATCCAAGGATGGCAATTCCATCTTCCCTCTGTAAACTGATGTGCTGCAGGAGTTGCACTCCTCCTCTGTTTGCTCTAACCACCAGCTGGTGGCTCAGGGCTCTCCATGCTGCAGTGCGGACTCAGTGTCGCTGAGGGATTTGGGGGGGGGGGGAAATCTACATATTAAGTTTTGATGAAATGGGACCAGTGTTTCATTAGGAGCAATGGGTAGCTGAAATCTTTGCTGTGGCTGGGCAGCCTGATCTCTGTCCAGAAGCTGGATGATGCAGTAGCCATGGGTGAGGTGATGGGGAAGGCTGGAGGCCACTGTAGTGTTCAGCGTTGGCCATCACCACTCAGTCAGTGAAAGCCATCACTGCCCTCCTCATTGAAGGAAATAGAAGTAAACCAGTGTCAGGCTGTCCCCAGCCCTCCAAATTTCACTGCATGGCTTTAACCACAGCACTGTTGTCTCTGTTAATTGGGTCTACTCTTGATTTACTAAAAGAAATAAACGTAATTTTGGCTCCGAGTTGGTGCACAGCCTCCTGGCTGGGAAGAACTGTGCTGAGGAAATCCCCCGATAAACTCTGGCTTCTTGGCCGTTAACCTGAGCTGACTAATGCTGAATGAATCATCTCTGTACAGCAGCAGCCTGGGGAAAGGCTGCTCTTCCAGGGTTGATCCTTCAGTTTGTTTAGTAGCACAAAGTGCAGTGGCTGTGGCACGTACCTGGCTCGGGGTATGGTAGGGTGACTCTCCGTTAGGATGCGACACACTGTACTTAAAGGAACACGAGAGTCCAACTGTGAGTGCTGGTGCTTAGTCCTGCCCTGGATCTCAGGGAACCAGAAGACAAGTACCGTGATCTGCTGGAAGCTTGATTTTATTAAAGAGTAATCAGCAGCGGATATGTGAGCATAATTTACTGGGTATCAGAAGGTCTCTTTAACATTGCACTGAATTAGAAAAGAAAAACTGCTATGCATGGTTTTATTGTTTCTTTATGAAATACAGCTGTTGAATTTGTATTTTCCCTTATTATTCACTGTCCCCCAGCCATTCATCAGTGCAGCTCTCTGGAGTCATGATTGCTCCCCAGTCTCCAGTATTAAAAACCCATCAGAAGAGTCCAGTTGGAATTTTCCAAGCACGCATGGCATCTCAGCATCACAGTTCTCATTAATTTTTGTGACATTAAGGGTTGGGATCCCACAGGCAGTCTTTTGGAAATACTTAGTTTCCATGAAGAAAAAAGCAGTGAGGGAATTTTTGCCTCCAAACTCTTTTTTTTTTTTCTTTTTTATTTCTTTTTTAAGTGAATGGAGGCAAGCACTTCTGTTCTGTTAGACCATTTGTGGAAGCTCCCCTCCAGCAGTAAATGGGACCTGTGGTGTTATGTGGGAGCCCATAGCTGGCACACTGAATGCTCGAATTAAAGCAGCATCTCTGCAGGTACATATTTAAATAGTACAGCGAGTTAAAACAACTTTGGCAGCATGTTCCATGTTCTTGGCAAAAGTGTTAATTTCCTTGTTAAACGTCGTAGCAGAAAGGGCCTTTGATAGTGAATGGAGGCAAGCACTTCTGTTCTGTTAGACCATTTGTGGAAGCTCCCCTCCAGCAGTAAATGGGACCTGGTGTTATGGTTGGGAGCCCATAGCTGGCACACTGAATGCTCGAATTAAAGCAGCATCTCTGCAGGTACATATTTAAAACTAAAATATTACAGCAAGTTAAAACAACTTTGGCAGCATGTGCAAATTACTTGGCAAAAGTGTTAATTTCCTTGTTAAACGTCGTAGCAGAAAGGGCCTTTGATCCCAGCAGCCTGTTGGGAGCCCTTCCTAATTGTTATCAAACTATCCTGTAGCTTTAAACAGATAAGACCTAATTAGCTAAAGTGGTGTTGCATTTTTCAAAATAAAGAGTGCCCTCTCAATGTTAGGCACCTGTGTTTCTGCTCTTTCAGCTAGAATTACATATTTGGCGCTCTGCCCGACATACGATTTCAAGCGAGGGCTGGTATCCTGTGGCAGTCGGTGGCTTCCAGCAGCAGCGGAGAGGGGACTGTGGCTTGCATTTCCCCGGTGGCCCAAGCACAACGTACAAATGACCCCCTTCAGATGGGAGGCAGAATTTTAAACGTTTTTAATGACAGGAATATGAAGGGCTGATGTAAAATTTTCTCTCTCCCTCTTTTTTTTTTTTTTTTTTTTAATCCTTTGCACTGTGAAGAGGAAAAGGGGAAAATTGCATTGGAGTAAGGTCTGACTTCCTTGCCTCAGTGTAAAGAGTCTTCTCCACATCAAAAGACCACTTTAATGATTAATCTGAAATCTCCTTTACTACTCTTAACCTCAGGCTATTAGTGAGGCCACCACAGAGGAGGAGGAAGGAGAGAGATGTTGGAAATGTAATATTCTTCTGCCTCCTTCACCCATCTGCTTCCAATGGGAAAACTGAAGCAGTAAGGATTTGGTTCAACACCTGTTAGGTTACTCAAGGAAATACAAAGACTTTACCAGATGTTTAAGAAGAAACATATGGCAGGCAGGGAAGGAGAAACTGTGCCAATTTGTCTGTTTAATCAATCAAACTTGTAACAATCAATGCTATTGTCCATGCCCTTAATAAATAATTGTTCCCATGAAATACCGTTTAATGCAATGTAGAACTGCACTAATTGCCCATTGCAGTGGGCAGGATGAAGGATGCAGCAGGTTCTCCCTCCTTCCCTTGCTGATGGTACAGAGCTTTTGAATTTTTCTCCCCCCGTGTTTTTAAGCCCCAAACAAAAAATCAGTTCTGGGAATAGATCGAAACAGGATTCATAACCACCTGCACAGTTTTCAGAGGTCACTTGAAATTTAGTTACAGTGGGTAGCGGGGAAAGTAAAGAGTATAGGTTTAGTTTTGCAAGGTATTTTGTGAAGGTGGATGTTGATTCCTTGAAGTTTTGAAGCTTAGGATCCTTCTTGATTTTTATATATAAAGCAAATAAAAAATACCAGTTTTGTTTTCACCACAGGCTACCACCATTTGCGATTTAACTAGAAAAAGAGTGTTGCTGTAAATCCAGAGGAGCTCCTCTAGTGGTGTGATTTGGGTGTAAAAGAGGATGGTTTTAAGTGGTTTCCTGGAGAAACACTTTACACCATCTCCCATCAAAGATGCTTTTAGTCCAAGCACCTTCAAGGATTGACCCCTGAGTGTTTCACCTGCCCACCGGTATACCGGCTGCATCCTTTGGACTTTGGCCGTCAGTTAGAAGCAAATAAGCAAGTTGAGGATGCTTTCTTAGTCATACAAATGTGGAGCATGTTAGGATAAGCAACTTGTCATTAGAGGCAGGGCACAGTTCAGTTCCTGACGTTATCTCACAGTAGTACGCCTTCTGTCGCATCGTAATGATTAATCACAGCCTTGCACCATGTGTTACCAGGCAGCCTGCATTTGCTTAACAGTCAGTAACTACTATACATACTCTGCTGGCTTAATCCCTAGTGACTGTTTTCTAATGCTAACAGTGCTGAACAATGGGATATCATGACAGCTTGTGATTGATTCTTTTTTTTTTTTTTCCCCTCCTTTGCAAAGAATTGCGATTTTCCCTGTTCCAGATGCTTACTTAGCTACCTTTTACTGTCGGTGGTTAAGCACTGCACTGGTTGCTGCCATTATCAAATAACTTTTAACTCTTCTCTAATTCAGTGTTTGGCCAAGTTGAAAATAAGGGTATTTCCTTTCTGTAATTTCACTGTGTGCTTGTGAATTGGTCGGTAACTAAGTACTAGGTCAAGCAGGAGGGAGCATTTGGAGCTCAGGCTGCTCAGGTTTGCTTCAACTTCCCTGTACAGCTCATCCCTCTTCAGGCACTGGAGAGGGTGAGGGAGGCTGAAGGACCTTGTATCTTTAAAAAGCCTCCATTAACATCCTTGGATAACAGCTCTGCAGTCTTTTCTTCATTAAAATGCAGATGGAACTAGTTTTATTCTGTTTAGGAAACAAAAAAACAGTTGTCACAGTGAATATAGAGATTGTAAAAGGGGATTCAGGGTTTGTCTTGGTCTCCACCATGTGAGTTGGATAGGAGAGCTCTTCTCCATAGGATGTAGGAACAAAATTATTTTAAAAGGCACTAAAGTCAGCTAAAGACAATATTTTTCTTAATTCATACCTTTTTGCTGATGTTGTGCAAAGCATTACAGAAAAAGACTTGTTTAGACCCGGGTCAGTGTATACTTTAGCTGTCAAGCTCTTTGTGAACACAGCGATTATTGTTAAGTGAAGCATATGCTGATCCGGGTCTAAATGTTTTTCCTCTATTGCCTGACACTGCGTTAATTAAAACATCCCTTTGCTGTAGGAGCTGATGGTGGCAAGTGCCATCTTGTTTCCTTAGCGAAGCTCCGCTCAGGTTGGGCGCCGCTGCCAGCAAAGGGATGCGGAGGGTGTGCGGAGCCTGGGTCTCCCTTCCGCTGAACTGTCTTAACACTTCATGCCTTTGAGCGGAACTGAATTGTTAGTGGAGAAATTGGTTAAAAAACAGCTTTTGAGAAAAGGTGAAGTTTTTGGTGGAGTGCTCCAGTCTGAATGATTTAGGGCCATTTCTTCCCTACTCTCTGCAGCCACTGCTGTGGCTTGATTTTCTGGGATCAAAAGAAGCCAGGAGGTGAACGGAGAAAGGACTGTGTGGCCTCTCCTTTTTCCCCAGCGTCATATAATCTCCTTAATTTTCTTTGGATAAACCGATTCTCATTTCCGGGTATTTCCAGCCATCTCTTTTCGAACTACTGGATGCATTATGTCCACTGAATTCCATTCTGGAATAATGAAATTTTGTTTTGCACTATGGGCTGAATTATGCCCCTGTAGAATTTTTAATTGTTCTTTTTTTTCCGACTTTCTGGGTGTCTGAAGTAGGCTTTCCTGCTTTAATCCAGATCACTGGTATTTGCTTATAGATCAGATGCAAATCTCTTTGCATCCATAATCCTTCTTTATAAAATGTTGACTTTTCTGTTGATTTTTTTTTTTTTTATTTTATGCCCTATCTCAATGGGTACACGTGTTCTGAGGTTTGAATTTTTGAAAAGTGCATCCCGAGTGAGTTATGAGACAGATCTGTGCTAATATGGCTTCACAGTTTGCTGCGAGGCTTGGAGGAGGATTGTGCTAAAATATGGTATCTACCCTGTCTAAGCTCTTGCATTTTCTCAGAGAAATAAGGATGAAAAGTTTGTCCCTGCTCTAAAGACCTTTTTGTTTGTTCACCAGACTTTATTTGAGACCTAGGAAGTGCCGTGATCTGAGATCATAAATACTTGCTTCTTTATTCACTTGTTGAAGAGAGTATAAGGTGTCTACGGTGCTCAAAAAGATGTTGAGGATGGGGGTAAGGAGGGGCTCAGCGCTGGAGCTGGCAGCTGAATCGTGGTTACTGCGGTAGCTTGCGCATCCCTTCCCTTGCTGGGTGGTCCCTTGTGTTTACGAGGCTTGACTGCAGATCCAGGGGGAGGAAGCAAAGTCGAGGCTGTGGCTTATTGGGCATAAATGGGATCCGAGGGTGTTACATCTCAGCGTTTGCAAGGAGAGTACAATATGCCTCAAATCTATAAGGGTCGTAATGGAGAAAAGAGGAATTCTGTAATTGAAGTTATTCTGAAGACGGCTGGATTTAGAATAAGTGTATTAAGTAATGTGCAAGGCAGTGAAAAACATCACTTCCATAGTTGAAAGAAGAAGAGCAAAGATGAAGATGTCTCGGAGTCTGATTAATTTGTGATCTGATGCCTTGCTGCCCTTTGCTGCGGAGGGAAAAAATCCCTGGGATGACTTATTAAATGATTAGTTTTATCTTTGTGTAGCTGGCTGATTGCAGTACAATAAGTAATTTTGTTGCTATTGCCGTTTAAAATTACGGTATGATCTAGAGTAGAACAGAAGTATAACAGAAATAGAGTAAAACTTGGTATTGGGTTTGCATGGCAAGGTTTTGGTACCACAGGGGCTACAAGGGTGGCTTTCTGTGAGAAGCTGCTAGAAGCTTCCCCTATGTCCGATAGAGCCAATGCCAGCCGGCTCCAAGACGG